>NC_092334.1:102265384-102581346 GCF_046630445.1 Rutidosis leptorrhynchoides | reverse complement strand
TGAACTCTATTTTATGAATCTAAACAGAAAAAGTATAGGTTTATAGTCGGAAAAATAAGTTACAAGTCGTTTTTGTAAAGGTAGTCATTTCAGTCGAAAGAACGACGTCTAGATGACCATTTTAGAAAACATACTTCCACTTTGAGTTTAACCATAATTTTTGGATATAGTTTCATGTTCATAATAAAAATCATTTTCTCAGAATAACAACTTTTAAATCAAAGTTTATCATAGTTTTTAATTAACTAACCCAAAACAGCCCGCGGTGTTACTACGACGGCGTAAATCCGGTTTTACGGTGTTTTTCGTGTTTCCAGGTTTTAAATCATTAAGTTAGCATATCATATAGATATAGAACATGTGTTTAGTTGATTTTAAAAGTCAAGTTAGAAGGATTAACTTTTGTTTGCGAACAAGTTTAGAATTAACTAAACTATGTTCTAGTGATTACAAGTTTAAACCTTCGAATAAGATAGCTTTATATGTATGAATCGAATGATGTTATGAACATCATTACTACCTTAATTTCCTTGGATAAACCTACTGGAAAATAGAAAAATGGATCTAGCTTCAATGGATCCTTGGATGGCTCGAAGTTCTTGAAGCAGAATCATGACACGAAAACAAGTTCAAGTAAGATCATCACTTGAAATAAGATTGTTATAGTTATAGAAATTGAACCAAAGTTTGAATATGATTATTACCTTGTATTAGAATGATAACCTACTGTAAGAAACAAAGATTTCTTGAGGTTGGATGATCACCTTACAAGATTGGAAGTGAGCTAGCAAACTTGAAAGTATTCTTGATTTTATGAAACTAGAACTTTTGGAATTTATGAAGAACACTTAGAACTTGAAGATAGAACTTGAGAGAGATTAATTAGATGAAGAAAATTGAAGAATGAAAGTGTTTGTAGGTGTTTTTGGTCGTTGGTGTATGGATTAGATATAAAGGATATGTAATTTTGTTTTCATGTAAATAAGTCATGAATGATTACTCATATTTTTGTAATTTTATGAGATATTTCATGCTAGTTGCCAAATGATGGTTCCCACATGTGTTAGGTGACTCACATGGGCTGCTAAGAGCTGATCATTGGAGTGTATATACCAATAGTACATACATCTAAAAGCTGTGTATTGTACGAGTACGAATACGGGTGCATACGAGTAGAATTGTTGATGAAACTGAACGAGGATGTAATTGTAAGCATTTTTGTTAAGTAGAAGTATTTTGATAAGTGTATTGAAGTCTTTCAAAAGTGTATAAATACATATTAAAACACTACATGTATATACATTTTAACTGAGTCGTTAAGTCATCGTTAGTCGTTACATGTAAGTGTTGTTTTGAAACCTTTAGGTTAACGATCTTGTTAAATGTTGTTAACCCAATGTTTATAATATCAAATGAGATTTTAAATTATTATATTATCATGATATTATCATGTATGAATATCTCTTAATATGATATATATACATTAAATGTCTTTACAACGATAATCGTTACATATATGTCTCGTTTAAAAATCATTATGTTAGTAGTCTTGTTTTTACATATGTAGTTCATTGTTAATATACTTTATGATATGTTTTCTTATCATAGTATCATGTTAACTATATATATATCCATATATATGTCATCATATAGTTTTTTTACAAGTTTTAACGTTCGTGAATCACCGATCAACTTGGGTGGTCAATTGTCTATATGAAACATATTTCAATTAATCAAGTCTTAACAAGTTTGATTGCTTAACATGTTGGAAACATTTAATCATATAAATATCAATCTCAATTAATATATATAAACATGGAAAAGTTCGGGTCACTACAGTACCTACCCGTTAAATAAATTTCGTCCCGAAATTTTAAGCTGTTGAAGGTGTTGACGAATCTTCTGGAAATAGATGCGGGTATTTCTTCTTCATCTGATCTTCACGCTCCCAGGTGAACTCGGGTCCTCTACGAGCATTCCATCGAACCTTAACAATTGGTATCTTGTTTTGCTTAAGTCTTTTAACCTCACGATCCATTATTTCGACGGGTTCTTCGATGAATTGGAGTTTTTCGTTGATTTGGATTTCATCTAACGGAATAGTGAGATCTTCTTTAGCAAAACATTTCTTCAAATTCGAGACGTGGAAAGTGTTATGTACAGCTGCGAGTTGTTGAGGTAACTCAAGTCGGTAAGCTACTGGTCCGACACGATCAATAATCTTGAATGGTCCAATATACCTTGGATTTAATTTCCCTCGTTTACCAAATCGAACAACGCCTTTCCAAGGTGCAACTTTAAGCATGACCATCTCTCCAATTTCAAATTCTATATCTTTTCTTTTAATGTCAGCGTAGCTCTTTTGTCGACTTTGGGCGGTTTTCAACCGTTGTTGAATTTGGATGATCTTCTCGGTAGTTTCTTGTATAATCTCCGGACCCGTAATCTGTCTATCCCCCACTTCACTCCAACAAATCGGAGACCTGCACTTTCTACCATAAAGTGCTTCAAACGGCGCCATCTCAATGCTTGAATGGTAGCTGTTGTTGTAGGAAAAGTCTGCTAACGGTAGATGTCGATCCCAACTGTTTCCGAAATCAATAACACATGCTCGTAGCATGTCTTCAAGCGTTTGTATCGTCCTTTCGCTCTGCCCATCAGTTTGTGGATGATAGGCAGTACTCATGTCTAGACGAGTTCCTAATGCTTGCTGTAATGTCTGCCAGAATCTTGAAATAAATCTGCCATCCCTATCAGAGATAATAGAGATTGGTATTCCATGTCTGGAGACGACTTCCTTCAAATACAGTCGTGCTAACTTCTCCATCTTGTCATCTTCTCTTATTGGTAGGAAGTGTGCTGATTTGGTGAGACGATCAACTATTACCCAAATAGTATCAAAACCACTTGCAGTCCTTGGCAATTTAGTAATGAAATCCATGGTAATGTTTTCCCATTTCCATTCCGGGATTTCGGGTTGTTGAAGTAGACCTGATGGTTTCTGATGCTCAGCTTTGACCTTAGAACACGTCAAACATTCTCCTACGTATTTAGCAACATCGACTTTCATACCCGGCCACCAAAAATGTTTCTTGAGATCCTTGTACATCTTCCCCGTTCCAGGATGTATTGAGTATCTGGTTTTATGAGCTTCTCTAAGTACCATTTCTCTCATATCTCCAAATTTTGGTACCCAAATCCTTTCAGCCCTATACCGGGTTCCGTCTTCCCGAATATTAAGATGCTTCTCCGATCCTTTGGGTATTTCATCCTTTAAATTTCCCTCTTTTAAAACTCCTTGTTGCGCCTCCTTTATTTGAGTAGTAATGTTATTATGAATCATTATATTCATAGATTTTACTCGAATGGATTCTCTGTCCTTCCTGCTCAAGGCATCGGCTACCACATTTGCCTTCCCCGGGTGGTAACGAATCTCAAAGTCGTAATCATTCAATAATTCAATCCACCTACGCTGCCTCATATTCAGTTGTTTCTGATTAAATATGTGTTGAAGACTTTTGTGGTCGGTATATATAATACTTTTGACCCCATATAAGTAGTGCCTCCAAGTCTTTAATGCAAAAACAACCGCGCCTAATTCCAAATCATGCGTCGTATAATTTTGTTCGTGAATCTTCAATTGTCTAGACGCATAAGCAATCACCTTCGTTCGTTGCATTAATACACAACCGAGACCTTGCTTTGATGCATCACAATAAATCACAAAATCATCATTCCCTTCAGGCAATGACAATATAGGTGCCGTAGTTAGCTTTTTCTTCAATAACTGAAACGCTTTCTCTTGTTCATCATTCCATTCAAATTTCTTCCCTTTATGCGTTAATGCAGTCAAGGGTTTTGCTATTCTGGAAAAGTCTTGGATGAACCTTCTGTAGTAACCAGCTAGTCCTAAAAACTGGCGTATGTGTTTCGGAGTTTTCGGGGTTTCCCACTTTTCAACAGTTTCTATCTTTGCCGGATCCACCTTAATACCGTCTTTGTTCACTATGTGACCGAGGAATTGAACTTCTTCCAACCAAAATGCACACTTTGAAAACTTAGCGTACAATTCTTCCTTCCTCAATACTTCTAACACCTTTCTCAAATGTTCACCGTGTTCTTGGTCATTCTTTGAGTAAATAAGTATGTCATCAATGAAAACAATGACAAACTTGTCAAGGTATGGTCCACACACTCGGTTCATAAGGTCCATGAACACAGCTGGTGCATTAGTTAAACCAAATGGCATGACCATAAACTCGTAATGACCGTAACGTGTTCTGAAAGCAGTCTTTGGAATATCATCTTCTTTCACCCGCATTTGATGATACCCGGAACGTAAGTCAATCTTTGAATAAACAGACGAGCCTTGTAGTTGATCAAATAAGTCGTCGATTCTCGGTAGTAGGTAGCGGTTCTTGATGGTAAGTTTGTTCAACTCTCGGTAGTCGATACACAACCTGAATGTACCATCTTTCTTCTTGACAAACAAAACAGGAGCTCCCCACGGTGATGTGCTTGGTCGAATGAAACCACGCTCTAAAAGTTCTTGTAATTGGCTTTGCAGTTCTTTCATCTCGCTGGGTGCGAGTCTGTAAGGAGCACGAGCTATTGGTGCAGCTCCTGGTACAAGATCTATTTGAAATTCAACGGATCGATGTGGGGGTAATCCCGGTAATTCTTTCGGAAATACATCGGGAAATTCTTTTGCAATGGGAACATCATTGATGCTCTTTTCTTCAGTTTGTACTTTCTCGACGTGTGCTAGAACAGCATAGCAACCTTTTCTTATTAGTTTTTGTGCCTTCAAATTACTAATAAGATGTAGCTTCGTGTTGCCCTTTTCTCCGTACACCATTAAGGGTTTTCCTTTTTCTCGTATAATGCGAATTGCATTTTTGTAACAAACGATCTCCGCTTTCACTTCTTTCAACCAGTCCATACCGATTATCACATCAAAACTCCCTAACTCTACTGGTATCAAATCAATCTTAAATGTTTCGCTAACCAGTTTAATTTCTCGATTCCGACATATATTATCTGCTGAAATTAATTTACCATTTGCTAATTCGAGTAAAAATTTACTATCCAAAGGCGTCAATGGACAACTTAATTTAGCACAAAAATCTCTACTCATATAGCTTCTATCCGCACCCGAATCAAATAAAACGTAAGCAGATTTATTGTCAATAAGAAACGTACCCGTAACAAGCTCCGGGTCTTCCTGTGCCTCTACCGCATTAATATTGAAAACTCTTCCACGGCCTTGTCCATTCGTGTTCTCCTGGTTCGGGCAATTTCTAATAATGTGGCCTGGTTTTCCACATTTATAACAAACTACATTGGCATAACTTGCTCCGACACTACTTGCTCCGCCATTACTCGTTCCGAAACCATTTGTTCCTTTCGTTCTATTAACCCCTGGTCCGTAGACCTCACACTTCGCCGCGCTATGACCATTTCTTTTACACTTGTTGCAAAATTTGGTGCAGAACCCCGAGTGATTCTTTTCACACCTTTGGCATAGCTGCTTCTGATTGTTGTTGTTGTTGCGGTTATTATTGTTGTTGGGATGATTGTTGTAGTTGCTGTTGTTGTTGTTGTTGTTGTTGGGCCGTTTGTTGTAGTTGCGATTGATGTTGCGATTGTTGGGATAATTGTTGCGATTATTGTTGTAATTGCTGTTGTTGTTGTATTGGTGATTCTTATCACCGTTTTCCTCCCACTTTCTTTTGACTTGCTTCACATTGGCCTCTTCAGCAGTCTGTTCTTTAATTCTTTCTTCAATCTGGTTCACTAGTTTGTGAGCCATTCTACATGCCTGTTGTATGGAGGCGGGCTCGTGTGAACTTATATCTTCTTGGATTCTTTCCGGTAATCCTTTCACAAACGCGTCGATCTTCTCTTCCTCATCTTCGAATGCTCCCGGACACAATAGGCACAATTCTGTGAATCGTCTTTCGTACGTGGTAATATCAAATCCTTGGGTTCGTAACCCTCTAAGTTCTGTCTTGAGCTTATTGACCTCGGTTCTGGGACGGTACTTCTCGTTCATCAAGTGCTTGAATGCTGACCACGGTAGTGCGTACGCATCATCTTGTCCCACTTGCTCTAGATAGGTATTCCACCATGTTAACGCAGAACCTGTGAAGGTATGCGTAGCGTACTTCACTTTGTCCTCTTCAGTACACTTACTTATGGCAAACACCGATTCAACCTTCTCGGTCCACCGTTTCAATCCGATCGGTCCTTCGGTTCCATCAAATTCCAAAGGTTTGCAGGCAGTGAATTCTTTGTAGGTGCATCCTACACGATTTCCTGTACTGCTAGATCCAAGGTTATTGTTGGTATGTAGCGCAGCCTGTACTGCGGCTATGTTTGAAGCTAGAAAAGTACGAAATTCCTCTTCATTCATATTCACGGTGTGTCGAGTAGTCGGTGCCATTTCCTTCAAAATAGTTAAATGGAACAAGTTAATCATACAGAATATTAAGAGTAGTTAATAGTATTTCGTAGCATAATATGAACTCATTTATAAAAGCTTTTTCTTCATATTAGCATTTTATAAGTTTAAATTCGGGTAGTACCTACCCGTTAAGTTCATACTTAGTAGCTAATATACAATTCAACTACTACAATTCTATATGAAAAACTGATTGTAATAATATTTCGCATTCAAACTTTTATACAATATTTTACAAACTTACAATACCGCTTATTTTACATAAAGCATGAAATATAGCACACAATAACTTTGATACAAGATAGTTGTGAAGACAATTCTAGCTAGTACACAAGTCGTTCAGCAAAGGCAATAAAGACACGTAATTCATACGTCCAGAAACAAGTCATGCATTCTGGTTTTACTAGGACTACTTCCCATCCTTGGTCTTGTGCAACATAACCGTTATGGCCGTTGATAAGACAGCGTGTTGTAACGTCATCAAAGGGACGAGGGTTACGTAATGTCCAACAGTCCCGTAATAATCTAAAAACCTCATTTCTTACCCCAATTACCGACTCCGTCACTTGTGGAAACGTTTTGTTTAATAGTTGTAGCCCGATGTTCTTGTTCTCACTTTGGTGAGAAGCGAACATTACTAATCCGTAAGCATAACATGCTTCTTTATGTTGCATGTTAGCCGCTTTTTCTAAATCACGAAGTCCAATATTCGGATATATTGAGTCAAAATAATTTCTTAACCCGTTGCGTAAAATAGCATTTGGGTTCCCCGCAATATATGCGTCAAAGTAAACACATCGTAACTTATGGGTTTCCCAATGTGATATCCCCCATCTTTCAAACGAAAGTCTCTTATAAACCAAGACATTCTTGGAACGTTCTTCGAATGTCTTACAAACTGATCTCGCCTTAAATAGTTGTGCCGAAGAATTCTGGCCGACTCTAGACAAGATTTCATCAATCATGTCTCCGGGTAGGTCTCTTAAAATATTGGGTTGTCTATCCATTTTGTGTTTTTAAACTGTAAAATAGACAAGAGTTAGTTTCATAAAAAAATACTTATTAATACAAGCAATTTTTACATATATCATAAAGCATAAGAACACTATATTACATATATTACACCACACGAATACAACTATCTTATTCCGACTCGCTCGTTTCTTCTTCTTCGGTTTTGGTTCGTTTTGCCAAGTTTCTAGGGATATATGATGTTCCCCTAATACGAGCCGTCGTTGTCCACATTGGTTTAGAAAAACCTGGTGGTTTAGAGGTTCCCGGGTCATTGTTACAACTTAAGGACTTCGGGGGTTGACGATACATATAAAGTTCATCGGGGTTGGAATTAGATTTCTCTATTTTTATGCCCTTTCCCTTATTATTTTCTTTTGCCTTTTTAAATTCAGTTGGGGTAATTTCTATAACATCATCGGAATTCTCGTCGGAATCCGATTCATCGGAGAATTGGTAATCCTCCCAATATTTTGCTTCCTTGGCGGAAACACCATTGACCATAATTAACTTTGGTCGGTTGGTTGAGGATTTTCTTTTACTTAACCGTTTTATTATTTCCCCCACCGGTTCTATTTCTTCATCCGGTTCCGATTCTTCTTCCGGTTCCGATTCTTCTTCCGGTTCCGACTCTTCTTCCGGTTCCTCTTCGGGAATTTGTGAATCAGTCCACAAATCATTCCAATTTACATTTGACTCTTCATTATTATTAGGTGAGTCAATGGGACTTGTTCTAGAGGTAGACATCTATCACATAATATCAAACACGTTAAGAGATTAATATATCACATAATATTCATATGTTAAAAATATATAGTTTCCAACAAAAATGTTAAGCAATCATTTTTAAAGAAAACACGGTCGAAGTCCAGACTCACTAATGCAAATTTTCTGGTTCTCTAAGACCAACGCTCTGATACCAACTGAAATGTCCCGTTCTTATTGATTAAAAACGTTCCATATTAATTGATTTCGTTGCGAGGTTTTGACCTCTATATGAGACGTTTTTCAAAGACTGCATTCATTTTTAAAACAAACCATAACCTTTATTTCATAAATAAAGGTTTAAAAAGCTTTACGTAGATTATCAAATAATGATAATCTAAAATATCCTGTTTACACACGACCATTACATAATGGTTTACAATACAAATATGTTACATCGAAATCAGTTTCTTGAATGCAGTTTTTACACAATATCATATAAACATGGACTCCAAATCTTGTCCTTATTTTAGTATGCAACAGCGGAAGCTCTTAATATTCACCTGAGAATAAACATGCTTTAAACGTCAACAAAAATGTTGGTGAGTTATAGGTTTAACCTATATATATATCAAATCGTAACAATAGACCACAAGATTTCATATTTCAATACACATCCCATACATAGAGATAAAAATCATTCATATGGTGAACACCTGGTAACCGACAATAACAAGATGCATATATAAGAATATCCCCATCATTCCGGGACACCCTTCGGATATGATATGAATTTCGAAGTACTAAAGCATCCGGTACTTTGGATGGGGTTTGTTAGGCCCAATAGATCTATCTTTAGGATTCGCGTCAATTAGGGTGTCTGTTCCCTAATTCTTAGATTACCAGACTTAATAAAAAGGGGCATATTCGATTTCGATAATTCAACCATAGAATGTAGTTTCACGTACTTGTGTCTATCTTGTAAATCATTTATAAAACCTGCATGTATTCTCATCCCAAAAATATTAGATTTTAAAAGTGGGACTATAACTCACTTTCACAGATTTTTACTTCGTCGGGAAGTAAGACTTGACCACTGTTGATTCACGAACCTATAACAATATATACATATATATTAAAGTATGTTCAAAATATATTTACAACACTTTTAATATATTTTGATGTTTTAAGTTTATTAAGTCAGCTGTCCTCGTTAGTAACCTATAACTAGTTGTCCACAGTTAGATGTACAGAAATAAATCGATAAATATTATCTTGAATCAATCCACGACCCAGTGTATACGTATCTCAGTATTGATCACAACTCAAACTATATATATTTTGGAATCAACCTCAACCCTGTATAGCTAACTCCAACATTCACATATAGAGTGTCTATGGTTGTTCCGAAATATATATAGATGTGTCGACATGATAGGTCGAAACATTGTATACGTGTCTATGGTATCTCAAGATTACATAATATACAATACAAGTTGATTAAGTTATGGTTGGAATAGATTTGTTACCAATTTTCACGTAGCTAAAATGAGAAAAATTATCCAATCTTGTTTTACCCATAACTTCTTCATTTTAAATCCGTTTTGAGTGAATCAAATTGCTATGATTTCATATTGAACTCTATTTTATGAATCTAAACAGAAAAAGTATAGGTTTATAGTCGGAAAAATAAGTTACAAGTCGTTTTTGTAAAGGTAGTCATTTCAGTCGAAAGAACGACGTCTAGATGACCATTTTAGAAAACATACTTCCACTTTGAGTTTAACCATAATTTTTGGATATAGTTTCATGTTCATAATAAAAATCATTTTCTCAGAATAACAACTTTTAAATCAAAGTTTATCATAGTTTTTAATTAACTAACCCAAAACAGCCCGCGGTGTTACTACGACGGCGTAAATCCGGTTTTACGGTGTTTTTCGTGTTTCCAGGTTTTAAATCATTAAGTTAGCATATCATATAGATATAGAACATGTGTTTAGTTGATTTTAAAAGTCAAGTTAGAAGGATTAACTTTTGTTTGCGAACAAGTTTAGAATTAACTAAACTATGTTCTAGTGATTACAAGTTTAAACCTTCGAATAAGATAGCTTTATATGTATGAATCGAATGATGTTATGAACATCATTACTACCTTAATTTCCTTGGATAAACCTACTGGAAAATAGAAAAATGGATCTAGCTTCAATGGATCCTTGGATGGCTCGAAGTTCTTGAAGCAGAATCATGACACGAAAACAAGTTCAAGTAAGATCATCACTTGAAATAAGATTGTTATAGTTATAGAAATTGAACCAAAGTTTGAATATGATTATTACCTTGTATTAGAATGATAACCTACTGTAAGAAACAAAGATTTCTTGAGGTTGGATGATCACCTTACAAGATTGGAAGTGAGCTAGCAAACTTGAAAGTATTCTTGATTTTATGAAACTAGAACTTTTGGAATTTATGAAGAACACTTAGAACTTGAAGATAGAACTTGAGAGAGATTAATTAGATGAAGAAAATTGAAGAATGAAAGTGTTTGTAGGTGTTTTTGGTCGTTGGTGTATGGATTAGATATAAAGGATATGTAATTTTGTTTTCATGTAAATAAGTCATGAATGATTACTCATATTTTTGTAATTTTATGAGATATTTCATGCTAGTTGCCAAATGATGGTTCCCACATGTGTTAGGTGACTCACATGGGCTGCTAAGAGCTGATCATTGGAGTGTATATACCAATAGTACATACATCTAAAAGCTGTGTATTGTACGAGTACGAATACGGGTGCATACGAGTAGAATTGTTGATGAAACTGAACGAGGATGTAATTGTAAGCATTTTTGTTAAGTAGAAGTATTTTGATAAGTGTATTGAAGTCTTTCAAAAGTGTATAAATACATATTAAAACACTACATGTATATACATTTTAACTGAGTCGTTAAGTCATCGTTAGTCGTTACATGTAAGTGTTGTTTTGAAACCTTTAGGTTAACGATCTTGTTAAATGTTGTTAACCCAATGTTTATAATATCAAATGAGATTTTAAATTATTATATTATCATGATATTATCATGTATGAATATCTCTTAATATGATATATATACATTAAATGTCTTTACAACGATAATCGTTACATATATGTCTCGTTTAAAAATCATTAAGTTAGTAGTCTTGTTTTTACATATGTAGTTCATTGTTAATATACTTTATGATATGTTTTCTTATCATAGTATCATGTTAACTATATATATATCCATATATATGTCATCATATAGTTTTTTTACAAGTTTTAACGTTCGTGAATCACCGATCAACTTGGGTGGTCAATTGTCTATATGAAACATATTTCAATTAATCAAGTCTTAACAAGTTTGATTGCTTAACATGTTGGAAACATTTAATCATATAAATATCAATCTCAATTAATATATATAAACATGGAAAAGTTCGGGTCACTACACGTATCTCCTTGTTGTCTTCTCAACACCACAAACCCCATCGTTATCATTATTTTTAATTTCCATCATTATCATCATCATAATCTAATCATAACATCATGCTTAACATAACCATCATCAAAACCTAATCATCTCATTTTATTATTGAGTCGTAAAAATAACCATAATCAACGTTATTTTGTCATGGTCACAATCATGATTGTTTCACTATCATCGTCTTCACCATCATTATCTAATCATCTAGCATCACCAAATCATCCTAGCTATCATCATCTATTTCCTAACATAAAATCACAGTTTCATCTTCATTTTCGTGAGCATCACTACGTACTATCATCAATATATATCATACCATCATCGTACACCATCATCGCTCGTTCATCGTTTTTAGCACATACACAAACACAAAACGAGTGACCGATAATAATATGGATAATTAGAGTGGTCCAAGCGAGGTTATTGTATCGAGGGCCCAACAGAGAAAAAACTTACGGCCCAACTTGCTTCCCAAGTCTGTTTAATAACTTATAGCCCAAGGAAGTGAGGAATTAGCGGCCCAATTTATAAAACAAATGTCGCAACCTAATTAGAAAATTTAGTGGATTGTTTCTGATTCTCCACCGAAAAAAATATAATGCAGTCTCTATCTCATCGTGACATTGATAACTTTTTCATCATCACCACATCATTCTCCACTTATAATCAAACCAACAGATTACCGACAACCTAAAGTAATTCTCTTGTAATGTTAAATAAATATTCAAGTAGGGTCATATGTATTATCATTACAATATCATAAAGAACGATATTGACATGATTTTATCACTTTGGGTCGGCCAACAAAATCAAAAGAACGGGCACGCACCATTACTCTTTAAAAGGTATTGTTATTGGTAGACTGCATATTCTCTTTTTTTTATCGCGTTTGTTTATATATGAGTTGGCTCAAAATAAAATTGAAATTGCTTGGCAATAGTGGTAGATGAACCACAGCAGTAAAAGTTTAGCAATGATGATGGTGAGCTCAACTTTTGATTAAAATAGAAAAAGTGGAGTTGTTGTTGATGTACGTTCATGGCGGTTGAGGTGGTTAGTGGTGGATCTCTGTGGTGCAGTGGAGAAGGGTGGTTTCGTGTCGAGTTGCAAGAAAGAAGTGGAAAAAAATATCAATGGTGGTTGTAGGGTAGATGGGTGCATCCTTAAGAAAAGAAACAAAGGAGGTGGTGATCGGTTGTGGGGTTATACATGGTGATTGTAGGGTAGTTAATGATGATTTTCGATGATGGTAGGTTTGATGGTTAAACCAAACATAAGCAGCAGCTATTCTTTGTTGTTGTTGTTGTTTGATTGAGTTAGAAAAGAAGAAAAAAAATAACGCAAGTGGGTTGTAACTTTGTGTGGTGGTTGTAATTGAAACAGAAAAATGGAATGGTGGTGAAAGTGGTAATGATCCTTAAAGATTTTTTGTAGGTGGAACATGAACAACTATAAGGTGGTTTGGTTATTTCTAGACCAGAAAAACAGGAAGCTACATTAAGTGGGTTTAGTGATGAAAGTTGGCGACGGTTTCAAGAGAAGAAAGGAGGATGGTGTCATGGTGGTGATTGATTTCCTATCACTCATGTAAGTGTATATGTATACTTATATAATTAGAGAGGGAGCAAGAGAATAAGGATCACACTAAGTGATTTGTGGTGTCGACAGAGTTATTTGAGCCAGGAAGAAGAAAACAAAAGAAAATAAAAGAAGAAAGAGACTTGCAACTACATTTGTTTGCATTAGTGAATTGATATCGACCTGTAACAAATTGAAGACAAGAAAGTCCTACATTTTCACTCAGGAGGAGAATCACTCGGATGGAGATGGCTAACAGCTTCTAATTATCTGTCTTTGATTACTGTTATTGATTTGTAACAACGTACATTTTCTGTTACTGATTTATGTCTAATTTTGTTTTATAATGAAATTGAACTTGACAGAGATATTCGTTCAAGAGGTAAAAGGACAGAAAAAAATATAAAGAAGATGGTGGCTTGAAACTGAATTTGGTGGTATTAACAATGGAATCTTCTTGTTTAATCTCAGAGACAAATTTAAAAGATCTGATAGTGATTTGAAACAATCTTCGTCCAAATGAACTATCAGATTCTGCTTTGCTTGGTCAATTACCATTTAATTCTAAGTATGATATGCACCTCCGATTAACATGTAACTTGTTCTAACATGCTCATATATGATTATAAAACTCAGAAAAATTGTTCGAGACCCGACCCGAACGTGTTGATTTTTTGGTTGACTTTGACTTGACCAAAGTTGACTTTCATTCAAACTTAACCAAATACTTATACGATCGTTCTAGCATGCTTTTATACTTGTATCTTACATGAAACTTGACAACGTGATTCACATGCTATGAAATTGAGTCGTAACGAGCCATAGGACTAATTGAACACTTTGACCGACCGTGTTTACCGATATTGATACAACCTATTTGTTTAGGTCAAGACTAGCATTCATTTCTTGCACACGATTACTTGTGAAGTACATTTATATTCGTGCACTCAAGGTGAGATCATAGTTCCACTTTTACTCTTTTATACTTCTACTTGGGATGAGAAAACATAAACGATTTATACTCTTATACATTGAACACAAGTACGAAAACAAACATTCCACGTACGAGTTAGAACAGAAATCCTCAATTCAATTATCATTTGTGACGACCCGGAAATTTCCGACCAAATTTAAACCTAACCTTTATATGTTTCCGACACGATAAGCAGAATTTGTAATGTTGAATCTCAAAAAGTTTGGAACTACATTCATGTAATCAATTACCCTTTGACCGTGTTCGACGATTCACGAACAATTATGTGTATATAGATATGTATATATAATATATAATAACTGAAAACATTAACAAAGTATTTGATATATATGATACTTTACATGAACGTATTTGTTTCGATATATTTATCGACAGAATTAAGAGATAATATCAAATGATTGAATTATCAGATACATTATGATATGATTACGGGCCAATGTTATGAGATCCACTGTGATTTAAGAAATCTATTCTTTTTGACAATATTCGGAAAATGGTAAAGTGATCTATAAGTAAGAACGTGGAGTGTAAATAACTTAGATGTTGGATATCGACAAGTTAAGTAACTCGACATTTTTCATTAAGATGATTTCATACGTTTATTAAACCTTTGGACTTTATCCCATGCTTCACCAACAGACTTTAATTTAAAAACTTGAAACCGATTATGAATATATATAATTCTACTTTTCTAAAATGTTTTATGATATAACGATTTAAATTAATATTAAATATATTTATACGCGTATTATACGTACATAGTTTTATACTTTTACTATACTATAACTTTACCTTTACTTTACTTTTACTTTACTTTTACTTTAATAATTCACTTTAATAATTCACTTTAATAATTCATACTTTAATAATTCACTTTAATAATTCATACTTTAATAATTCACTTTAATAATTCATACTTTAATAATTCACTTTAATAATTCATACTTTAATAATTCACTTTAATAATTCAAAAATCTATTATAAATAGAATTCAATAGGTTTTATTATTTCATAGAAACTTGAAAATATATTTCTCTAAACTCTCTCAATCGAATTACACATATATATTTTCTTTGTATTATTTCAAGATATTATTAGTATACATAAAATACTACGACGGAGTTATATTCAGACGATTTTAAAATAAGTTTTCAAACGGAATAGAGCTAAGGAAATTATGGGTTATAGCTATGGAGGTTATGGGTATTGATCGAGGGTATTGCTCGTGAGGTTAACCTAACATTTATCATTTTCGTTTCGTCTACGTACTTTCCTGCAATATTGAATCTCAATATTGATACGTGAGCACTCATAACTTAACTTTTATATTTCAATAGTGTATCCCTGACTAGTGCTCGAGTATATAGGATTATGCATGCTTGTACATTCGATATTGTCCTTAGATAGGTTTGTTGAATCCTGAATTAGATACATATGCTACTGAGATAGGGTATATGATATGCATGTCATTGGAAAGCTAGCGAAAAATTAAGAACTTTTCATTTAGATATCAAATGGTTTCGATGAACGGATTAGAAGTTATAGTCAACTGAATTTTAGTATTATTGTTAAAATGATTATTATTACTATCGTCGTTATTATTTTAATAGAAATATCATTGTTATTATAAAATATCATTATTACTATTATGTTAGTATTATCATTTTATCATAATAACATTTTTAGTAAATATAAATATTGTTATTTTTTTATAGAATAATAATAATTATTATTACAAAATAATACAACTTTTACTTATTATTATTATGATCAATATTATTTTATCAAATAAATAGGGGATACAAAGATATTTTTCACCACGCGTAATATAATTACATTAATAATACTTACCACTATAGTTTTACGATATTAAGTGAACTTTATAAATTTTACTACTTAAGATATATAAAAGTATATTTTATCATATATAAACATTAATATAAATTTTTATTAATAAATGACTTTTATTATTATAAAATCTAATAAATATATTTAAATATATAAAATGACTATAGTTAAGTTATATAATAAACACGTATAAATTTTAGAAGTCATTTTGGGTTAAGTTGACTTTTGTTGACTTTTGCATATTAGTCTCGAGCATTAGGATTGTGGTACACTACGACTTGACCTAAATTGTTAGACAGATATTGACCAACATATAAATATATATACTTAATATAGGTTCGTAAATCCGAGGCCAACCTTGCACTTGTTAAATGACGTTATATGTATTTTTACTATGAAATACAGTATGGTGAGTTTCATTTGCTCCCTTTTATATATATTTTTGGGACTGAGAATACATGCGCTGTTTTTATAAATGTTTTACGAAATAGGCACAAGTACTAAAACTAATTCTACGTGGGTTTAAACCAGAAATATACCCTTAGCTTGGTAACATTAAACTACTTGTCTATGTACGGTAGGCGCGAATCCTAAAGATAGATCTATTGGGCCTGACAAACCCCATCCTGACTATGTGATGCTTTAGTACTTCGAGGTTATTTTAAACACACCTGATCTGGTGTACTTCAGAGGGTAAAACATGAACGTTAAGGCTTGTTACCGGGTGCCTACAACTTATAGAATACTTTTATACACTTGCGAGTGTACGGATATTTATAGAAACTGAAATCTTGTGGTCTATTACTATTACGGAAATGATTGATTATGATAAACTAATGAACTCACCAACCTTTTGGTTGACACTTTAAAGCATGTTTATTCTCAGGTATTAAAGAAATCTTCCGCTGTGCATTAGCTCATTTTAAGGATATTACTTGGAGTCATTCATGACATACTTTGAAAGACGTTGCATTCGAGTCATTGAGTTCATCAAGATTAATATTAAGTCAATTATAGTTGGATGTAATATGAAATGGTATGCATGCCGTCAATTTTTGATGTAAAGAAAGTTTGTCTTTTAAAAACGAATGCAATGTTTGTAAAACGTATCATATAGAGGTCAAATACCTCGCGATGTAATCAACTATTGTGAATCGTTTATAATGTATATGAACGGATCCTTTCAGTTGGTATCAGAGCTGGTTTAATGCCGTTTATTAGCGGGTTAATCGTAGAGGGGGTTCTCACAGTGTTACCTGTGACGAAGCATTGGCTCTTACTCCTCACGGTCCCTATTAGGGTTGGCTGTACTGCCGAGAGGTGGGCCGTAAAATCAGTGTCTGAGGTACGCTCAGTGGTCACAGGCGGTTAGCTGAGAAGGCACTGAGTGGGATGCGTCCCCAACTTTCAGTTGGTATCAGAGCGGTGGTCTTAGCGAACCAGGTCTTGCATTAGTGTGTCTAACTGATAGTTGTTAAGATGCATCAGTGAGTCTGGACTTCGACCGTGTCTGCATGTCAAAAGTTTTGCTTATCATTTTTAGTCTGAAATCATCTACTTACCACTCTTAGGAAATTACCTGCTTATCATTCTTAAGTCTAGATGCGTTTTTCTACATTTATTGCATAATAGTGTATAGACGAATTCTTATCTTAGCATATCTGTTACTGTGAACTTTGACTGACATCTTTCAAAGATTCCTCCGTAATTTATGGGATTTTGGTATTATATATACATATGTAAATTATGTATTGAAGAATACCAAATCTAAATTCTACAATCTATTTCATACAAAAAAATTCTTTCCCTGATCATACAAGATGGATCCCTCAACCAGTTTGAGTTCCTCGGATTCCGACAGCTATGCCGATATGGATTTCCACATGAGCTCCGAAAGCAGCGTGACCGGAATGGATCAACCAATTAGCCATCATCTATTCTGGATGAATTGGGGATGGGTTCGTAATCTACTTAACCATTGGAGACAAGAAGAAGGTGATCCCTTTCATCCACCACATTGCCCTCTTGGCAATGAACCTGAAGCACTTACTGGCGAACCTGTCCGAAACACCATTTTCTCTCTCATTTCCAGAGTATCTCGTCATGATTATATACTACACCAAATTCTAGATCTTATTTATCCGCTCGTCCGAACCGACAATCACCCCAGTGTAATAGAAGAAGTCAACGAGCTTCGCGCTCGGGTAGTGGCTTTGGAGAATATGGTGCAAAGGTTACAAACACCAGCAGCAGCACCAGCAGCATAACCAGTACCACCATCAACAACATCAACAGTACCATTACCACCACCAACAACAACCGCATCGCAAATCTCAACTTCACAATCTGTCCCACGAGCATCGACGTCATACGCCATGTAGATACCAAGGAATACCACAACGATTAAGTATTGATTCATAACTTCATTGGGGAAACATTCTACGGCGATTATGTAATTTCTAAAGTTTAGAAATTATCTATCCTAGCCTTAACCATAAATCAAATGAGTTTAATTTAATATTAACTCATTAAATCTATATTACATCTGAAGAAATATACACATATATATTTCCATAAAGACTGTACTAAAATTCTTTTGTACAAAATATTAATTGTGAAATATTTTTTAACAGGTAGGTAATACCCGAGAGATATATAAATTCACAATTAATATGTTACATTCTTCGAATCAGATTCAGCAAATCATCCATTATACTCCCTTCTTTCACAACAATATACATTCTTTTATAGAAATCAAAACAACCATACTCATTCAAAATCTAATTACATATTCTGATTTTGAAATCTCAGAATTCGATTCAAGATATAACCGAAATCATCACTCTTAGATTTCTACATCTTTCAAAACTATACTTTGACTTCAAAACTGTCCTGGAACCTCATTTCTATTCATGGAACTCACAAAATATTTGTATCATTCAAAAATCTTAGAACATCATATGTATATTAACAATTACAATATGTGTTCAAACACTTCAAAATTCTTAAAGACATGCGAGATGATGATCCAACCACACATTACCCACTGTCATGCACCTGAAAAGCTCTCGAAACCAAAGTTATAGTTTAACATGTATCCTTGTCAGATCCTTTGATATTTATTACTAAATATAATTTTTCAATCTCTTTCCAAAATAGACAGTTTTGTCATAGCTTCAACAAATCACCTTCATTTGTTTATACGAATAAACCTTATTATAACAATTACCCCTTCATCATTGTTACCGGGGAACCTTTCATATCTCGCCACATTAGCAGTAAACTTATCAACAACTTCATTAACCTTCGACTTAAGCCTCTCCGAAAAGCCACTATACTTATTCATTAAAACCACATCATGTACTCACCTACATCCTGTAACAATAATTGTCACACCAACTACTGGGAATTAGCAATCAGTATTTTGAATTCCGCGACAATTTTACGTCAAAAGTTATATGTATACATATAACGTCTATCTCCTAGACTTACATACTTCGAATGTGAATTTTCTGAAAAACATCCCAAACTATGAACTAGTTCTCCGAAATTGGAAAAATGCTGATGAAGCAGCAAAAACTGTAAACGACTTTAACAGTCAAAAGTTTGATGATAAAGAATAGTATGGTGGTAAAGCTGAGAAAAAGAGAAGGTTTGATACTGGAAAACGGATTGAGCAGACCATGAAGGAGGCTGTGGACAAATCACAAAGACTAAACCTGCCTTCAAAGGATCTAAATGATTCAGTGTCTACTGAAATCGTTAGCAAACACCTTACTTCTTATTCTAAACCTTCACAGACAAATCTTCTTCATCATCCATCTATGTTAAGAATTCTAAGATATCATCGTATCTTTTATTATAAATATCTTCGATATTCCTGAAGATATTTTCACAACTATTCTTATCCGAAATATTCTATCTATTCACAATATCTGCGTTACAACATAAAAAGAAACTGTGTTAGTTTCTAAATTCTGAAGAAAAAAAAATTCGAATTTAAAATAGGAATGTTTTTGAAGTAGTGTTGCGAACTGAAGCATGAGTTAGTATAATATAATGACACTTGATCAATGTGATTATATTACAGTAAGTCATACTGAGTTTCTAATGGAACGTGATGATTCACAGAACATACCGTCATCATGTACTATTTACACGACTCTTACATTCTACCTAATTTCCAAACATATTAAGAACATATCATCTTGATAGCTCTATATTTTCGGATATTCTGGTAATTTGTCAAATCAAGATCGTGCCATTACGATTTTCTTCTTGGAACATTAACTATGTTCATCCAAAAATTCATATCTACAAATTCTGGACCATTATCCACTTGACTTAAGGTCGGGAAGAGAAAACGAAAGCATGAAGCTCCGAAATATAATGGAGAATATAAAGCCCGATAACAACCCCGAAATTACAAACCTTGTATATCAATGCGTATAGCAATATAAAGACACGGGAGAATGAAAAACACAATAACCCCAAGGTAATGGTAGAAGAAAATAACTTCCTCCGGTGGTAGATGAAAAAGAAGAATGACAGATATGAAAGTTAAGAGTATATCAAGAATCAATACTGGATGAAGCATATTAACGAATGCTTTAAAGTATGAATTGGGGAGAAAGACTAGAAGGTGTGAGCTGTGGAAATAAAGAAACGAAGGGGGTGGATTTATAGTAAAATATCAGACAGAGAAATCGAGACAGAATATCGCATTTAATCAAATAAGATCATGATTTCCTTAATCGCCGAAGAACCAAATCTTATTGCAAAGATTTTCTTTAAATTCCATGAATTCCGAAAATCAATCATAACTACGTCATCGGTTAAAACGAATATACGTTTACTCATTTCACTCTCTTGCGATAACTTCACTTATACTCTTCGCGTAATCAAATTGTTTTATCTATATTACTCAATGATGATAAAACTCTATTTATCAACTCATATTCGTCATGAAAACATTTTTAAAGTTAGCCATGACGACCTCGATCAAATTTCGGGACGAAATTTCTTTAACGGGTAGGTACTGTGACGACCCGGAAATTTCTGACCAAATTTAAACCTAACCTTTATATGTTTCCGACACGATAAGCAGAATTTGTAATGTTGAATCTCAAAAAGTTTGGAACTACATTCATGTAATCAATTACCCTTTGACCGTGTTCGACGATTCACGAACAATTATGTGTATATAGATATGTATATAATATATAATAACTGAAAACATTAACAAAGTATTTGATATATATGATACTTTACATGAACGTATTTGTTTCGATATATTTATCGACAGAATTAAGAGATAATATCAAATGATTGAATTATCAGATACATTATGATATGATTACGGGCCAATGTTATGAGGTCCACTGTGATTTAAGAAATCTATTCTTTTTGACAATATTCGGAAAATGGTAAAGTGATCTATAAGTAAGAACGTGGAGTGTAAATAACTTAGATGTTGGATATCGACAAGTTAAGTAACTCGACATTTTTCATTAAGATGATTTCATACGTTTATTAAACCTTTGGACTTTATCCCATACTTCACCAACAGACTTTAATTTAAAAACTTGAAACCGATTATGAATATATATAATTCTACTTTTCTAAAATGTTTTATGATATAACGATTTAAATTAATATTAAATATATTTATACGCGTATTATACGTACATAGTTTTATACTTTTACTATACTATAACTTTACCTTTACTTTACTTTTACTTTACTTTTACTTTAATAATTCACTTTAATAATTCACTTTAATAATTCATACTTTAATAATTCACTTTAATAATTCATACTTTAATAATTCACTTTAATAATTCATACTTTAATAATTCACTTTAATAATTCATACTTTAATAATTCACTTTAATAATTCATACTTTAATAATTCACTTTAATAATTCAAAAATCTATTATAAATAGAATTCAATAGGTTTTATTATTTCATAGAAACTTGAAAATATATTTCTCTAAACTCTCTCAATCGAATTACACATATATATTTTCTTTGTATTATTTCAAGATATTATTAGTATACATAAAATACTACGACGGAGTTATATTCAGACGATTTTAAAATAAGTTTTCAAACGGAATAGAGCTAAGGAAATTATGGGTTATAGCTATGGAGGTTATGGGTATTGATCGAGGGTATTACTCGTGAGGTTAACCTAACATTTATCATTTTCGTTTCGTCTACGTACTTTCCTGCAATATTGAATCTCAATATTGATACGTGAGCACTCATAACTTAACTTTTATATTTCAATAGGGTATCCCTGACTAGTGCTCGAGTATATAGGATTATGCATGCTTGTACATTCGATATTGTCCTTAGATAGGTTTGTTGAATCCTGAATTAGATACATATGCTACTGAGATAGGGTATATGATATGCATGTCATTGGAAAGCTAGCGAAAAATTAAGAACTTTTCATTTAGATATCAAATGGTTTCGATGAACGGATTAGAAGTTATAGTCAACTGAATTTTAGTATTATTGTTAAAATGATTATTATTACTATCGTCGTTATTATTTTAATAGAAATATCATTGTTATTATAAAATATCATTATTACTATTATGTTAGTATTATCATTTTATCATAATAACATTTTTAGTAAATATAAATATTGTTATTTTTTTATAGAATAACAATAATTATTATTACAAAATAATACAACTTTTACTTATTATTATTATGATCAATATTATTTTATCAAATAAATAGGGGATACAAAGATATTTTTCACCACGCATAATATAATTACATTAATAATACTTACCACTATAGTTTTACGATATTAAGTGAACTTTATAAATTTTACTACTTAAGATATATAAAAGTATATTTTATCATATATAAACATTAATATAAATTTTTATTAATAAATGACTTTTATTATTATAAAATCTAATAAATATATTTAAATATATAAAATGACTATAGTTAAGTTATATAATAAACACGTATAAATTTTAGAAGTCATTTTGGGTTAAGTTGACTTTTGTTGACTTTTGCATATTAGTCTCGAGCATTAGGATTGTGGTACACTACGACTTGACCTAAATTGTTAGACAGATATTGACCAACATATAAATATATATACTTAATATAGGTTCGTGAATCCGAGGCCAACCTTGCACTTGTTAAATGACGTTATATGTATTTTTACTATGAAATACAGTATGGTGAGTTTCATTTGCTCCCTTTTATATATATTTTTGGGACTGAGAATACATGCGCTGTTTTTATAAATGTTTTACGAAATAGGCACAAGTACTAAAACTAATTCTACGTGGGTTTAAACCAAAAATATACCCTTAGCTTGGTAACATTAAACTACTTGTCTATGTACGGTAGGCGCGAATCCTAAAGATAGATCTATTGGGCCTGACAAACCCCATCCTGACTATGTGATGCTTTAGTACTTCGAGGTTATTTTAAACACACCTGATCTGGTGTACTTCAGAGGGTAAAACATGAACGTTAAGGCTTGTTACCGGGTGCCTACAACTTATAGAATACTTTTATACACTTGCGAGTGTACGGATATTTATAGAAACTGAAATCTTGTGGTCTATTACTATTACGGAAATGATTGATTATGATAAACTAATGAACTCACCAACCTTTTGGTTGACACTTTAAAGCATGTTTATTCTCAGGTATTAAAGAAATCTTCCGCTGTGCATTAGCTCATTTTAAGGATAATACTTGGAGTCATTCATGACATACTTTGAAAGACGTTGCATTCGAGTCGTTGAGTTCATCAAGATTAATATTAAGTCAATTATAGTTGGATGTAATATGAAATGGTATGCATGCCGTCAATTTTTGATGTAAAGAAAGTTTGTCTTTTAAAAACGAATGCAATGTTTGTAAAACGTATCATATAGAGGTCAAATACCTCGCGATGTAATCAACTATTGTGAATCGTTTATAATGTATATGAACGGATCCTTTCATCATTAGTTACACTTGTAGGGTGTAAGCGAGTAATTATGTTGTGTGGCCATACGGGTTTGACGAACCCTCATTCGGATGGTTCGCTACCGTTAGCGAATGAAATATAATTTTATCGGTATAGTGTATGTTCTAACACTATGGATTTAGAGGTAACATTCAGTTAAGCCTTGATAATTGGGTGCTCGTGATACAAACAACATCTTTGGAATGCAAACGATTTGGATGATCAACTTATACTAAATCTTGTGGTTCAAATACATACGTTTACTAATACACCTATGATTTTACTAACGTTTTTCATTGACAGACTTTCTATGTTTTTCTCAGGTCCTTGAACGATATGTATTACATGCTTCCGCTCACTATTTTGATACTTGCTTGGATGTCGAGTATACATGCATACATGGAGTATCTTTTGACTTTACTTTTAACTGTGTCGCATCGGTTTCATTTGTACTTAAACGTTGTAACGTCACTAGTTGTTGAACTATTTTTGTAAACTTGAAACATCTTTACATTTGAAATGAATGTGACATATATTGGTCAAACGTCATTTTAAAGTCTTATGACCACGTAACGGGACCTAAGTAGACGGCGCCGTCAATGAGGATTTTGTCGGGTCGCTACAGATGGTATCAGAGCATTGGTTGTAGGGATTTAGAGTTCATTGGTGTCAACCCCGAGTCATAGGGTACATTAGTGAGTCTAGACTACAACCGGCATATAGACTTGAAGTAGGAATTACTTGACTACTTGTGCATTTATACTCGAACTCTTCTATTCATATCTAACTCTTATTCCATCGTAATCTCACATTGTTTAATTTGATTGACATGCCACCTTAACTTTATGAGGTAATGTCGAATGCACATATGAATTAGGGTAATATAATTTCCGGGATTATATTACGGTGACTCATATGGACGTTCCGACATTATAACATAAAGAATTTAGGGCGAGTCATGGAAAATTTTCTATGTTTATTTCATATCACGATTAGTATTATTGAGAATACTAATCAACGATATTCTTGTGTCTTGAAGGAACAATGCCTCCTCGCCGAGCCCCACGCAATAAAACTCCCGAACAAGCTCTTCAATGAATTATAGCCACCGCCGTAGATGCGGCCATGGCTGGTCACTCATCCAACAACAACAACAATAACAATAATCACAACAACAACAACAACAACAACAACAATAACAATGGAGCCGGTAACTCAAACGAGGGATGCTCCTACAAAGCTTTCATAGGGTGCAAACCTCACACTTTCGATAGGACCGGAGGACCGGTTGCTCTCACTCGATGGTTTTAGCAAACGGAAGCCGTTTTTAGCATAAGCTGTTGTCGGGACCAAGACAAGGTCAAATATTCCACCCACACTTTCGTCGGCATCGCTCTCACATGGTGGAATACATATGTACAATCTGTGGGTACTGATGAAGCCCACGCTCTCTCTTGGTCCGATTTAAAGGAAAAGATGATCACCGAATACTTTCTGCGCGAAGAGACCCGAAGGCTCGAAAGCGAGCTAAGAAGTTTGAAAGCGGTCGAAAATGACCTCAACGCTTATAATTAACGGTTTGCCGAGCTAGCTCTAATGTGTCCAAACCTTGTAAATCCCGAGCCTCTACTAGTTGAACTTTACATGGATGGCCTTCCTAAGAGCATCAAACAAGGGGTAATGTCATCCAAACCCGTCAACCTACAAGAAGCTTTAAAGATGGCCCGCCAATTTATTGAAACGGTGGATGAAATCGTAGTACCGGCACCTAAGGCCGAGGATAAATCGGGTGGCGACAAAAGAAAATGGGAAGCCACTCAATCAAGCAACTACAACAACAACAACAACTTCACCAAAAAGTCTTTCACCTCCGATGACAAGAAGGGTTATGCCGGATATCTACCTTATTGTAACAAGTGCTACAAACATCATTTGGGTGAATGTGGAAAGCCATTTTGCCACAAATGTCGAAGAAGTGGTCATGTGACCAACGATTGTAGAAGTGCCGCCCCCGTCGCCCAATGCACCGAAGGCGGGTGTTTGTTTCGAATGTGGCCAACCGGGTCATTTTAGAAATGCATGCCTAAAGAAGAAAGCTAACCCCAATGCACGCAGCCGAGCTTTCAACATTAACATCGAGGATGCCCGAGATGACAATGAACTAGTCACGGGTACGTTTCTTCTCAACAATTCTTATGTCTCTTGCTTATTCGATTCGGGTGTCGATAAGAGTTTTGTATCCAAGACTTTGACTCATTCTTTTAGCACTACACCACTACCACTAGATACTACTTATACCATTGAAGTGGCCAACGGGAAACTATTGAGTGCCGACAAATTTTATCGGGGGTGTACGTTAAACTTAATGGGTAAAGAGTTTGAAATTGACTTGATACCTATAGAACTAGGGAGCTTCGATGTAATCATTGGTATGGATTGGTTAGCCAAAATGAAATCTCACATCCTTTATGATCTCAAAGCAATTCAAATTACTATCGAGAATGGTGAACCCTTGATTGTCTATGGAGATAAGAGTTGCACCGGACTCAACCTCGTCTCGTGCCTTAAAGTTGAAAAATACCTTCGTAAAGGTTGTTTCGCGATTCTAGCCCATGTTAAAAAAGTCGAGACCGATGAGAAGCATATCGATGATGTGCCAATTGTTAGTGACTTTTCCAACGTATTTCCCGACGAATTGCCGGGTCTTTCACCTCATCGACCGGTAGAATTCCAAATTGATCTTATTCCGGGAGCCACACCCGTAGCATGTGCACCGTATAGACTTGCTCCATCCGAAATGCAAGAATTACAAAGTCAAATCCAAGAACTACTTGACCGTGGTTTTATCCAACCTAGCCATTCACCATGGGGCGCTCCGATTTTATTCGTTAAAAAGAAAGATGGATCACTACGAATGTGCATCGATTATCATGAACTAAAAAAATTGACGGTTAAGAACCGGTATCCTCTTCCATGCATCGACGACCTCTTTGATCAACTACAAGGATCTCGTGTATATTCAAAAATCGATCTCCACTCGGGTTATCATCAACTAAGGGTTAAGAGGGAAGATGTCTCCAAAACTACTTTTTGGACTCGTTATGGTAGTTATGAGTTTCTTGTAATGCCATTCGGATTAACCAATGCACCGGCGGTGTTCATGGATCTCATGAACCGCGTGTGCAAACCGTATCTCGACAAATTCGTTATTGTATTCATCGATGACATCTTGGTCTATTCTAAAAGCGAAGAAGAACACGAACAACACCTCCGACTCGTGCTCGAACTCCTTAGACAAGAACGACTCTATGCTAAATTCTTCAAGTGTGAATTTTGGTTGAAGGAAGTTCAATTTCTTGGTCATGTTGTAAGCGACCAAGGTATTAAGGTCGATCCCGCGAAAATTGAAGCCATTAGCAAATGGGAAACCCCTACTACTCCTACTCACATTCGACAATTCTTGGGCCTCGCCGGGTATTATCGTAGGTTCATCGAAAATTTCTCTTTGGTTGCACGTCCTCTAACCGCGTTAACTCATAAGGGAAGGACATTCATTTGGTCAACTGAACAAGAATCCGCGTTTCAAATATTGAAGACAAAGTTAACCACCGCCCCTATCTTGTCGCTTCCCGAAGGTAATGATGATTTTGTTGTATATTGCGATGCCTCGAAACATGGATTTGGGTGCGTATTGATGCAACGAAAGAAGGTTATTGCTTATGCCTCCTGACAATTGAAAATCCACGAACGAAACTACACGACACATGATCTCGAACTCGGATCCATTGTCTTTGCACTCAAAATGTGGAGACACTACCTTTATGGAACCAAAAGTACCATCTTCATCGATCACAAAATCCTCCAACATATCTTCGACCAAAAACAACTAAACATGAGACAACGACGGTGGATTGAAACTTTGAATGATTACGATTGTAAGCTTCGTTACCACCCCGGAAAGGCAAATGTAGTAGCCGATGCCTTGAGTCGAAAGGAAAGAATGGTGCCTCTTAGAGTCCGAGCTTTAAACATCACCATCCACACTAATCTAAATAACCAAATTCGTGTAGCCCAAGATGAAGCTCTCAAGGATGAAAACATCTCTCTCGAACGCTTGAACGTTCTCGCCTCTCGATTCGAAGTTAAGGAGACCGAACTCTGATATTTCGTCGGAAGAATTTGGGTGCCTAGTTATGGGGACTTGCGAAGCCTTATTCTAGACGAAGCCCATAAGTTAAGGTATTCGATTCACCCCGGTGCCAATAAGATGTACCACGACCTCAAGGAACAATATTGGTGACCGAACATTAAAAGGGACGTTGCTACTTATGTTGGAAAGTGCCTAACTTGCTCCAAAGTCAAAGCCGAACATCAAAGACTGTCTGGGCTACTTCAACAACCCGAAATCTCACAATGGAAGTGGGAAAGAATAACGATGGATTTTATCACAAAACTACCAAGAACGACGAGCGGTTATGATACTATTTGGGTTATTGTAGACCGACTCACCAAATTCGCCCACTTCCTTGCCATGAAGGAAACCGACAAAATGGAGAAAATTGCACAACTTTACATTAAAGAGATCGTAGCATGTCACGGTGTACCATTATCGATCATTTCCGACCGAGATGGCCGTTTTGTTTCTAGATTTTGGCGTACTTTACAAGAAGCGTTGGGAACACGATTAGACATGAGCACCGCATACCATCCGCAAATTGACGGACAAAGTGAACGCACAATTCAAACCTTGGAAGACATGCTACGAGCTTGCGTTATCGTTTTCGGAAAAGCTTGGGACAAGCACTTGCCTCTCGCCGAATTCTCCTACAACAATAGTTATCACACGAGTATCAACACCGCACCTTTCGAAGCCTTATATGGTCGCAAGTGTCGTTCACCTCTTTGTTGGGCCGAAGTAGGCGACACACAAATCACCGGACCGAACTCATTCATGAAACAACTGAAAAGATCGTCCAAATCCGAGATAGGCTTAGGACGGCCTGTAGTCATCAAAAGAGCTATACCGACATTAGACGCAACGCCCTCGAATTCCAAGTCGGTGACCGCGTAATGTTAAAAGTCGCACATTGGAAAGGTGTAATCCGTTTCAAGAAACGCGGAAAGTTAAACACGCAGTATATTGGTCCTTTCGAAATCTTGGAGCGTGTTGGAACCGTTGCTTATCGTTTAGATCTTCCGCCTCAACTGAGCTCCGTTCATCCTACTTTCCATGTATCAAATTTGAAGAAGTGTCTCGCCGAACCCGAACTCGTCATCCCTCTCGAGGAGCTTACTATTGATGACAAACTTCATTTTATGGAAGAGCCGGTTGAAATTGTGGACCACTCCGTCAAAACGCTAAAACAAAGCCGAATTCCGATTGTTAAAGTCCGTTGGAACGCCAAAAGAGGACCCGAGTTTACTTGGGAAAGACAAGATTAAATGAAAAAGAAGTACCCTCATATATTCGGGGACTTGGAAACGCAAGATCTCAAGGAAGAAACAACGACTACTACGCCTACTTAAATTTCGGGACGAAATTTCTTTTAAGGAGTAGGTAATGTAACATCCCGTCTTTTTTCGTTTACTTTCCGTCTATCTATTTTAAAATCCGTTATATAATTATAACATCTTCCGTTAATACGCGTTTTAAAATATTTCGTTTAGGTAATTCACGCAACCGTTTTCAAAGTCGAGGGACTAATGTTGTCATTTGGGCAAAAAGGTGACTAGGTCAAAGGGTCAACACCATCTTCTCCATTCATTTCATCCTTCACTTTTCCACTACTTCCACTTTATTCTCTCAAACACCAATTCAAAGAATCATCAACCATTTTTGATCTAGCAAGCATCAACTCAAATAAATTACATATTCGGAATCCTTGCATCTTCCTCTTCGAATCCATACCAACTTCATATCATTTTGGTAACTTTATAAAAAAACTAGATTTTATGTTCTAGATGTTTTTGACTTATAAAAGTGTTAGTTAGTGTCTATGGCTCGAGTCTAACATGAATATATGATTTGTATGCTCGATCTTGTTGTTTTAGTGTAACTAACATGGACTTGAAAAGTGTGTGTTTAATCTTAAGTTTTGGATGATTAAATGTTGTTGTTATATTAAAGTTCAAGTATTAAATGTGTTACTAACATCACTAGCTTCATTTTGATGTGTAGGTTGATTAAGAAAACTTCACTAACATGATTAATGATTTTGTAATTTTGGTTAGGGTTTGATAAGCTTATTTATGAACTTTTGATGCATTGAATGCTATGAAATGTTGTTGGTAAGTGTTTAGTTGAATTATATGCGTGATTACCTACGAAACAGCATATTATATGTGTGCATTCAATTCTCGAATCATCAATGTGCATTTATGAACTTGAATGTAATTAATGATGAATATTTAATGCGGATTTGGTTGTTATAAATGTTGAATTGATTGATGAAATATGTTTAGTTGCTTTCCTCGTCAAAATACCTTTCCGATGGTATAAGATACATGTTTTGATTGTTTGCGGATCATAAATTGTGATTGTTTGAAGTTTGGTTCGTGCACTTGAGTGATTTCAGCAAGCAGGTCTGTATGATATTTGGGACGCCGTCCAAACATTTGGGACACCATCCAAACATTTGGGACGCCGTCCAGCCCTTCACATCTGGACGCCGTCCAGCCAATCTGGACGCCGTCCAGCCAATCTGGACACCGTCCAAATGAACTATCAGATTCCGCTTTACTTGGTCAATTACCGTTTAATTCTAACTATGCTATGCACCTCCGATTAACATGTAATTTGTTCTAACATGCTCATATATGATTATAAAACTGAGAAAAATTGTCCGAGACCCGACCCGAACGTATTGACTTTTTCATTGACTTTGACTTGACCAAAGTTGACTTTCATTCAAACTTAACCAAATACTTATGCGATCGTTCTAACGTGCTTTTATACTTGTATCTTACATGAAACTTGACAATGTGATTCACATGCTACGAAATTGAGTCGTAACGAGCCATAGGACTAATTGAACACTTTGACCGACCGTGTTTACCGATATTGATACAACCTATTTGTTTAGGTCAAGACTAGCATTCGTTTCTTGCACACGTTTACTTGTGAAGTACATTTATATTCGTGCACTCAAGGTGAGATCATAGTCCCACTTTTACTATTTTATACTTCTATTTGGGATGAGAAAACATAAACGATTTATACTCTTATACATTGAACACAAGTACGAAAACAAGCATTCCACGTACGAGTTAGAACAGAAATCCTCAATTCAATTATCATTAGTTACACTTGTAGGGTGTAAGCGAGTAATTATGTTGTGTGGCCATACGGGTTTGACGAACCCTCATTCGGACGGTTCGCTACCGTTAGCTAATGAAATATAATTTTATCGGTATACTGTATGTTCTAACACTATGGATTCAGAGGTAACATTCAGTTAAGCCTTGATAATTGGGTGCTCGTGATACAAACAACATCTTTAGAATGCAAACGATTTGGATAATCAACTTATACTAAATCTTGTAGTTCAAATACATACGTTTACTAATACACCTATGATTTCACCAACGTTTTTCGTTGACAGATTTTCTATGTTTTTCTCAGGTCCTTGAACGATATGTGTTACATGCTTCCGCTCACCATTTTGATACTTGCTTGGATGTCGAGTATACATGCATACATGGAGCATCTTTTGACTTTACTTTTAACTGTGTCGCATCGGTTTCATTTGTACTTAAACGTTGTAACGTCACTAGTTGTTGAACTATTTTTGTAAACTTGAAACATCTTTACATTTGAAATGAATGTGACATATATTGGTCAAACGTCATTTTAAAGACTTATGACCACGTAACGGGACCTAAGTAGACGGCGCCGTCAATGACGATTTTGTCGGGTCGCTACAGGAAAAGACCGAATCATCAAGAAAAATATTTTCTTGATAGTTTAGAGGTTAAATAGAATGAAAGAGTTATGTAACATGGTTCATGATGAGGGTATGATCTGTGAACCTTTATCACGTTCCATTAGAAACTCAGCATGACTTACTGTAATATAATCACGTTGATCAAGTGTCATTATATTATACTAACTCATGCTTCAGTTCCCAACACTACTTCAAAAACATCTATAATTTAAACTCGAAGGTTTACAGAATATAGAAACTAAACAGTTTCCTTTATGATGTAATACAGATAACGCAAAGAGATAAATAATCTCGGACAATAATAGTTATGATGGTATCTTCTGAAATATCGAGGATATTTATACTGAAAGATTCGATGATGTTTTAGAATTTTAAAATATCTGAAATCAAATGATGATGCGGGAAATTTGTCTGCGAAGGTTTAGAATAAGGAGTAAGGTGTTTGCTAATGATTTCAGCAGACACTGAATCATTTGGATTCTTTGAAGGTAGGTTTAGTCTTTGTGATTTGTCCACAGCCTCCTTCATGGTTTGCTCAACCGTTTTTCAGCACCAAATTTTTCTCATTTTCTGAACTTTCTCAACAGACTACTCTTTATCATCAAACTTTTGACTATTAAAGTCGTTTACAATTTTTGCTGCTTCATCAGTATTTTTCCAAAATTCGAAGAACTAGTTCGCAGTTTAGGGTGTTTTTCAGAAACTTCACATTCGAAGTATGTAAGTCTAGGAGAGAGACGTTATATGTATATATATATAACTGTTGGCATAGAATTGCTGCGAAATTCGAAATACTGATTGCTAATTCCCTGTAGTTGGTATGGCAATTATTGTTACAAGATGTGGATGAGTACATGATAGAGTTTCAATGAGTATAATGATTTTTCGGAAGGTCAAAGATCAATGAATTTGTTGGTAAGTTTACTGCTAACGTGGCGAGATATAAAAGGTTCTCCGGTAACAATGATGAAGGGGTAATCGTTATAATAAGGCTTATTCGAATGAAAAAATGAAGTTGATTTGCTGGAGCTGTGACAAAACTGTCTATTTTGAAAAGGGATTGAAAAGTTATTTTTGGTAATAAATGCCAAAGGATCTGACACGGATACGTGTTAAACTTCTACTTGGGTTCCGGGAGTTTTCCAGGTGCATGACTGTATGCATAAGTTCTTCTTTTCATAAATAACATGTGGTTGGATCATCTTCTCGGTTGTTCCTTAATTGAGGTGCTTTCAAGACTCATGAAGGGTTTAAACGCAGATTGTAATCGTCAATATACATGTGATGTTCTAGAATTTTGAATGATACGAATATTTTTCTGGGTTTATGAATAGAAGTGATGTGCTATCACAGTTTTGAATTCAAAGTATGGCTTTGAAAATTGTAGGAATCTAAGAGTGATGATATATATCTCGACTTGAATTCTGATATGTTAAAATCAGAATATGCAATTGGATTTGAATGAGTATGGTTGTTTTGATTTCTATGAAAGAATGTATATTGTTGTGAAAATAGTGAGTATATCAGAATCGAAGAATGTAACATATTAATTGTGAATTTATATATCTCTCGGGTATTACCTACCCATTAAAAGTTTCACAAATAATATTTTATACAAGAAAATTTTATTACAGTCTTTATGAAAATATATGTATGTATATTTTCTTCAGATGTAATACAGATTTAATGAGTTAATATCATATTAAGCTCATTTAATTTTTGGCTGGATTAGAAATGAATAATCTCTAAAACATTAAAGATTTAATAATCTTCGCGGAGTATTTCACTAATGTAATCAATACTTCGATATTCAGTTTTATTGATATTTCCTCAGTGAATCATGTTGATACTCATGGAACTCTTGCTAACTTCGCAATGTATGAATGATGTTTTCTAGAAATTTTCGAATACATCGAAGATGAAAGTATAAAATCAAACATATAATTTAATAATATACTTAGTTTATTATGAAATGGAATTCATTGAGTTGAAACGGAGATTGTGGTTAACAAAGGATGTACATCATAGCATATCAGTAACATGAACTAACCGAGTAGTTAAGATTCACACGTAATAGCTTAGTACGAAAAGATTTATTTTGATTTCAAAATTCATATTTATATAAAATATTCATATAATTTCTTTAGGGAAATGAGTTAATACTTCATAACTCGTTGATACAATATACGCGTTGTTGATTTGTGATGATGCTGGTGATTATGGAACTGGCTGAACTTGTGATATTGTAGATGCTGCTGGTGCTGGTGATGTTGTCGGTATTGCTGGTGCTGGTGCTGGTGCTACTTGTATAACAAGTCTATTTTGTAACGTACGCACCATTCTTGTCAGAGTTCCTGTTCTCCCTTCTATTATCTCTATCCATCCGCTTATCTTGATTTACGGTTATGATTAGAATAAATAATCTCTAAAACTTTAGAGATTACATAATCACCGTAGAATATTTCTCCGATGAAGTTATGAATCAATACTTCATCGTTTGTTGTTGTTGGTATTCCTTGGTATCTACAGGGTGTATGACGTTGATGCTCGTGGGACAAATTGTGATGTTGAGGCTTGCGGTGCGGATGTTGTTGGTGGTGGTAATGGTACTGTTGGTGTTGATGCTGGTGGTGCAGTTGGTGGTTGTGGGGCTTGTGATGCTTGTAAGTTCTGCATCATATTCTCCAAAGCCAATACTCGAGCGCGAAGCTCGTTGACTTCTTCTATTACACTGAGATGATTGACGGTTGGAACGATCGGATGAATAAGATCTAGAAGTTTAGATAATATATAATCGTGGCGAGATACTCTGGAAATGAGAGAGAAAATGGTGTTTCGGACTGGTCCGCCGGTAAGTGCTTCAGGTTCTTCGCCAATAGGGCAATTTGGTGGGTGGAAAGGATCGCCTTCTTTTTGTCTCCATTGACTGAGTCAGCTATGAACCCATCCCCAATCCATCCAGAATAGATGATGGCTAATGGGTTGATCCATTCTGGTTACACTGCTTTCGGAGCTCAGGTGGATATCCATATCGGAATAGCTGTCGGAATCCGATGAACTTGAACTAGTCGAGGGATCCATCTCGTACGATCAGGGAAATGAATTTTGATATGTAATAGATTATAGGATTTAGTTTGGTATTTTTCGATATATAATTTACAGATGTATATATAATACCAAAATCCCATAAGTTACGGAGGAATTTTCGGAAAGTGTAAGACAGAGTTTACTGTAATAGATATGCTTAAGATATGAAATTTGTCTATATACTATCTATGCAATAAATGCAGTAAGACGCGTTTAGACTTAAGATGATAAACAGGTAATTTCCAACAAGAAATGATAAGCAAAAATTGGTAAAAACAAATACGATCATAGTCCAGACTCACTAATGCATCCTAACAATTACCAGTTAAACACACTAATGCAAATTCTGGTTCCCTATGACCTCAAGCTCTGATGCCAACTGTGATGACTCGTCCAAATCCATTTGGACGAATACATCATTCGTCGATTTCACAGTGAGGTACTAACTTCTACATGATACAAAAGGCACACCATAAATGAATATCAAATTCCAAGGTTTTTGACGTCTGATGATTTCTACATATAGACAATCATCGTAAATAATAGTTTACAATACTACATCCGTTGACAATGCAGTCAAAATAAGATACATGGTGATGATTTTGTGAATGCAAAATTTCCTCGAATTAAAGTATGTATGACTTCATGCACATAGCTTGTATAACGTATAAGCAAACAGCGGAAGACTTCTAGGAACCTGAGAATAAACATGCTAAAAAGTGTCAACACAAAGGTTGGTGAGTTCATAGTTTTAATGTTGCGCATAATCTGTATATAAAGGTGGATCACAGGATTTCAATTGTTTCATCCAGAAACGTTTATCAAAATATTCTACAAGATTGAGCACCCTGGTAACTAAACTTTAACGTATATATAATAAGTACCCCTGTTTTAACATACATGCAACCAACATGTACAATACACGCAAACCAACGTGTACTAAACTCAAATAGCATACGTCTGTTTTATAGTTCAGGCTAGGGTTTCTATACCTGGAACAGACGGTGATGTCAAGCCCTATGGATCCATATATAACTACTCGCACCCACCAGTTCTTATAACCGGCAGTTACTAGTTACCAAAGCTAAGGGATTTTCGGTTCAAACTCAGTGTAGAATTAAGTATGTACTTGTGTCCATTGCGTTTAAAATAAAGTGCATGTATTCTCAGCCCAAAAATATAGATTGCAAAAGCAATTAAAAAGGGAGCAAATGAAACTCACCTTAGCAGCACATAAGGTCATTCACCGAAATGTGATCGAAACTCGGAATGCAAAATAGCCGTAGATCTTAACCTAGAGAACATATGTTGGTCAATACATGTCTAACAAGCTAGGTCTGGTCATAGTGTATCACCATCCTAATGCTCGAGACTGACATGCAAAAGTTAACAAAAGTCATCTCAGAAGTCAACCTAACCCAATATGATCTTTAAATCTATATATGTTTATAAACATAATATAAGTCTTGATAATTGAACGAATTTATAGTTTATCAAACTCAAAATATTATTTATTTCAGGAGCTATATTATAATGGAATTATCATGGCAATCGAAAATATTTTATTATTTCACATAGTTTTCCAATACTTGCAAAATCAGATTATAGTGTTTATAAAGCTTTAAAATGTGATAAGACAATCAACTTTGACAATTGTTCAACAAAACGAGACGTGCCTTATATAGAAATTCATTTACTCGATTAGTAATATCTAAAAATCCAATATATCAATCTCATAGACAAGTTGTTTAAATATTAATTTTCAATTTCAAACACAATTTCAATTAACGTCAAACATAATTCAGTTGACCATATCTTTTAATCCGTTCATCGAAATCATGCGATTTCTAAATGAAAAGTTATTAATTTTTCACCAGCTTTCCAACGACATGCATATCATATACTTTATATCAGTAGTACATGTATTAAATTCGTGATTCATCATAAAACTATTTAACGACAAAATTAAAGCATACAAACATGCATAAACATATATACTTGAGCACTAGACATGAATACACTATTAATATATAAAAGATAAGATATGAATGCTCACGTATCAATATTGTGATTCAATATTGCAGGAAAGTACGTAGACGCTATGGAGATGATAAACACTAGGTTTGACTCACGAGCTATACCCCCGAACTATACCCATAACCTCCATAGCTATAACCCATAATTTCCTTAGCTCTATCCCGCTAGCAAAACCCGTTTTGAAAACCTGCGAGCAGAACCTCGTCATAGTATTTTATGTATAAATAATAATACTAATAATAATAATAATAATAATAATAATAATAATAATAAGATTAATAATAATATATTAATCTTAATAATAATAATAATAATAATAATAATAATAATAATAATTATAATTATAATTATAATTATAATTATAATTATAATTATATATATATATAGAGATATCGATATAGATTGAGAGAAGTGAATTCAGTGAACCATAAATCGATCAATTTATAGGACCTGAACTCACCAGCTCTGCCATGCGATCACACGGCTTGAAGGGGGTAAATCCCATGCGATCGCATGGGTTTTTTTGACAGCTCACAATCGTTTAACGTTTTGCTTGTCGACATGATTAAATTTATATATATAATGTGTATTAATTAATTATATATTATATTATATTCTCGTGCCTAGTTAACTTGTAATTTTGGTTCCGATGTCTTGTACGTTTACGTTCGACTTATGTCCCGGTTCCGGTTTTTCGAACGTCCTTTTGTACACTTAGAAAACCAGTACTTTGCGTTTCGCGACGTATACATTTATCAATAATTTGACTTAATCAATGATAAACTATATTACCCGAAGTATAACTTAATCATTTGAGTGTTTTGGTCATTTGCTTCCTTAAATTAACGTCTTAATATATAATAATATTATTTTAAATCAAAACGTTTTATATTTAAGTTAATATTATATTTTATAACATTTGTAAAATATACATACATTTTCATTTTGAAATAGTGTTTTACTGTAGCAAAATAATTTTTACTGTAGCAAATAGTGGTTTTCGAAAACACTGTAGCTTTTCGGGTACTGTAGCAATTCGAAAATACTGTAGCAAATTAGTGTTTTACTTGTTCATCTTAAACGTTTTAGTTAACGTATCTAAATATCAATCGAATCAATAATCGAATGTTGCTATCGTTTACTAAATAACTTGAAATTATATATATGTATATATCTTTATTTAATATACATAAATCAATTTTTAAATACACCTTGCAAGTTATTTATAATTAATTTTAATATTCCAACTTGTTGTATATATATATATATATATATATATATATATATATATATATATATATATATATATATATATATATATATATATATATATATATATATGTATATATCTATTTACAAATAGATGTTCGTGAATCGTCGGTCAATAGTCAAAGGTTAACTAAATTTATATCATTAGTTCAAAAATTTTGAGAATCAATATTACAGACTTTGCTTATCTTGTCGAAATCATATAAAGATTAAGTTTTAAATTTGGTCGGAAATTTCCGGGTCGTCATACGAGTAACGGTGATTCGATTGTAGCTCAGTTTAAAGGTGTCGAAAGTCTTTCCTTCTCATGGCGTAGAAGTGCGGCGTGTCCCGGGTTTGTTTATCCGACGATATTGTTTAAAGGGGGTTACAGTCAGGAAATCAAATTATTGATGTGGGATGATGTTTGTAGATTACATTTCTTGACAAGTTGAGGTGCTCTTTATCGAAAGCTGCTAGCTTGATGGTTAGAGTGTGCGTGTCCCAAGAAGTTTTCTTGGCTGTATAGACGGGTACGTTCAAGAGTCGAAGTGTTGATCGAGTACAGGTTAAGGTTGGGTTTTGTTCTCCTTTGAGTGGGAGAATTGTTGGGTGCAAAGAAGATCAAAACGAATGAGCTGCAGTTATCGTGTTCGGGTGATGTTTATTGTGTTCGGGTGATGTTTATCGTGTTCCAGTGATGTTTGTCGCAAAATGCGACAAGACTGGAAAGTGATAAAGTGTATCGAAACGAGACAGATGTGGCAGAACTTGGGATCTGGACTTGTCACGTTTGGAGCTACTTTGTCGCGTTTGAGTATGGTTTGTCGGGTGCCGCGAAACTCGACAATGTTTGTATTCAGCAAGTTATCTAGATTGTTCCTATTTCGTTTTTTGCCCTATAAAAACCCTCATATATAACCTGCATTGTACACCTACAAAAAATATAATAAAATCCTCTTTGTTTAGCCGTGGATTAAACCAATTCGTTTGAATTAAACGATTGGACATTACCACGTTAATTCCTTGTTCTTTACGTGTCTTGTTCTTATCTTTATTTGTGTTGAAGATTATTTGTTTGTTGCACGGTGGGTTTGATGACCAGGGTTATCAAGTTCTTGTGTCCTAACAAGAACCTAATGGGGTGTGTGAGAGAGAATGTGGGGAGAGAGAGAACAAGGCAAACAAGCTTCAAGGCTGAGCACGAATCGAATCGAAAACACTACAAGGGAGACTTCAGGAGGATTTCAATAGGCAAGCTGGAAACTCATGGACATCGTTTATGTTTTTCAACTCCCTGAGAGTTAGAACATGACGAATCAATGGATGACCTTCAAAGCTTATGGTAATCTTAAAGACATCTACATGGTTGGTAAGAGACTCCGAAACGGCCAAAGGTTTGCTTTCGCCAGATTCAGTGAAGTTGCGTCGGCGAAAGGGTTATTAAGATCATTGGAAACCATCTCGTTTGATGGTAACCCTATTAGGGTTTTCAAGGCTTTCGATAGGGAACGTAAGCAAGCCAGTAGGGCAGGAATCCAAGTAAACAACCACGATATTCCATCTGGGAATGTCAGATTTGGAGCCTACAGAGATGACAGGAGGTTTTGTGATGTTGCTAGGAATACTAATGATAATTTAAGGTTTAAACTAAACAAGAATAAGGAAGATTTAAGGGGTACACTGAACAAAAACTGGCGCAAATTGGAAGATTGAGGGGAAACTTTACAAGATATGAGGACCATTTCTATTAGCAAATGTGACAGTAACAAGGGGTTATTTGATAAAGCTATCGTGGTGGAGCTCAAGAACATTGGTCTTTTGAATCAGTTTGAGTCATTGTGCAAAGCAGAAGGCATGAATGGGTTCTCACTAAAATACCTTGGTGGCCTGGACCCAGTGTTGTAAATCTCCCTAGATCTCCCCGAGATCTCCTTCGAGATCTCGTTTTTACAAGGCAATCGAGACGAGATGTTCATCTCCCGAGATTTCTCGGTCAACGGGTTCAAACTTAGTCAAAGCCACGATTTTTCAGATTTTCTTGCTAATTTGTAAGATTTTCTTATAAAATTAGTAATTTCTAAGATTTTCTCACTCATTTCTCGGATATTTTTGTAAAATCTCGAAAAAACGTATATAAATATACATATATTTATGTTTTTATGTATATTTTTATTAAAAAAACTATAAAGTCAACGTAAGTCAACATCCGAGATCTCCCCGAGATTATTCCGAGATGCCGAGATCTCATTAAAAAGTCCAAACGAGATCTCTTCGAGGTCCGAGTTCTCCAACCTTGCCTGGACCTGATGATCCTTTTTAAATATGACAAAGCGGTTGATAATATCCTCAAGCAAGTGAATCATACCATCCGAAAGTGGTGTAGAAAAGGTCGTTAAACTTAATATGAATTACTGGACATCAAGTAGATATGTTTGGGTGGAAATAAAAGATGTTCCTGTCACATGTTGGAACGAATTTGTCTTCATCGAAATTGCTGGTAAATGGGGTACAGTTATCGAACTGGAAAACTGTACGATTGGACATGAAAACTGGAACCTCAAGAATGATACCGAGCACGTTGATGGTATCGTTGAACTGGTCATTGACAATTGTGATCTCACTATGGCCACATTCAAGGAGAGTCTATATCGACAAATTTCACTCGAACCTGAACTTTTGAAGGATCCAGATGAGGTGGAGAGTGAAAGGAATAGTCTCAGTTCTGATGACGAGTTTGTTGATGACACTTTCGACATGTCTGGTGATGATTTCCCTGTTATGGATGGTGATTTCAATTTGGAAAAAAATGTCAATCTGGGTCAGAATAATTTCGAGAAATCCGGTCAAAAAACTCCGGCAAAAAGCTCTGATCAGAAAGTTGAGGAAGAAGACAAGTTGGTTGAAGATGAAGAGTCGGGTAGCATTAATTTTGGGGTACCTTTCCAAGGCAATGATTATGAGCGTGCATCAAATAATGGAAATATCAAGGTTGGGGGCTGCGAGGGTGAAGAAACCAAAAAGGCTGCTTTAGATGGCAAGATACTTACGGATAACTGGGCTTATAATGAAGGTATAGGCCAGAGCATTGGGCCCAATCCATCAGAACACGTTGCAAATTCCATCCGTGACAGCCCAATTAGGAGTGGCCACTTAAACCCCGGATTTCATTCCTTTGTTAATGAGTCGCCTGGTGGGCCTATCAAGGTTACTCCTCCTGGGCCTGTTAACGAGGATCATTTGGGCCCAGATCTTGAGGGTGCTTTTAGCCGAGTCCAACAAGGTAATAATTCACAGGTGGGTAATGAGTCTGTTGGGCTGAACAATCCAGATTCGGTAATCAATATGGCAAACGAACTGTGTGGGGATAATCATACAGAGTCACATAAGAAGAAGAACATAGAGTCGGATAAGATCCCTATCTCCAAAAAGAACAATAGAAAGGCGACGAATTGCTCTTCGAAAAGGGATTGCTGCTTAAGAAAACTTCGAATTTTAAGAGCTTGATCTAGGTTATTAAATACAAAGAATGCTGCAAGGAAAGATCGATCTTCAAGTGGTCCTATCCGATAAACTTGCTCCTCCTGTGCGAATACAAGTAAACCAAAAGACATCCAGAAACGTAAGGCAACACAAAACAGAGATACTGAATCATGCAATTCGACTTATTCTGACTCAAATGGTGGAATTAAGGAATTTAGTCAAAAATTGGGACTGAAGTGGGTGGAGAAACCCGCCCAGTAAGTCTTCTGTCATTTTCACCTTTGTTATTTTGTTTTCTTTCTTTCTACTATGAAGATGATTTCCTTAAATATTCGTGGATTCGGGGATGGTAAGATGAATAAATTTGGTTGGGTAAGAGGTTTATGTAGACTGGAAAAACCGAATTTTTTGTTACTGCAAGAAACTAAATTACACTGTGTTAACACTAGCTGGGTGAGAACTCTGTGGGGTAATGATAACTGCAATTTTTTCTAAAAGGAGAGATGGTCGGGAAATCGGGTAGACAACTTATAATCCGGGACTCTTCGTGTTTTGGTGTTACTTAGTGATGACGAAAGGATACAGTGGTTAAATGCTAGGAAAGAATGGTTAAAAAAAAAAGAAAATGTGAGAGCAAATATGCTCAAGCAAAAAAGCTAGGGTTCGTTGGATTCTTGAGGGAGACGAAAATTTGAAATATTTTCATGCGGTCATATGGCGAAGAAACAATAAAAACAACATTAGGGGATTATCAATAAATGGTGTATGGAGTGAGGATCCTTAAGAAATTAAAGAAGCAGCTTATAATAATTTCAAAAGCATTTTTGAGGAGCAGTATGCTTCTAGGCCGAGTCTGTCTGACCGTCGCTATCCGTCTTTGTCCACTAGTGTATCGAATAGATTAGAAGATCCTATCACAGAATAAGAAATGCTCGAGGCTATAAATGATTGCGGTAGTTGTAAGGCTCCTGGCCGAGATGGTTTTAACCTAAGATTTTTTAAAAAGTTTTGGGATATCATCAAAGAGGATGTGATTAATGCTATTTCTTGGTTTTTGGAATGTGGGCGAACTTTCTCGTGGTTGTAATGCTTCGTTTGTCACACTCATCCCAAAGAATAGTGATCCTTTAAATCTCAGTGACTTCAAGCCTATAAGCCTAATTGGGAGTTTCTACAAGATTGTCGCAAAGATTCTCTCAAATAGGCTTTGTAAATTCATTCCTAGGCTCATCGGTTCGGAACAAAGTGCCTTCCTAAAAGAAAGGTTTATTCTAGATGGTGTATTGACGGCTAATGAATCTCTTGAGTTTTTAAAGATAAATAAGAAAAAAAGGTATCATCTTCAAGGCCGACTTTGCAAAAGCTTTCGATAGTCTAAATTGAGATTTCCTTATGGAAGTTATGAATTGTATGGGTTTTGGCGTTAAATGGAGGAAGTGGATTCTATCGTATCTTAATTCGGCTTCGATCTCTATCCTTATTAATGGATCTCCCACCCGTAAATTCAATATCTAAAGGGGGTGAGGCAAGGTGATCCCTTATCTCCGTTCTTATTTATCTTAGCCGCGGAGGGACTCAATATCCTTACAAAAGCTGCAATTGATAGAGGCCTATTTAAGGGTGTTGAAATCGGTAGAAATAAGATGTTGTTATCACATTTGCAATATGCGGATGATACCATGTTTTTCGGGGAATGGTCTAGATTAAACGCACGTAATCTCATTAATATTCTAAAGTGTTTCGAATTGGCCTCGAGTTTAAAAGTAAATTTTCGGAAAAGTTGTCTTTATGGGGTGGGTGTTAGTTCACTTGAGGTTGAAGAGCAGCTAGGTGTATGGGGTGCCAAGCCGGGAAATTACCTTTTATCTACCTTGGTCTTCCTATTGGCGCAAACATGAAGAAATTTAGTGATTGGACCCCGGTTATTGATAAATTTAAATGCAAGCTCTCGGATTGGAAAATAAAAACAATGTCGTTCGGTGGAAGGCTTGTCCTCATTAAATCGGTCCTAAATAGTCTCCCCTTGTACTACTTTTGGCTCTTTCATGCTCCGCCTTGTGTGCTAAAGTTGCTTGAAAGAGTGAGACGTTCTTTCTTTTGGGGCGGGGGATTATCGGGCTCTAAAATTTCTTGGGTAAATTGGGACACCACTATTTTACCTTATCGGGAGGGGGTCTAAACATCGAGTCCTTAAATTGCAAAAACCTTGCGCTCTTGGCCAAATGGTGGTGGAGGTTCAAAACCGACACCACTAGTCTTTGGTCTAACATCATTCGAAGTATTTTTGGAATTGACGGTGGCCTCCGGTCGGATGGCGGGCATGCTCATCGTCCAACCGTGGGCGTGTGGAATAATATTATTAATGTTGGTAACCAAATTAAAGATCTTCAAATTGCTTTTGAGTCATCTTTTAAGAAGTCGTTAGGCGATGGAACTTCAACAGAGTTTTGGAAAGCTTGGTGCGGGTCAGAATGCTTCAAAAATATGTTTTGCAGGTTGTATAGACTAGAATCAAACTAGGGAGTTGTAGTCAGTCATCGAGTATCGGTAACAGAGGGCAACGAGGTGCGATTAAACTGGAACTGGTCACGATGTCCTACAGGTAGAACCCAAGGCGAGCTGGACGAGCTTACAAGATTGCTCACATCTCTCTCCTTCAACTTCAGCAAATAACAAACTTTGAGTTGGGATCTCGCAAGCAATGGCGTATTTTCGGTAATAAAAAACTCTAGAGTATCATCTTTTCACGTATGTATCTGGTACTATCTCCTCCCCATGCTGAAACTTTAAGGAACAATCTTGTTCCAAAAAAACTTGAGGTCTTTGTTTGGAGGATTTTGAAAAAAAGAATCCCGGTGCGTGTCGAACTAGACAATCGAGGTATCGATCTCCATAGTACTCGTTATCCCGTTTGCGGTGAAGATGTAGAATCGGTTGATCATTTTCTAGTATCGTGTAAATTCTCTGCGGATGTGTGATCAAGACTCTATAATTGGTGGGGTGTCGTCTTCAACCCGAACTTAAACGCAAATCAATTACTTTGGGGTGATTCATCGTCAAATACCACTCCGCTTGGTTCCAAGATTTGGCAAGCGGTTCGATGGGTATGTGTGTACTCTCTTTGGAAAAATAGGAATTCAACGGTTTTCAAGAATAAAAGCTCGTGTTTTCCGGTGATGATAAATGAAATTCAAGTAAAGTCTTTTGATTGGGTATCGAGAAAGCTCAAAGGAAAACATATCGATTGGCAAGTATTGTTAACAAATCCATCATTGTATTTAAGCTTGTAACTTTCGTATATTCGTGTATCTTTGGGATGCTATCTCGGCTCCCACTAATTTCGTGTAATTCTAGGCTGCTCATTGTGGCCCAATACATATGTACATGTGTGTTTGTTTAATAAAAGTCTCACTTGCTTTTCAAAAAAAAAAAAAAAAAGGGAAATTGATCAAAATACACTTTTTTTAAGGCTTCAAACAAAATACATTTTTTTTTAAATTGTCTTTTTACACCATTCGGTAGACGGGATTCCGTCTACCACCTTTATTTGTCGTCTACTACAATTTTTACAAAGTAGTCGACGGTGAGATAAAGGTGGTAGACGAATTCCCGTCTACTGGCAGGGTTAGTAGACAGCGAGAACAAAGCAGTAGACAGACATTTACAAAGTAGTCGACCGTCTACTGCCTTGTTGTTGCTGTCTACTGCCTTGTTAGTGTCTACAAGGCAGTAGACAGCAACAACAAGGCAGTAGACAGCAACAACAAGGCAGTACCACTTTTATCTGTCGTCCACTACCATTTTTACAAAGTAGTCGACGGTGAGATAAAGGTGGTAGACAGAATTTACAAAGTAGTCGACCGTCTACTGCCTTGTTGTTGCTGTCTACTGCCTTGTTGTTGCTGTCTACTGCCTTGTAAACACTAACAAGGCAGTAGACAGCAACATCAAGGCAGTAGACAGCAATAACAAGGCAGTAGACGGTCGACTACTTTGTAAATGTCCGTCTACTGCTTTGTTCTCGCTGTCTACTAACCCTGCCAGTAGACGGGAATTCTGTCTACCACCTTTATCTCACCGTCGACTACTTTGTAAAAATGGTAGTAGACGACAGATAAAGGTGGTAGACGAAATCCCGTCTACCGAATGGTGTAAAAAGACAATTTTTAAAAAAAAAGTGTATTTTGTTTGAAGCCTAAAAAAAAAGAAGTGTATTTTGAACAATTTCCCAAAAAATAAAAGGCCAAATGGGTTCTCACCGTCCGTCTAACGGGTAAAAAAGTCTAGTACTCCGTATAATTCTAAACCTTTACTTTATTTTGCTATTTTTTTCTTTCACGTTCAATTAAATATAAATGAAATAAAAAATTAATTCATTAAAATAAAAATTATCTATAACTAATTACGGAGCATTTTTCTTTCTATATATTCTATTCCGTTTTTCTTTAATAGCAAGTTGGTGGATGGGAGAGACAAACCTATAATAAGTTATTTAGAGTATGTGAGGGAATATCTAATGAGAAGAATTGTGATTGTACAAAAGATAATTGACAAATCATCTGGTCCTTTGACACCTACAGCTACATAGTTGTTTAATCGTATTAAAAGGGCTGCAAATATGTATAATGCTAGATGGAATGGTGGTGATAGATTCCAAGTTACTGATGCATTTTTGGATCAGCAAGTAGTTGATCTAAGGCTTAGAACATGTACTTGTAGGAGGTGGGAATTGAATGCTTTACCATGTAAGCATGCAGTTGCTAGTTTATGGAATATGTCACTGAACAATGAAGATGTTGGGAATCCAGAAGATTGGGTGAATCATGTGTATAAATTGGATACATGGAAGCAAGCTTAGTCCTTTAAAGTTGAACCTATAATTGGATCTGTATCTTGGCCAAGAAGTGATTGTCCAACCAAGCTTCTACCACCTCATCATAAGATACAAGTTGGCAGGCCAAAGAAGAAGAGAACTAAAAGTGAATTTGAAAAAAAACCAACGGTCAACAATGGAAAGTTGTCAAAAGCATGTAAAAGCAAAACATGTGGCAAATGTGTCAATTTGGGACACATTCTAGGGTTGCAGTGGTCAACAAAGTGAAAGGAAAGAGGTAAAGAGGCAAAATACAACTGGAGCTAGCAAAAAAATATCAACTCAAGAAGGACCTAGTCAAAGATGTGAAAGTCAAAATTGAATCTAGTAAAAGTAGTGCAAGTCAAGACTGGATTATGCTTGTGAACTTTTATTTTTGAATTATGCTTTGAATTTATGTAATTCACTTATATTTTTGAACTTATGTTTGTGCTTGGTTTATGGCCATTTGAACTTATGTTTGTATTGGATTATGTTTGTGCTTGGTTTATGTCCATTTGAACTTATGTTTCTACTTGGTTAATGTCACTGATTATGTCCATTTAAACTTACTACCCATACACAATTGTAACAATGATTTATGTTGCTGCACTCATTTATGTTATTACACATATACAATTGAAATTTATGTTACTGCACTCATTAATGTTACTGCACATACACAATTGTAATGGTCTGCTATTGAAATATGTAATGTAATATACATTAACAACAATATACCACAAACTTTGAAACATTCATTCAATTGAAATAGGTATTACATTGACAATAACCTGGAACTAGATTATGTAATGTACAAAAAAACTAAAACACGAACAAAAACCAAACCAACTAAAAAGTAAATACAACTTCACGAATTTCATAATCCTTTATTTTCAACACTTCTTCATACGAGTTTGTGGATTGAACAATTTCAAGTTTCTTACCAAACGATCTCTTATAAATTGGTGGTTCAGCCCATCCTATAAAACCCCACTTCTTTGATTCCTGTACAACGAAAATATACTCAATTAAGATATTTACTCTAAATCAGAACCAATTATTATACAACCGAGAATTAATTAACAAACTTACACTTCAAACACAACAATAAAACCTTTTGCCGGGATTCTTTGCTGTCTTTGAAATTCGAATAACTGAGTGATTTTCACAAACACAATACACACCCATGTAATTAGACGCTTGCTTCAATTCGAATAACAGATTGATTCGCAGGTTTAATTTGGAGTACGGGTGTGCATTAAACGGTTTCAACCACGAATCCGACCGAATCAAATTGATTTGGTTAAATTGGGTTGGCATATTTGGTTTTGGTTTGGTTTTTTGATTTCACCCGAAAATTTTAATGATTTTCGGTTTGAATTTGGTTTGTAAAATGATCATTTGGTTTCAAACCGAAAAACCGAAATATACTACTACTATTATTGAATATTAAATATTTAATTTATTTTATCTATATTGATATGGTGTAAAATTGAAACCATGTACCTAATGTTTATCCATTACTCCATACTGTGAATTTTTTGTACCTGAAAACTTAGTTGCTACTGTTTTCGTTTTTATTTCTATGCTACTAATTTTTTGTACGGTTCGTTGATATAGTTTAGAATCTAAATATAGGTTATAGTGCATGATTGACATTAAATATTGTATAAATTGTATGCTTGTAGTTTAATCAATAAATTATTTTGCTTTTATTAAAAAAAAACTACACACTTTTTTATCAATGAGTTTTAGTTTGGTTTAACCGAAACCGAACCATGTAAACCGATTTCTTATTAGGTTGGATTGGTTTGGTTTTGTCAAATTTGATTCGATTATTGGTTCTCAAAAATATTTCTGAAAACCAAATAAACCAAACCGAATAAACTATATAAACCATAAACCAACCGAATGAACGCTCCTAATTTGAAGCTTGTAAAGGATTAGGGTTTATGTCGAGTTGAGAAACTGCACGAATAAAGGAAATAAAGGGGAATGGTATATAAAAGGGGAATGGTCACGTGATTATCACATGGTGTAAATTTACTGGACTAATTAACGGCGTTAGCATAGAGGACTACATTGGGACATTTTAAAGCTTATTAGGATGAAAAATGCAAATTTTGTAACACAGGGACGAAAAGTACTAAATAGGTATAACACAGGGACGATTTTGATAATTTTGTTTTTTCTTTTTTTTTTTTTTCTCTCTTCAGTCATTCTTTTCGTAGTTTCCTCCTAGAAAATATACAATAGAATCCTGAGCAAGCGACGGAAAAAAAAAAAAAAAAAAACCCTAAAAATCCCTCACCGGAGAAACACACAGTCCAAGTCTGCAACTCTGGCGCCACTCAAAGATTCAACGCAAATGGCATCATCAACTAGCGGCCTAACCTTCAAACTTCACCCACTCGTTATCCTCAACATCTCCGATCACCATACACGTGTCAAATCCCAGTCTCAACGACCATCCTCCAACTGCGGTGACTCCGCCGCCTCTTCCAATTCCTCTGCTCCTGTTGCTTCTAGGGTTTACGGTTGCGTCATTGGCGTTCAAACTGGTCGCACCGTTGAAATCTTCAATAGCTTTGAACTCCTTTACGATCCAAACACACATTCACTCGATCGTTCCTTCCTTGAGAAGAAGCAAGAGCTCTGTGAGTCTCCATCTCTATCGTATTCACTTACAGATATTTAATTAATTGAGTATGTTTCTTACGCAATTGAATTCTAGGGTTTTGGTTTTAGATTAGGGTTATATATTTATTTATTTATCATTTATTTTTATTTTTTTAAATTGATGTGATTAATATTGGGAACAGATAAGAAGGTCTTTCCGAACTTTTATATACTTGGATGGTATTCTACTGGTGCTAATGCTGAAGAATCTGATATGCATATACACAAAGCTGTGAGTGCACTATTATATAAAGCTATTAAGTTTACAAAGCGTCGAATATAATGCCACTTGACGCGTTTTTTGTTGGTAATATACTGAGATTTACATGTTTTAGTTGCATGAATTCAATATTAAACCAAAAACTTTCAACTGTTTTTCATGAAAAAAGTTCGCGTTGAATGCCTTTTTCAAGCTAATGCATATACTAGTGTTTTAAGCTGGACTGCCATGTGTAACTTGGCTTTTATGCTATGTGAAACTGAAAGTAGTTTAGAGCATAAATTGTGACGAATGCTGGTTAAGAAAGTACTTTGTATTTGGTATGTTAAGTGTGCTAATGATGATGGTTATATTGTAACAGTTGATGGATATCAACGAAAGCCCTGTGTATCTTCTTTTGAATCCGTTGATCAACCATGCACAGAAGGATCTTCCAGTAACTATCTATGAAAGTGGTATATTGCATATAACTGTAGCTTTTCAATACTTACATATGATCATTCTCCTTTTTACGTTTTTAATATTGGTCACTGTTTTGCATATTTTTTTATGTATGAGTCTATTATAGACCATATACCTTTGTTGACTATGGCATTATGTAGCAAACTCTTCTTATTAAGTTTGTGTTTACTTCCTCCATGGCAGTTGTCAGTTATGTTTGTCTTATAATTTTACTTAAAAGTTTTAGAAGGCTGGCAAGTGGCAATTATTGGTACTTTTAGGCAGTGGACTAATATCCATGTACATGGTTGGTCTCGTAAATTATGGCATTGCAGTTGACCCATTTGAAACTTGACTAGTAGTCAAGGAATGGTCAAAGATGGATGCATCGTTTGTGTGAGTTCAATGATAGAGTAAACAGTTTTGGCCTCAACTTGCAAGTAAATTTATGATTGGTGTCAGGAAGAATTTTATGCAATTAGAGGATAAGCTATCGAACTCAAGAAGATGAGGACCAACTGCGCTAGATCTTTGTTGGGCAAGAATGTACTTAGTATGGCTGTATTGGTCACAAAGATCTGCGTTAGATCTTTGTTTTGTCACAGCAGAGATCTAAATATATGTCCATGTATGATATGCGACACAATTTATATCACTGTATCATGGCTGAACAGTCTTATTGCTTTATAAAATATCAAAAAGATGTAGCTTGCTAATTCTGGATCCCATTCGGAATATCACCGCTTGCACGTTTCATCTTGTTACTGATACTAAATTTAAACAAACGGTCATATAGGGAACCTTAACATATTAAATATCAATACATGTTTTAGGTTCCATTAAGTTTTGTTTGATGATTAATAAACAGATGGTCCGTAACCATACTCGTGACCATACAGTAGAATATAGAGAAGAAAGTAAGTGGAATTTCTAAATCACAATTTATTGGATGTTTAACATGCTATTAGCAACACTTAATGCATACCGTTCTAGTACTTCTACTGACATTTTATATTTTCATTTGTGATGACTGAAAACTAAAGAGATGCACGTCATTGATGGGGTTCCACAGCTTATTTTTGTACGCTCAAGCTACAATATAGAGGTCTGCCTTAAATTTATGTTTAGTTTTCACCTTATTTAAGGATTGTAACCCGAATAATAATTGGGTTTATCTTTGTATATTGTTGTAGACGGTAGAGGCCGAAAGGATTTCTGTTGACCATGTTGCACACCTTAAACCATCTGATGGAGGTTCAGCTGCTACCCAATGTGAGTCATGAGGTTCTGTTGGTCATGATCGGAAACACGATCCATATCTTATGCATTCTATTGATTATTTATTTTATTTAAATTTTGTAGTGGCTGCTCACTTGACGGGCATTCATAGTGCCATTAAGATGCTTAATCGCAGAATCCGGGTGCTTCATCACTATCTTAATGCTATGCAAAAAGGTAGTTCACTTGTTTTTAATCATACAGTAGTTCATAAATTAGAGGCACAGTGATATTACTAGCAAAAAGAAGAATCGTAAAGCTTTTTATCTGAAATGCAGGTGAAATTCCTTGCGAGAATTCGTTGCTAAGACAGGTCTCTAGTCTCTTGAGGAGATTACCAGCCATAGAGTCGGAAAAATTTCAAGATGAATTCTTGATGGTGAGAGGCTTTGTCTGTTCTAAAACTTTAAATATATCTGAAGTCATATCAACCAAGTATCAATCAACGTTTCGTCTATACTTTTTTTTTTTCTGATGGGTGCATCATCATCATCCCGTGATTTCTTTTGCAGGAATACAATGACACACTCTTGATTAGTTACCTGGCCATGTTCACCGATTGCTCAAGGTATGCATGTCTAAGCTTTCAAGATCAATCAATTGTGTTTTTGTCCCTCTTTTGGTTACATGTTTCTTGCTGAATGACAATTGGTTATAATTTAATTATGATAACGAATGAAAACATGGTATGAAGAGATACACTGCTTTATTAGCCCGAATTGTACCGTAAGCTTGATTTCAAAAAAAGCATTAGGAACTATGTAGTGCATTCTTATCTTTACCATTCAACATTGAATGTGGCCAACTGGCCACTAGAATAACACAAGACTTGGATTTATCCAAGATAAGATGCATTTGTTTGCTTTTATTTGACTGCATCTCTGATTATTGAAGAGCAAAAGTACATATTTTTCATGAGCAATTGCACTTATTTGTCAAGTATCCAAGTGTATGACAACTCAATTAATTATATTAGTATGCACTGCATATTATTAAATTAAATTATAATGATATTATTTATTTGTATCGTCGACATCATCTTCCTCTTGATTAAAGATATACTGACTGTACTGTACCATTTGCTGCAGCACAATGAATGATCTAGTTGATAAAATCAACGTTGCATATGACAAGCATAGTCGAAGGGGAGGACGGACCTCTTTTATCTGAAAGCTCTTAATGAAAGACTGGATTTACGCCTTATCAGTTTTTGTCTATTTTAGTACATTCATTCTAGTTACAGCAATTGATTTTATGCAAGTGAAAAATGATGGATCAGTCATCATAATCCTTTAAAGAGCATGCCATTATAGTTTAGCGTTCATTTTGTTATGTATTTTGGGCGTTTAGAAATTTGGAAATATGAAATCTGGATTGTTCATCATCTTTGATTTGGTTTAATGAATGCCATCATCTTATTGCTATTCCATTTGTAGGTTTATACTTGTTTTAACATGTTTTAGATCAAGCTGCAACATTGTTTTTTACCTGCCTTTTGTTGCTAGAACAGTGTCATTAGTTTCATAAACGTGTTTATTGTATAAACGGGTAATGCTTTTTCTGTTCAAGCTACTGGATAAGAGGAGTATTTTAATTCAGATTTACGCATCTGACTGGGCTATCATGACCGTTTCCAACTCTTTCTGTGACTACTCAAGAAATACATAGTGAGGTTTGAACTAGAAATCTATTACTCTATTACACCGTATGAGAAAGAGAGGACTTTGACTACTAGGTTATCATGACGTGTTAACTCAGATAACTATAAAAAATCTCAATTGTGCACCTTAAAACATGTTTGTGGTAAAGCTTCAAATTCAGTAGATGATTTGGTTTGAGAGCTGTACTATTTGTCACTCGGCACCAAATTGAAACTTGACCAAAAAGCTCAATTATTTTGGGTAGCTTTCAGCTAATAGCTCGTAGCTTTTAATCTTTTAGATATATTTTAGTGTTTGACAGAGTAGCGTTAAATAAGAGTAAAATGATAAAAAGCTAAAAGCTAAATGCTACTTCTACTAGCTTTTAGCTTTTACCTCTATCTAAAAGTTTTAAGCTTCTTTAAACAAACAGAGTTTTTTTTTTTATTATTAAATATGAGCTTTTCATACAAGCTAAAAGCTCCGCGCCAAACATATCTTTTGTATTCAAACGGTACGTACCGTCATCTAACTAATTTTATTTATAAAAGGTAGTGTAGATTTAGGGGTAAGAAAGCATCCTTGTCGGCAGAAAAGCTTGGCGTTAGCTAGAAGATATCGGCTCTAGCGAGTTGTTTTTTTATTTTTTGGGGTTTGTGAGTTCGTTCTATGGTTGTCTGCTCCTTTTCTGTTATGTTTTTTGTAATGTTATTGTTTGGTAGATGCTTCATGTTTAGTTTTTGTAGTGTTTTTGTTTCGGTTTGGCCCGTGTATTTTCGGCTCACTCTTAGATAGTTGTCGGTTTGTGTGTTATAGGGTTGGATTAGGTTGTTGATTTCCTTTCTAGGCGCGAGACATTTTTTCAGGTTAGTCTTTGTTTTTGGAAAAGTGTCCTTTCATTCTTTATGAAAGGTCCTAGGTTATATATAAGTTTATTGAATTTTCGTCAAAAAGAAAAATGTAAAAAGGCAAAATAATAATAATAAAAAAGATGCATCATACAGGAGCTGTATCAATTCTTTGGCGTTATTTATTGTACTGTACGTCTCTACACAATATATCGACATTATTACGTGACCAAAATTATTCAATTATTGTACCAATTTGAATTTTGATGTAATTGATGTTTACAAAACATTTCAAGCAACTTGCATTTGCAATAATTATAGTTGCACTCATAAAGGAAAGATATGATACAAGTTACATAGGTTGTTGCAACAATTTTATACGATGAAAACATCAAATCAAATTAATATTAATATTAATATAATAATGAAAAAGCTAGTTATTTAATCTACCTAAAACACTAAACAATTAAGATTTGGGATCTGATGGCTTTTTGTTTCAATAATATACGGAGTATATGATTATGTTCTTTTGGTCAAATCCGACTAGTTTATGGAGTAACATTGTAATATTTAACCATTAGTTAAGTTTTTTTAATAGTACAAAACAAAATAATCATTTAAAGAACCTCGTGGCTGCGTCTTATAAAACCATACTGTATTCCCAATTATCACTTATCACTGAGACTTGTCACTAAGTCAAGATAATTGGTCGGCCGGTGAATACAAATTAATGTGAACTTCAAATAATCTTACTTTCTCTTAGAATCCTTTGGCCTTAACCCTACTTGTTTTTCTAAGAACGCCCCTCTAGGTCGAATCACTCATAACCCTTAAGCAACGTCTTAAGATAGCAAACATCAAACTAAGCCTCGAGAGACATGAAAAAGTCATAAGGATAATAATTGTGGTCACTAATACCCCAAGGGACTCACATAACATAAAAGTATAGACTGTTTTCTTCTATTCCTTTATTGGTCATCTTGATCACATTTGGTATGAATTACATGCTGCAACATTTCTCTTTTCCCAATGGAGGTATGTCTTTAAATCAATGTTGCACGGATGATCGTTTAAACATACTCAATATACAAACTCGAGTTCAATTATCTACTCATAAAAACACATATTTCTCACAAGAACTCACATCTCGATATAAAATACAGATAATGTAAAACTTACGTAATTCACATAGTGTTGTAAATTTTACAACTGTAGCATCAAATATTTTAAGTTTGTGCTCACTTGTCACTTAGACAATATACTTAAAATGCGCTACTTTAGCAGTCACTACTAAGGTAATGGAGCGGATCACCCATGTAAGTGGGCTGATCTTTCTATCCGACATACTTTTCTTTCAAAAATACTTTGTATATAGGATTTGACAAACACATTGCCATGGATATTAAACAGTAAAATATGTTGGGAACAATAAAACTTAATACAATCTCATAATCTATGCAACCCATGAGACGTGTCATGTTACATAAATATATCTCTCTAGGCATGGATTCCTCAAATGATTCGCAACCATTTCATTTGTAGATATGTACTACATATTTGCTAAAACTTTTGCAACCATGTCTTTAAGTAATGATGCATTTTACAACTATGTGCTTGATTTACAATGGACTTTGGAATCAGTTTCAACCTACAAAGTACTGACTATTTGAGTAAACTATTACTCAATCGATAACTTTGTAATAAATTCCAAGTTTCTCAAAAAGATTGGTTAAGGTACACAGTTTATTGAACCTTCGCTGAAATTAAAATCAACCTCCATTGTAAATAAGGGTTCCTACGACTAATTCTTGTTACTCCATGAGATAACTACATAGTCAATATCTATATAGCCTTTTGTTTGCAAATTATGTTCGTCAAAGAACAATAATCTAACATTACTACTTAGATACCTTAGTATTCTTTTAATGGCTTTTAATTGCTTTCTATTCTAAATGGAAAGAAAGTAATCAATTTTGTACAATTTATTACGTACAAAGAATTTCCAACCTTATTCACATAAAGAACAATCTTCATTTGCTCATTTTATTTTGGAGTCTACGGACAAAAAGATATGCTCAATCTTCACCATATGATTGTTAGTGAGTTTATTAAACATGTTCAACGATTTTGTTAATATAAGCTCTTTTGAAAGAGATATTAACTTCCTTAAACAACCAATTGATATTTTAATTTCAAAAATACATGAAAATTCTCTCACGCTAATATTTTTCTTAGTGATTCAAGACACATAAATATCATCAACGTATAACGACAAAAAACATTTAGACCTTTTAGTATATACTCAAGATCCTTAATGATCATAATGAAATCATTCGATATGATTACATTGCGAAAGTACATATACTATTTTCTCAAAGTCTGTTTGAGGCCATATATTAATTCTAACAATGTACAAACCATATGTTTGTGGTTGTTGCTGAAGAAATATTGGGACAGTTCTCCATTGAGAAATCAAGACTTTTTACATTCATATAATTCAAATCTATTGTTTTTCATTACGGCTAGAATCAACCTAATTTGGTGAATTTATAACAAGATACAAGGTTTAAATAAAGTAAACTTTTCTTGTTGATTGTAGCCTTTTGTCACATTTTGACCTTATTATACATTATACTGACTCCATTTCTTATACCGTTATTTTGATCCATCTGACTTTTAAATTTCCATGAAACTAGATCTTGGTATCTCATAAGCTCCCGCTCAAATCAGAATTACTCTCATTCGCAATAGTTTGAGGAATTGTGCGTAGATAAACAAATTATCTAACATTATTCCTCAAATTTCTCCACTCGAATGAGATAATTATGTGGCTTCAAATAATGATAATTATTTATCTGTATCTCTCGATATTTTGGAAACTTATTTTCAAGAACATTACGTTTCAAGATTCAAATTTAGTAAAAGTCCCACTAGTGTGTTCACGTATGAACACATGACCTTTGGATTGTAAACATATTTGTTGAAAACAATTTTCACACTCTTTGACCAATTTTCCAAAATGTATATGATAAATTTAATATATACGTTTCACAACCTAACGTCCTATGACATTGTAATTGTCCTCACAATCTTTCCATAACTTATATGGTGTAGAAGTTACTAATATTCAAGGACATTCAATTAGGCACGAATGTGTGATTTCAAACTACCCCATCAACGCCATAATAAATTCGAGGAGCGTTTATTCCATCTTTACAAAACATCGTTTTGTTGATGAGTATACACTGAACAGGTGTACCTTCAAAAATAACGAAGTACTAATACATTCTGATTATAAATTGCTAGCGCGACTAGCTCGAATTGGGGCTGTCAAGCCTGATAGATCTATCCATAAGATTCGCGTTCACCAGTAGAAACCAGTGATTACAGTTACCAGACTAGAAAATATTTTCGTTCAACTCATAATGAATAATTTAATTTATTTCCACTTGTGTCTAAACATAAAACAAAAATGCATGTAATCTCATCCCACAAATACTTTAAATAGTATGAAAAATGGGACTATAACTCACCTTAACATAAACGAAGCAACAACACAGAAATACGAACAGCAAATGGTAAAGTGATCAAGAATGACCACAACGCCAACCTATAAATAAAGCATGTCGATATAAATAACTAACTTAGGTCAAGTCTTAGTATGATAGCTATAGTACCTGTTGCAAATAAGCATAGAACAACACCCAGTATGTTTTGGTATGATCAGGACAGCGTATAACATGTACTTTCTATTTTTAGAAAGTTTCTATTTTTAGCAGGTTTCCATTTTTGGAAAGTTTCTACTTTAGGAAAGTTTCTATTTCTGAAAAGTTTCTATTTTTGGAAAGTTCCTATTTTAGGAAAGTTTCTATTTTTGGAAAGTTTCTATTTTAGGAAAGTTTCCTTAATTAGAAAAGTCAACAAAAGTCAACTGAAAGTCAAAGTCAACCAAAAGTCAACTCAAAAGTCAACCTTGGTCAAACATAGTCAACATTGAATTTAAAAGTGTAAACTATATTAATAATATAAGTTATAATGTTATTTAAAGTCAAACTTGTATAATAATGTCATATCATAAGTTTAATTAAATTAAATTGAATTATAAAGTTAACATAAGTTTTAGGGGTGTTCATCGGTTCGGTTTTCGGTTTGTTCTGTGTATTCGGTTCGGTGTATTCGGTTTTGAAATTTTTTTGGGCAAAACCGAAAACCGAACCGAAAACCGAATTCAAAGTTGAAACCGAACCGAACCGAAAACCGAATTCCAATTCGGAATCGGTTCAGTTTTCGGTTAAAACCAAATATTATGAAAAATTTGAGAACGATGGTAGTTTAATTTTGGCATTACTAATGTCTTAGTTATTTACAACCTAAAACAATGACATACTATTAAATTATCAAGAATTCGATGATTTATTAATATTTACAGCTTAATTATGACGTTTACTGCTTCTATTATTAAGAAGAAGAACATAATAATTTGAGTAACAAAATTATAATATGAGCTACCAAATCGTCATATTGGTGAGAAACTATTTTATTGATTGTATCCCAAATTATAATGACATTAAAACATAAATATACAAATTAAATATATAAAAAATTTGAATTCGGTTAAACCGAATTCAGAATTTTCAAAACCAAACACCGAACCAAAAACCGAATTCAAATTCGGTTTCAGTTTTGACTCGATCCGAAAACCGTTTTTCAAATTCAGTTTGGTTTTTTTCGGTTTGGTTTCGGTTTGGTGTTCGGGTTAAACGGTTTCAAACCAAATACTGACCACCCCTAATAAGTTTAAATGATATACTCCGTAACTAATATAACATAAGTATTTAATTAATTAATTAAATATTAATCATAACATAAGTATTATTAATTAATAATAAATTTTAAATCATATCATAAGTATTATTAATTAATAATGAATTATTAATCATATCATAAGTATTTTAATATAATTATAAAACCATAAGTATTTAATAATTAAATTATAATTAAATGATAGCTAAGCCTTATAATAATTAAATAATTAATTAATCTTTATTATAAGTCTTGATATAATAATCTCATAGCATAAGTTTAATACCTATCATAAGTATTTTTCATTAATAATAAAAGTATTATTAATCATAAGTTTAATTATAAGAATAATTAAATCATAATATAATTATTAAATGATATAATAAATATATATCATAAGTCTAGAGAAAAATAATTACTTTTATATCATAAGTAATTTAATTATAATGCAAATCATTATTAATAACCTAAGTTCAAATTTTATAACCATAAGTTTAATTAAAAGTTCGCCGGGTCATAACTTGAGCCTCGAGTGTCGGTTTTTGACAAATTTTATATATATCCTCGTCTAACCAATCAACCCGGCATATTAGTGCACTCAAGAACACCCCAAGATCAGTTCATAAGTCGTGAAGAACAGCCATGAACCAACCTAAATCATTAATTCGTTTTAAAACTTGTTTTAGCCATTCCGGGTGATCCGTGGCTAGGATTTCGATGACCCGAACATGAATGTTCATCTAATCATCAATCCTAACCCAATGGTACACCCTAGCAACTCCAAAAGTGGTCATAAAGTCGGACCCCAATTGATCATACAAGCTTTTACATTTTAATTTCATCAAAACCCTAAATCGGGCATAACTTTTGATCCGAAACTCAAAACATGAATCCAAAGCCTAAAATTATTGTCTTGATGAGAGGAACTCATCTATACATTTTATTTAATCAAAAACAAATGTTAAGTTTACTGATTTTAATAAAAAGTCCGCTGTCCAAAAAGTATCAAACCGAAAACATACATAAACGAGTATTTTTACGCATCAAATCATCAATACAACAACATACAATTACTATAGCATCAAAATAATATCATATTCAGTAAAAAATGAGTAGAAATGAAAAAGCTAGGGTTATGGTTTGTACCCTAATCAAGAAATAAATGATATGATCGCGTAGAGGATGAAGAGATGAATCCGATTATGCAAACAATTGAATGATCTAAGCAATATTTTGATTGAAGATGATGATGGTGAATGGTGGTGGTGGCGTTAGTAAAAATGCACCAAACACCCCTCCCCTTAAGGGGTTCGACCGAACAAGGGTAGGATGGGCCCCCTAGTTGGCTAAATTTGAATAATGACTAGTTGTTTGTGGCCTGAATGCCCGAATGAAGCCCGAAACGCGAAAACACCGCTACGCGATTAATTATTCGGAGGAATTACGCACGCGAGAAAAAATAATATAGAAATACTCTATATAATTATATAACATAAAAATATCATAATAAAAATAATATGGATTTAAAAATCTTCAAAGTCTGACCGTTGGGTTGAAAACCGAAATAATTCGCCGGATAGAAATTCATGACACGTAGAAATGTACAAATTAAATACGGATATAAATGTTCATATATCACATAATAAGGAATATATTATTACTAAAATAATAGTATAAGTCATAGAAATGATGTGGCACGGATAATAATTAACGGACGTTAAATAACAAACGATAAAAGATAACGGAAAAAGTAGGGTCGTGACAGTACTGGAGTAAATTAAATACGTTTGAATACGTTTAGCATCACATAGTGATATGAACTAATCAGAAGATATCCACATCCTCAATTTTTACTTTATTAATAATGTTTCATTTAAGTTGATTCTCAACAAAATTCATATAATTTTGAATTTAATCAGACGTTTAAGATATCCGAAAAAACTCGATAAAAAGATTATCAATAGAAAAAATATGTCCCATAAACGTTCATAAGATCACATAATTTATAAGGAGTCACGTGCAATGGATCAAAACATTTAGTTTACTTTCTACATGTTTTTTCATAGATTTTCCTAGGCAATGCTTATAAGTGCACATTTCACTTTATCACAATCGAGCTAATAAAAAATAATAAATTGTTAGACTGAGCTAGAAGTATTGTTATTCAATATTATCAAAGTTAGCATGTCATGCTTACTTCAATCAAACATATAAAAGTTGTAAGTGAGAAAATTTTCTTTAGTTACCACTTAAATAATGATTAAATCATTTAGAATAAAACCAATATAATATGAGCTTGTTCATATAGAGAACTGAACCACATTGCTTGAAATTAATAATGAAAACCAATATCAACATAGATATTAAGTTTTGATAAATAATTATGCATGGATCCAATTCGGTTATCATTAAGACCAACTTGTATGAACCGATCTCTACAACTCCATCAAAAGAGATATATCCCATATATATCCATTTCACAAAAAATTGGAATTCATCAAAATTCTAGCAAGGTTTTATAATCCTTACCAACATTCCACAGAAAAATGGAATTTGGTATGGAAAGCATAGATGCAAATATAGAGTTTGCCTACAACTGTAACGACGTACAATCCAAAATAAAACTTGATATTTTCATTATAGGTAGGGTACAACGTTATATGCCCCAAACTTTGAGAAAAGAATTTTATCATTTTATATCAACTTATTATGACAACATGTATTTAACGATAGTAACTCAATAAAGTGAAATATTACTCAACAATATGACGTGAGTTATAGTCTCATTTGTTTTAAGTGACACACACTTCACATCCCACTTACTTAGGAATTTATTTTCTTCATTATATGCATTTCTTAAATGCGGTCATAGCATATTGAGACTCTTGATCTTTCAAACACATTTGATACTTATGCTCCTCATTTATTTGAATTTTTTTTACTTAAACTTAAACTCCTAGTTAAGTTATACAACGACATTCTTGAATTTGAAAGCTATCATAGAACTAACACAAATTCAATTAAACGAATATTTAATGTGAACTATGCAAGACTTACTAATATCCATCATATATACAAAACACTTTGTCTATAATCAAATTATGTCAAATTGTAGTTCACAATAGGTCGTGAAGAAAAAGTTGACTATGTTCCCAATTATCATCCACAAAGCCTACCATGAAACTATAATAATAAATTATGCAAAGTTATCTTATTATATTTATAGCACATATGTCAATTCCTCTAAGATTCTAATTTCATTGAGAAATTACTTTCTAACGCAAAGAAAGTTTAATTATTACGCTGGGTAATAATTCATATGTTCAATGTTTCACAAAGAAATATAAAATAAATTTGGTCTCCGTATTAACTTTCTACTATTTTCTCAATGATTTCTATAACAGTTATAGAATTAAGATAAAAAATCATCACGAAGATGATTAATCATTATCAAATAAATTACAACTTTCTAATACAAAGAAAGTACGGAGCGATAATTATTACAAAAATAATTAACCAAATAGGACATTCACAAATTAAATTAAAATACAAATTGCAACCTTCAAACAAGATAAAAGTTTATTGTCATTATTAATAATTAGTATGTCCTTAACTTCTTTTAAAAAAAAAAAATTAACTTTCAAGCATACGAAAAGTTCTTGGTCCTCGAGTGACTTTTCTTATTCTCATTATTTTGATAACGCGTAAATATCAGTGGTTATAATATGTATCACATAGATAACTAATTTGACCAAAAACTATTATTTGAACTGTTAGAAGTTCGTTTAATAAATCACCGCAAATACACATTAGTTATAACAAATATAATTGTAACAGTTTATAGTTCTGAATATGATAGTTACGAAACTACATTTTTGGTGTATTTAATTAGGTTTATTGTAAATCATGAACTAAATGTAATGCAACTAATGTGTTTCCAAAGACTCTTAATAAAAACTAGATTCAAATACCTCAGTAAGCACACAACTAACGAGCAACTAGGACCCGACCATCATAGCACTTTTCACATAAGCATTCAATTCAAGTTCGTCCCATGAGAGTAGGTTTAATTGAATATCGAAAACTAATAATCGTCCTAGGTTTTGATTGGGGGTTTTGAATGATTTTGACTAACAACTAACAATTGCAATAACAAATAGCGAAATAAGATATCAAATCACTGAATAGTGTCCACTTGTTTAATCCACCCTTTTTCTTGGGTTGCCCATTTTTATCCCGATTGTTATCGCATTCGTTGTTGAATTATTAAACGTTTAATATCACTATTAAATCTTAATCGAGTCAAACTTTGCAAACTCACATAAACATCGAATTACAAGATTAAGTTGATTCATGAAAAAGCCATTGAGATTATGCTTGGATTAAAAATCACTTAAAATCCTTTAGTAATCAAAGTCACCTAAGAAAACTAAACACCAATCAAAGTTCCTAATCTCTGGATAAGTTCTTCATCAGACTCGAAAACACCAGTCTGAGATGGACTGAAACGATTACCCACTTTCCCTTAAAAACCACACTTGGCAGCCACATCTCTGTCTTAGCATATCCCAAAAAAATGCGTGTACCGAGTAAGAGACGACCATTCATACTATTTTCAGCATCTTCGACTTGAGATTGATGTACGTACTTGATAAAGGAAAAGTTACGATCTCTTCTCCACGAAATCCGTTGGATGTGACCAAATTTGCGTAAAGAGCTGGATAAATGGAAGGATTGATGTTGGAGGTTAGAACTCAAACAAATGAAGTGTAACAATTTGGAGATATCTTAAATATACATCATCGATTTTACTTGAAACATATTTAAAATTATGTTATGGTGCTCACATCAGTGGCTTCTTCACCTGTGCCCTCACCGTCGCCCTGTACCACCCCAATGGCACCACCCCGATGGCACCACCCCGCCTACGATACCGCCCTCCTTTGTTTATTTCTTTAACAGATTTAAGGACGAGTATATATATATATTAAGTGGTATTTTTTCTTCTTTTTTACTTGTACATTCAATTAATTAAATAAAATAGTGGGGCCCGATTTTTATAAGTTAGTGTGTCATTGTTGATAGTGTTTAGTCATGAGTTAGTCTTGAAAAAGAAATGTTGATGTGATGTTAAGGTGGTAGCTAGTCCTGAATAGGAAGTATGTCACATTAAGGGCACTCTTATTATATACTCCGTATATCCTTTTTTAAAACTTGTATATTCACATGTCCTTCAACTAGTTTATATTTACATATTACTCCTACATATTATATTGTTACATGAAAAAATCTATTACATGCATATAAAATGCCAATGTAATGACATCACTTTTTAATAAAAACTATACCTTAAATAAAAAGAGGGGACAGCTGGCACTAATTTGAACATCCTAATGACATCATTAATTTTATTAATTTTAATTAAATTAAATAAATCAGGCACTAGAATAATATGGACTATAACCACACTAGGGTTTTAAGCTTCTCTCCTTCCTTCCTGCACTCTCTCTACACGCCTCCCATTTTAAAATCTGCTCAGGAAGATGGAACGCCAAATCGACCAAAAAAATTGGCGATGCCTGCGACAATCGCCAAGTTGCTGGTTTCTCAAATCCTCTAATAGATAAATCAGTTATTTCTCCATGTATGTATTTGCTTTCACTTTTTTCATCTCATATCTCAATTTTTAAATTTTCGCTTCTCTCCGATGTGTTCTCATTTTGAAATGTAAGACCCAAATATTTATTGTACATAATGTATTTATGGTATACGATGCGTGTATGAAGTGTACGAAGCACGTACGTGTTGCTTGCTCGAACGTCGAAGGAAACTGGACGTTGTCTGAAGTGACAAGGTGTGTACGTATCTTTTCAACCCCAAATAAAGTTTGATTTGATATTTCAAAGCCTTACCATTGGAAAGAAAATATTATTACATTTCCAACGATATTTGATTCATCGAAAACGGAGCTACGGTCAAAAAGTTATGGCCAAAACAAGAAACTGAAAACTGACCTAAAGGTTGGAGCGGCGCTCCACCTTATGGAGCGGTGCTCCGATCCCGTCTGATGCAATTTTCAGCTTTTTTAAAAGGTTTAAATGAGGGGTACTTTGGTCTTTTCATTTAGGGTCGGTTTAGGATCACCAAAACTGATCTAGAACTCCATTGGAGCTCATTTCTCACCCACACAAACACTCTCATCCATATCTAGAGAGAGAGGAAGGGTTCTAGAGTGAGAGAGCTTGAATTGGAGAAGAAGGAGTTGAATTCTCACCAAAGCTCGGGTTTTAAAGTTGTTCTACTCGTTAACGGCATCATTTTGGTGGTATTGGTAAGTTCAAACTCCGAATTACATTTGTTAGATTTGATATTCAAGTTAGGGTTTGAGTTTGATTTGTTGTGAAACCCTCTTAGATGATGAAATGGGTTTATGGTGACTAGTTATTCTTGTCACTTGGCGGGTTTTGGGTTGGTTGACGATTTGGCCTTTATTGGGCTTTAATCTTGAGTTTAATCACTAGGTTTAGTGATTATGGAAGTGTTGGAACCACTTTAGGTGAATTTGGGTTGACTAATTTTGACTAGAGTCAAAATTAGGGTTTGGTGATGATTATGACCCAATTGTCGATCTAATAAGGTTTATAAACTTAAAATGGATTAAGTTGAAGTATAAAACCGAGTTAAATATGTTTTGGTGTCAAAACTCGCTAACGGCGCGATGTTGACTCCTTTGGGTCAAAATTAGGGTTTAAGTGTCATTATGGGCAAGATAGGTGTTTAACACCTATGATTGGGTTTAATTGGCGTATTAGGACCATTCTCACTTGTGTTAGTGATTATTGGTTAATTTGGGCGCGATTGGTGCTTGGAAGTGCATTTGGGTTGAAATTGCACTAGTTGTCAATTTGGGTTGATTTGTATATCCACCCTAATTGTGTTACTTGTTATGTGATAAATGGAATAGGTACATTCCATCGGCGATTGCGGATTATTCGGTGGCATTCTTCAAGGAGACATGGTGAGTGTTAATATCCTATGTGCATATGTATGTGTAGGATGGGTGCGGGTCGGGTGAAGTGGTTCTCGATCATAGAGCTCACTTCACATATAGGTGGATTGATGGACTTGTGTATAGGTCCAATTGGCACGGTTGTGCGTTTTGGTTGACCACCTTTGACGAGGTGCACACTTTGTGTGTACGTTATCACATGGGTGGGTGATGTGGATTATATAACCCCAATGGCGAAGGGTTAATATTGTGAGTGGAATAATTAAGCGTTCATGTTTATGGCGTATTTGTTTGTGGATGTTATGGTAGCATCGAGTGTGAACCACGAGCCAGTAGCACTATAAAAATAGATGTGAACCACGAGCCGGTAGCATCGAGTGTGAACCACGAGCTTGTAGCACTATAAAAATAAATGTGAACCACGAGCCGGTAGCATCGAGTGTGAACCACGAGCCGGTAGCACTATAAAACGAGGCGTGAACCACGAGCCGGTAGCGTTGAAGTGTGAACCACGAGCCGGTAGCACTATAAAAGAGTATGACTCAAATACGTATGGTGTGAACCACGAGCCGGTAGCACCATAGCGTTATGGTTAACCATATTGTGTTTGTGATTGTTTAGCATGTTAAATATTGTATACGTATAATGTTGTATTGTCGTGATGTAGCTAACCCTCCGGGTGTAGCTTATTGGCATTTGTTCACATTGTCGTTGGTGAACTTACTCATTGTTGATGTTGTTAGCTTGTTGCTTAGTGATCGTACGGTATGCTTAGATTAGCTTGCCTTTATGCTTGGATGCTTCGGTATGCGGTATTTGTTTATTTATGTGGCGTGTCCATTTTATGCATATATATGTATGTAGTATATTCTCACTCACTAAGCGTTAGCTTACCCTATCGTTGTTGACATTTTTATAGATTGCATGGACGCGGCGGCTCGGGTAAGTGCGGGGACTAGTGGACTTGCGTAGTTGCTTTAGAGGCATGCTTTTGGATTCGATTAGGATTGGGTAGCGTATACCCAATCGCCATGCTCGGCTTTATTTTGTATTAAAAATCATGTGGTTGAAAACTTGTATTTTGTACGAAAGTCGTAAAACGACCGATGTGGGCCCGGTCTCGTAAAACTTATTTTATGAATGGAACGTGTTAGTTTTTCATATATGAATATGTTGTGAAAAGCGTTTTGTCTAAATACGTCGGGAAGTGGTCAAACATTTTTCATGTTTTTGACTTTTTGGGACAGCAGCCTGTCCAGGCCTTTTTGCGGGCCGCGCAGAAGGTTGGCGCACCGCGCCAATAGCTGTACAACAAAAATAATTTTTTTTGTGATACTTTAAGCGGGTTCGAACGTACTTTGGTTTGGGTTGTTACAAGTGGTATCAGAGCATGGTCTAAGAGATTTAGGTGACTTGAGATAGGTGCCTAGACTTAGACTTTTGTGTGTGCTTAATTTGTTGCGGAACTTGTAGGATTACGGGTCGGAATGGGTTATAGTTAGTGCCTTGTTTGTAGGAGGACTAACGTTTATATTAATATGTGGATATTATTAATATGTGATTGCGTTGTGTTTTGTTTATGTTTACAATGCATATATCATCGAGCGAGGCGGTCGTTGTACTAACGAGCCGATACGGCGTGTATGCGTATTAAGGACTTGCAAACCTTATTACGGGTGCAAATCGTGTCTAGCAAGTGATGTACGACAAGTGTTTAGCAAGATGGGGCGGTGTTGTGTGTGTGTTTTATACGTTCATGATCTAATCGCTTTTGCATTCCTTAGAATGGCGACGGGAAACGGGATCGAGACGAACGGCGTGGAGTTTAACGCTAGAGTTACGACCGCCGTTGCGGAGCAAATGAGTGCGTTTCAGGAAGAAATGGATAGGAAGTATTCCGAATCTCGGAGTAGTGGTGAAATGGAGCGTTGTCTTAAGAGCTTCATGAGGACTAAACCCCCGATGTATGACTGGAAATCGGATCCTTTAGTGAGCACAACTTGGATCTCGGCTGTCGAAGGGTGTTTTCGCACTATTGAATGCCCTCCCGAGAAGAAGACGAGACTCGCTACTAGTTTGTTGCGGGGTAAGGCGAAGGATTGGTTGGATGGTAAGATTGACCTTGTCGTTGGTGAAACGTTTATGGTGTTAATGTGGGACGAGTTTAAGAAGGAATTCTTCGAGGAGTTTCGAACTTCAGCCGATTCGTCAGAAATGCGTAATGAGTTGCGAAATTTGCAACAAGGTTCTATGGACTTGAATACTCTCAAGACGACCTTTATGGCGAAGGCTCGTTTTTGCCCAGAGTATTTGGGGAATGATCATTTGTTGATGCAAGATTTCTATCGAACCTTGAATGATGACTTGAAGAGTAAGATTAGTAGAGTTCAGGCGAAATCGTTTGCGGAGTTATTTGCCTCGGCTAGAGGTTTCGAGTCGTATTCAAGATCGAAGGTTGGTGAACCTTCAAGTGAGAAAAGGGTTGTTTCTTATGGTGCTCCAAGTAAGAGGACTAAGGGTCCGAGTGCGAGCACGGGTGGTATACGGACGGGTATATAGGACTCGAGTGCGTCTAAGTGTTATAATTGTGGCATGAGGGGTCACAAGTCTTGGGAATGTTCGGTGCCAAAGGGTGATGGCATGGTGTGCTTCGTTTGCCAAGAGGAAGGACATCGTAAGTCGGAATGTCCCGAGTTAGCGGGGACGGGTGCGACAAGGAGACGTTAAGGTACGTTTCATTTTAATAAATATGTCCTTTGATTATTTATTATGTGTCGTTGAGTTTGAGTTGGTTAAATGCATGGTGTTGTGCATGTTATTGATATGGGTGATGTTCCTAATGGAAGTACCCTATGGTGAAGTTTTGATTGCTGGGCGAAGGGCGTAAGACTTGGCGTAACCAAGCATTCCTTAGTATTTGGGAAATGTTTCTAACAAGCCATGAAAATGAGTTTTGGTGTTCGGATGTTAGAGCGTGTTCGCTCTCGTGTTGAAGTTGATGAACCATGAGGTTCGATGGGTGGGATGAAACCCGAGAAATCGAGTGTTTTGGATCTCGATGTATGTTAGTAAAGGAGTCTACGTGACGCGACATTAGGTGCCTCTTTTATACCTACTAGTGTGGTGTTCGACTCCGATTATGTTGCGATTACATTGTACTTAGAGTACCGAAGTGAAACCCTTAGTTACATGAGTGACTGGGTGAAGTTTGACAAGCTATAGCAATTGGATGATTGCGAGAGTAGAGCTATGTAATTTGCGGTACACTTTTCGTTCGAAGTGTTAAGGATTGGTTGAAATCCTTCGTATGCCGAAGATTGGAGCGAGATGTAGTGATGGGTCGTGTGAACCCAATTGTTGGTAAAGTCTACCTTTGGTAGCATTGTACGGGTGTACGAGATGCGATTATGGAACGTAATTCCAAGTGGGGGAGTTACACTCCCGCACGAGGAGGTTTTAGTGTGAGATTTCGGACAATGCTTATGGTAGATCCGAAATTTGTGTCGGGACCTAGATTTGGTCGATTTGTGGTGGAGTACAATTTCGGTAAAATTGTACCTATGATTTTGGATTTGAATTATCACCAAGGTGGTAATGTGATAAATCTCGTTGAGAGATAATGGACGGGTATGACAAGCAAGGTGGAATCCCTCGGTTAAGGGATGTGCGTGGTGGATTCTCTTATAGAGAATTATTGTTTTGTGCCTATGTTCGATATAGGTGGTTCTTGCTCGATTGTGTGGATGGTTAGTGGTATCCGTAGGGTTCACTATAGTGTAGCAGAGTGCAATGTTGCACTACTCGTTGTTTGAGGCCAAAAGTGCGTATGTGATTGATGAAGCATGACCTTCGGGGTCTGCTGACTTCATCATGAGATCGTTGATTGGTGAAGCATGACTTTCGGGGTCCGCTGACTTCATCATGAGATCGTTGATTGGTGAAGCATGACCTTCGGGGTCCGCTGACTTCATCATGGGAGTATGTGATTGGTGAAGCATGACCGTTCGGGGTCCGCTGACTTCATCATGGGAGTAGTGATATATCGGTGAAGCATGATCGTTGACGGGGTTCGCTGACTTCATCCGGTGTTGAGTGATCTATCGGTTGTTTTATACACCTATGGTGGGGTCGTAAGGACCGTATGGTGTGATCTATCTGTTGTTTTATACACCGATGGTGGGATCGTGAGGACCGTGTTGTGTGATTAGTGATGCGATAGCCGTGTTTCGCTCACATGTTGTTACGGGTGTGACAATAGTCGATTTTGTACACCTTAGGATTAGCGTTGCCATAGTCGTTTTGGGCGCTTTTAGTATTAGCCGTTGCTTATGATGTTAGGATAGTGGCGTATTAGTTGTATTGCGCACTACAAAGGATGTTTAGTGGTAAGTGTAATCCGTAAGGATTCATGTGGTTCGATCCTCAACGTTCGGATTGTTGACTTTAGGTTGAGACATGGTCGCTTTTAGCGTTGTCCTGGTAAAGGTACGCTAAGGAATTGATATCTCGGTACGAGATTGGTTGAGTTTTTCCCGATATGGGGAAAAGAGCAGGTTTTAATGCTCGGATAGTGGTTTTGATAAATCGCGGGTGACGATTTTAGTTGTTAAAGGTGATTCATTGGGAAGAATTGTCTAGGAAAGTTCAGATTGAACTTAGGATTGAGGGCCGTTGAGTAGTTCCGGATTGGTTAAGTGGAGAAGATCACGAGGACGTGATCGATTTTAAGTGGGGGAGAGTTGTAAGACCCAAATATTTATTGTACATAATGTATTTATGGTGTATGATGCGTGTATGAAGTGTACGAAGCACGTACGTGTTGCTTGCTCGAACGTCGAAGGAAACTGGACGTTGTCTGAAGTGACAAGGTGTGTACGTATCTTTTCAACCCCAAATAAAGTTTGATTTGATATTTCAAAGCCTTACCATTGGAAAGAAAATATTATTACATTTCCAACGATATTTGATTCATCGAAAACGGAGCTACGGTCAAAAAGTTATGGCCAAAACAAGAAACTGAAAACTGACCTGAAGGTTGGAGTGGCGCTCCACCTTATGGAGCGGCGCTCCGATTCCGTCGGATGCAATTTTCAGCTTTTTTAAAAGGTTTAAATGAGGGGTACTTTGGTCTTTTCATTTAGGGTCGGTTTAGGGTCACCAAAACTGATCTAGAACTCCATTGGAGCTCATTTCTCACCCACACAAACACTCTCATCCATATCTAGAGAGAGAGGAAGGGTTCTAGAGTGAGAGAGCTTGAATTGGAGAAGAAGGAGTTGGATTCTCACCAAAGCTCGGGTTTTAAAGTTGTTCTACTCGTCAACGGCATCATTTTGGTGGTATTGGTAAGTTCAAACTCCGAATTACATTTGTTAGATTTGATATTCAAGTTAGGGTTTGAGTTTGATTTATTGTGAAACCCTCTTAGATGATGAAATGGGTTTATGGTGACTAGTTATTCTTGTCACTTGGCGGATTTTGGGTTGGTTGACGATTTGGCCTTGATTAGGCTTTAATCTTGAGTTTAATCACTAGGTTTAGTGATTATGGAAGTGTTGGAACCACTTTAGGTGAATTTGGGTTGACTAATTTTGACTAGAGTCAAAATTAGGGTTTGGTGATGATTATGACCCAATTGTCGATCTAATAAGGTTTATATACTTAAAATGGATTAAGTTGAAGTATAAAACCGAGTTAAATATGTTTTGGTGTCAAAACTCGCTAACGGCGCGATGTTGACTCCTTTGGGTCAAAATTAGGGTTTAAGTGTCATTATGGGCAAGATAGGTGTTTAACACCTATGATTGGGTTTAATTGACGTATTAGGACCATTCTCACTTGTGTTAGTGATTATTGGTTAATTTGGGCGCGATTGGTGCTTGGAAGTGCATTTGGGTCGAAATTGCACTAGTTGTCAATTTGGGTTGATTTGTATATCCACCCTAATTGTGTTACTTGTTATGTGATAAATGGAATAGGTACATTCCATCGACGATTGCGGATTATTCGGTGGCATTCTTCATGGAGACAAGGTGAGTGTTAATATCCTATGTGCATATGTATGTGTAGGATGGGTGCGGGTCGGGTGAAGTGGTTCTCGGTCATAGAGCTCACTTCACATATAGGTGGATTGATGGACTTGTGTATATGTCCAATTAGCACGGTTGTGCATTTTGGTTGACCACCTTTGACAAGGTGCACACTTTGTGTGTACGTTATCACATGGGCGGGTGATGTGGATTATATAACCCCAATGGCGAAGGGTTAATATTGTGAGTGGAATAATTATGCGTTCATGTTTATGGCGTATTTGTTTGTGGATGTTATGGTAGCATCAAGTGTGAACCACGAGCCGGTAGCACTATAAAAATAGATGTGAACCACGAGCCGGTAGCATCGAGTGTGAACCACGAGCCGGTAGCATCTGTAGTGACCCGAACTTTTCCATGTTTTTATATATTAAATGAAATTGATATTTACATGATTAAGTGTTTCCAACATGTTAAGCAATCAAACTTGTTAAGACTTGATTAATTGAAATAGGTTTCATATAGACAATTGACCACCCAAGTTGACCGGTGATTCACGAAAGTTAAAACTTGTAAAAACTATATGATGACATATATATGGTTATATATATAGTTAACATGATATTATGATAAGTAAGCATATCATTAAGTATATTAACAATGAACTACATATGTAAAAACAAGACTACTAACTTAGGGGGTGTTTGGTTGGATGGATTTCATGGGATTTCATTGGATTTGTATTTGAAATCCCATGAAAATATGTGTTTGGTTGGAGTTTTTAAAAATGGGATTTGTATTTCAAATGCCAAGTACAAGGGATTTAAAATCCCTGGAATTGATAGAGGATTTCAAATCCCACCCTTATCTCTTCTTCTTTCTTCACAAATAGTATTTCTTCCCCAAATTCTATCCCCCGTTCCATCTCACCCCACTTTCTCTCACTAAAAAATTATCACACTATAAAATTGTCTTTTTGCTAATTTGCTAATTTCTTATTCTACCTAACTGGGTTTATAATTGGTATCTCTGTTTACAGATGAATCAATATAAACACCCCACTTTATTTTTGTCAATTTTTACCCCAAATGGATTCATCTTTACGGTCTCCGATCTCCGGTCAATCATTTCGAATGGAAACCTAAAACTTTGAAGCTTTTAATCGGAGTTTCGTTCCTTTACCAGAATTTTGTTTCACGACCACAATAACGTCGTAACAAACAAAAATAGAGGAAAGTTAGTTGCAGCGGCGGTGGCGAACATTATTGTTACGACGGAGCTACGTGCAACAACAATAGGTGTTTTTAAACCTGTATTGTTTTTATTTTTATTTTTTATAATTTCGTTAACTAATAATTCAATAAGTGTGTTGTTTTGAAACGTGCATCCATGTTTGATCTTATAAAAGTGACTATCTGTTGGATGGGGTTATAGTCACAAAGATGACTCCCTTCATAGTTCATGTACTGACCTTATATTTGGTAGATTTGCTTTTTATAAAAAAATAAAGAAAAAGAAAATGTGTGTTTTTATAAATGTTGATGAAGATGAACTGTTGAACTAATTGTGGTTTGGTAAAAAGAAAGAAGATGATATATTTTGGACTTTTGGTCACTCTTTTGAAATCCTTTGAACAAAAATCGTGTACCAAACATAGGATAGGATTTTAAATACTAGGATTTTAAATCCTTTGGGATTTCAAATCCAATGGGATTTCAAATCCTAGGATTTGAAATCCTCCAACCAAACGCCCCCTTAATGATTTTGAAACGAGACATATATGTAACGATTATCGTTGTAACGACATTTAATGTATATATATCATATTAAGAGATATTCATACATCATAATATCATGATAATATAATAATTTAAAATCTCATTTGATATTATAAACATTGGGTTAACAACATTTAACAAGATCGTTAACCTAAAGGTTTCAAAACAACACTTACATGTAACGACTAACGACGACTTAACGACTCAGTTAAAATGTATATACATGTAGTGTTTTAATATGTATTCATACACTTTTGAAAGACTTCAAGACACTTATCAAAATACTTATACTTAACAAAAATGCTTACAATTACATCCTCATTCAGTTTCATCAACAATTCTACTCGTATGCACCCGTATTCGTACTCGTACAATACACAGCTTTTAGATGTATGTACTATTGGTATATACACTCCAATGATCAGCTCTTAGCATACCATGTGAGTCACCTAACACATGTGGGAACCATCATTTGGCAACTAGCATGAAATATCTCATAAAATTACAAAAATATGAGTAATCATTCATTACTTATTTACATGAAAACAAAATTACATATCCTTTATATCTAATCCATACACCAACGACCAAAAACACCTACAAACACTTTAATTCTTCAATTTTCTTCATCTAATTGATCTCTCTCAAGTTCTATCTTCAAGTTCTAAGTGTTCTTCATATATTCTACAAGTTCTAGTTACATAAAATTAAGAATACTTTCAAGTTTGCTAGCTCACTTCCAATCTTGTATGGTGATCATCCAATCTCAAGAAATCTTTGTTTCTTACAGTAGGTTATCATTCTAATACAAGATAATAATCATATTCAAACTTTGGTTCAATTTCTATAACTATAACAATCTTATTTCAAGTGATGATCTTACTGGAACTTGTTTTCGTGTCATGATTCTGCTTCAAGAACTTCGAGCCATCCAAGGATCCGTTGAAGCTAGATCCATTTTTCTATTTTCCAGTAGGTTTATCCAAGGAACTTAAGGTAGTAATGATGTTCATAACATCTTCGATTCATACATATAAAGCTATCTTATTCGAAGGTTTAAACTTGTAATCACTAGAACATAGTTTAGTTAATTCTAAACTTGTTCGCAAACAAAAGTTAATCCTTCTAACTTGACTTTTAAAATCAACTAAACACATGTTATATATCTATATGATATGCTAACTTAATGATTAAAACCTGGAAACACGAAAAACACCGTAAAACCAGATTTACGCCGTCGTAGTAATACCGCGGGTTGTTTTGGGTTAGTTAATTAAAAACTATGATAAACTTTGATTTAAAATTTGTTATTCTGAGAAAATGATTTTTATTATGAACATGAAACTATATCCAAAAATTATGGTTAAACTCAAAGTGGAAGTATGTTTTCTAAAATGGTCATCTAGACGTCGTTCTTTCGACTGAAATGACTACCTTTACAAAAATGACTTGTAACTTATTTTTCCGACTATAAACCTATACTTTTTCTATATAGATTCATAAAATATAGTTCAGTATGAAACCATAGCAATTTGATTCACTTAAAACGGATTTAAAATGAAGAAGTTATGGGTAAAACAAGATTGGATAATTTTTCTCATTTTAGCTACGTGAAAATTGGTAATAAATCTATTCCAACCATAACTTAATCAACTTGTATTGTATATTATGTAATCTTGAGATACCATAGACACGTATACAATGTTTCAACCTATTATGTCGACACATCTATATATATTTTGGAACAACCATAGACACTCTATATGCAGTAATGTGGGAGTTAGCTATACAGGGTTGAGGTTGATTCCAAAAATATATATACTTTGAGTTGTGATCTAGCCTGAGACGTGTATACTCTGGGTCGTGGATTGATTCAAGATAATATATATCAATTTTTTTTCTGTACATCTAACTTTGGACAAATAGTTGTAGGTTACTAACGAGGACAGCTGACTTAATAAACTTAAAACATCAAAATGTATTAAAAGTGTTGTAAATATTTTGAACATACTTTGATATATATGTACATATTTGTTATAGGTTCGTGAATCGACCAGTGGCCAAGTCTTACTTCCCGACGAAGTAAAAATCTGTGAAAGTGAGTTATAGTCCCACTTTTAAAATCTAATATTTTTGGGATGAGAATACATGCAGGTTTTATAAATGATTTACAAAATAGACACAAGTACGTGAAACTACATTCTATGGTTGAATTATCGAAATCGAATATGCCCCTTTTATAAAGTCTGGTAATCTAAGAATTAGGGAACAGACACCCTAATTGACGCGAATCCTAAAGATAGATCTATTGGGCCTAACAAACCCCATCCAAAGTACCGGATGCTTTAGTACTTCGAAATTTATATCATATCCGAAGGGTGTCCCGGAATGATGGGGATATTCTTATATATGCATCTTGTTAATGTCGGTTACCAGGTGTTCACCATATGAATGATTTTTTTTTTCTCTATGTATGGGATGTGTATTGAAATATGAAATCTTGTGGTCTATTATTATGATTTGATATATATAGGTTAAACCTATAACTCACCAACATTTTTGTTGACGTTTTAAGCATGTTTATTCTCAGGTGATTATTAAGAGCTTCCGCTGTCGCATACTTAAATAAGGACGAGATTTGGAGTCCATGCTTGTATGATATTGTGTAAAAACTGCATTCAAGAAACTTATTTTGTTGTAACATATTTGTATTGTAAGCCATTATGTAATGGTCGTGTGTAAACAGGATATTTTAGATTATCATTATTTGATAATCTACGTAAAGCTTTTTAAAACCTTTATCTATGAAATAAAGGTTATGGTTTGTTTTAAAAATGAATGCAGTCTTTGAAAAACGTCTCATATAGAGGTCAAAACCTCGCAACGAAATCAATTAATATTGAACGTTTTTAATCAATAAGAACGGGACATTTCAGTTGGTATCCGAGCGTTGGTCTTAGAGAACCAGAAAATTTGCATTAGTATGTCTTATCGAGTTTGTTAGGATGCATTAGTGAGTCTGGACTTCGACCGTGTTTTCTTTAAAAATGATTGATTAACAAATTTTGTTGGAAACTATATATTTTTAACATGTGAATATTATGTGATATATTAATCTCTTAACGTGTTTGATATTATGTGATAGATGTCTACCTCTAGAACAAGTCACATTGACTCACCTAATAATAATGAAGAGTCAAATGTAAATTGGAATGATTCGTGGACTGATTCACAAGTTCCCGAAGAGGAACCGGAAGAAGAGTCGAAACCGGAAGAAGAATCGGAACCGGAAGAAGAATTGGAACCGGAAGAAGAAATAGAACCAGTGGGGGAAATAATAAAACGGTTAAGTAGAAGAAAATCCTCAACCAACCGACCAAAGTTAATTATGGTCAATGGTGTTTCTGCCAAGGAAGCAAAGTATTGGGAGGATTACCAATTCTCCGATGAATCGGATCCCGACAAGGATTCCGATGATGTTATAGAAATTACCCCAACACAATTTAATAAGGCAAAAGAGAACAATAAGGGAAAGGGCACAAAAATAGAGAAATTTGATTCCAGACCCGATGAACTTTATATGTATCGTCAACACCCGTATTTCTTAAGTTATGACAATTATCCGGGAACTTCTAAACCACCAGGTTTTTCTAAACCAATGTGGAAAACGACGGCTCGTATTAGGGGAACATCATATATCCCTAGAAACTTGGCAAAACGAACCAAAACCGAAGAAGAAGAAACGAGCGAGTCGGAATAAGATAGTTGTATTCGTGTGGTGTAATATATGTAATATAGTGTGCTTATGCTTTATGATATATGTAAAAATTGCTTGTATTAATAAGTATTTTTTTATGAATCTAACTCTTGTCTATTTTAGAGTATAAAAACACAAAATGGATAGACAACCCAATATTTTAAGAGACCTACCCGGAGACATGATTAATGAAATCTTGTCTAGAGTCGGTCAGAATTCCTCGGCACAACTATTTAAGGCGAGATCAGTTTGTAAGACATTCGAAGAACGTTCCAAGAATGCCTTGGTTTATAAAAGGCTTTTGTTCGAAAGATGGGGGATATCACATTGGGAAATCCATAAGTTACGATGTGTTTACTTTGACGCATATATTGCGGGGAACCCAAATGCTATTTTACGCAACGGGTTAAGAAATTATTTTGACTCAATATATCCGAATATAGGACTTCGTGATTTAGAAAAAGCGGCTAACATACAACATAAAGAAGAATGTTATGCTTACGGGTTAATAATGTTCGCTTCTCACCAAAGTGAGAACAAGAACATCGGGCTACAACTATTAAACAAAATGTTCGCACAAGTGACGGAGTCGGTAATTGGGGTAAGAAATGAGGTTTTTAGGTTATTACGAGACTGTTGGTCATTACGTAACATTCATCCTTTTGATGACGTTACAACACATTGTCTTACTATCGGTCATAATGGTTATGTTCTACAAAACCAAGGATGGGAAGTGGTATTAGTAAAACCAGAATGCATGACTTGTTTCTGGACGTATGAATTACGTGTCTTTATTGCCTTTGCTGAATGCCTTATTTATTAACTAGAATTATCTTCGCAACTACTTTGTATCAAAGATTTATGTGCTATATTTCATGCTATATGTAAAATAGCGGTATTGTAAGTTTGCAAGTTATTGTATAAAGGCTTGAATATGATATATATATATATATTTTTTTGTTTTTGTGATTAGTTTTTCATATAGAATTGTAGTAGTTGAAATGGTATGTTAGCTACTAAGTATGAACTTAACGGGTAGGTACTACCCGAATTAAAGAGTATAAAACGCTAATATGAAGAAAGAGCTTTTATAAATAAGTTCATATTACGCTACGAAATACTATTGACTACTCTTGATATTCTATATGATTAACTCGTTTCATTTGACTATTTTGAAGGAAATGGCACCGACTACTCGACACACCTTGAATATGAGCGAAGAGGAATTTCGTGCCTTTCTTGCTTCAAACATAGCCGCAGTACAGGCTGCGCTACATACCAACAATAACCTTGGATCTAGCAGTACAGGAAATCGTGTAGGATGCACCTACAAAGAATTCACTGCCTGCAAACCTTTAGAATTTGATGGAACCGAAGGACCGATCGGATTGAAAAGGTGGACCGAGAAAGTCGAATCGGTGTTTGCCATAAGTAAGTGTACTGAAGAGGACAAAGTGAAGTATGCTACGCATACCTTCACAGGTTCTGCGTTAACATGGTGGAATACCTATCTAGAGCAAGTGGGATAAGATGATGCTTACGCACTACCGTGGTCAGCATTCAAGCACTTGATGAACGAGAAGTACCGTCCCAGAACTGAGGTTAATAAGCTCAAGACAGAACTTAGAGGGTTACGAACCCAAGGATTTGATATTACCACGTACGAAAGACGATTCACAGAATTATGCCTATTGTGTCCGGGAGCGTTCGAAGATGAGGAAGAGAAGATCAACGCGTTTGTGAAAGGATTACCGGAAAGAATCCAAGAAGATATAAGTTCACACGAGCCCGCCTCCATACGACAGGCATGTAGAATGGATCACAAACTAGTGAACCAGATTGAAGAAAGAATTAAAGAACAGACTGCTGAAGAGGCCAATGTGAAGCAAGTCAAAAGAAAGTGGGAGGAAAACGGTGATAAGAATCACCAATACAACAACAACAGCAATTACAACAATAATCGCACAACTATCCCAACAATCGCAACATCAATCGCAACTACAACAAACGGCCCAACAACAACAACAACAACAACAACAACAACAACAACAACAACAACAACAACAACAACAACAACAACAACAACAACAACAACAACAACAACAACAACAATAACAACAACAACAACAATCATCCCAACAATAATAATAACCACAACAACAACAACAATCAGAAGCAGCTATGCCAAAGGTGTGAAAAGTATCACTCGGGGTTCTGCACCAAATTTTGCAACAAGTGTAAAAGAAATGGTCATAGCGCGGCTAAGTGTGAGGTCTACGAACCAGAGGTTAATAGAACAAAAGGAACAAATGGTGTCGGAACGAGTAATGGTGGAGCAAGTAGTGTCGGAGCAAGTTATGCCAATGTAGTTTGTAATAAATGTGGAAAACCGGGCCACATTATTAGAAATTTCCCGAACCAGGAGAACACGAATGGATAAGGCCGCGGAAGAGTTTTCAATATTAATACGGCAGAGGTACAGGAAGACCCGGAGCTTGTTACGGGTATGTTTCTTATTGACAATAAATCTGCTTACGTTTTATTTGATTCGGGTGCGGATAGAAGCTATATGAGTAGAGATTTTTGTGCTAAATTAAGTTGTCCATTGACGCCGTTGGATAGTAAATTTTTACTCGAATTAGCAAACGGTAAATTAATTTCAGCAGATTATATATGCCGAAATCGAGAAATTAAACTGGGTAGCGAAATATTTAAGATTGATTTGATACCAGTAGAATTAAGGAGTTTTGATGTAATAGTCGGCATGGACTGGCTGAAGGAGATGAAAGCAGAGATCGTATGTTACAAAAATGCAATTCGCATTGTACGAGAAGAAGGACAACCCTTAATGGTGTACGAAGAAAAGGGCAACACGAAGCTACATCTTATTAATAATTTGAAGGCACAAAAACTAATAAAAAAAGGTTGCTATGCTGTTCTAGTACACGTCGAGAAAGTACAAACTGAAGAAAAGAGCAGCAATGATGTTCCCGTCGCAAAAGAATTTCCCGATGTATTTCTGAAAGAATTACCGGGACTACCTCCACATCGATCTATTGAATTTCAAATAGATCTTGTACCAGGAGCTGCACCAATAGCTCGTGCTCCTTATAGACTCGCACCCAGCGAGATGAAAGAACTGCAAAGCCAACTGCAAGAACTATTAGAATGTGGTTTCATTCGACCAAGCACATCACCATTGGGAGCTCCTGTTTTGTTTGTCAAGAAGAAGGATGGTACATTTAGGTTGTGTATTGACTACAGAGAGTTGAACAAACTTACCATCAAAAACCGTTATCCACTGCCGAGAATTGACGACTTATTTGATCAACTACAAGACTCGTCGGTTTATTCGAAGATCGATTTACGTTCTGGGTATCATCAAATGCGGGTGAAAGAAGATGATATTCCAAAGACTGCTTTCAGAACACGTTACGGTCATTACGAGTTTATGGTCATGCCGTTTGGTTTAACTAATGCACCAGCTGTGTTCATGGACCTTATGAACCGAGTGTGTGGACCATACCTTGACAAGTTTGTCATTGTTTTCATTGATGACATACTTATTTACTCAAAGAATGACCAAAAACACGATGAACATTTGAGAAAGGTGTTAGAAATATTGAGGAAGGAAGAATTGTACGCTAAGTTTTCAAAGTGTGTATTTTGGTTGGAAGAAATTCAATTCCTCGGTCGCATAGTGAACAAAGAAGGTATTAAGGTGGATCCGGCAAAGATAGAAACTGTTAAAAAGTGGGAAACCCCGAAAACTCCGAAACACATACGCCAGTTTTTAGGACTAGCTGGTTACTACAGAAGGTTCATCCAAGACTTTTCCAGAATAGCAAAACCCTTGACTGCATTAACGCATAAAGGGAAGAAATTTGAATGGAATGATGAACAAGAGAAAGCGTTTCAGTTATTGAAGAAAAAGCTAACTACGGCACCTATATTGTCATTACCTGAAGGGAATGATGATTTTGTGATTTATTGTGACGCATCAAAGCAAGGTCTCGGTTGTCTATTAATGCAACGAACGAAGGTGATTGCTTATGCGTCTAAACAATTGAAGATTCACGAACAAAATTATACGACACATGATTTGGAATTAGGCGCGGTTGTTTTTGCATTAAAGACTTGGAGGCACTACTTATATGGGGTCAAAAGTATTATATATACCGACCACAAAAGTCTTCAACACATATTTAATCAGAAACAACTGAATATGAGGCAGCGTAGGTGGATTGAATTATTGAATGATTACGACTTTGAGATTCGTTACCACCCTGAGAAGGTAAATGTGGTAGCCGATGCCTTGAGCAGGAAGGACAGAGAACTCATTCGAGTAAAATCTATGAATATAATGATTCATAATAACCTTACTACTCAAATAAAGGAGGCGCAACAAGGAGTTTTAAAAAATGGAAATTTAAAGGATGAAATACCCAAAGGATCGGAGAAGCATCTTAATATTCGGGAAGACGGAACCCGGTATAGGGCTGAAAGGATTTGGGTATCAAAATTTAGAGATATGAGAGAAATGGTACTTAGAGAAGCTCATAAAACCATATACTCAATACATCCTGGAACGGGGAAGATGTACAAGGATCTCAAGAAACATTTTTGGTGGCCGGGTATGAAAGCCGATGTTGCTAAATACGTAGGAGAATGTTTGACGTGTTCTAAGGTCAAAGCTGAGCATCAGAAACCATCAGGTCTACTTCAACAACCCGAAATCCCGAAATGGAAATGGGAAAACATTACTATGGATTTCATTACTAAATTGCCAAGGACTGCAAGTGGTTATGATACTATTTGGGTAATAGTTGATCGTCTCACCAAGTCAGCACACTTCCTGCCAATAAGAGAAGATGACAAGATGGAGAAGTTAGCACGACTGTATTTGAAGGAAGTCATCTCCAGACATGGAATACCAATCTCTGTTATCTCTAATAGGGATGGCAGATTTATTTCAAGATTCTGGCAGACATTACAGCAAGCATTAGGAACTCGTTTAGATATGAGTACTGCCTATCATCCACAAACTAATGGGCAGAGTGAAAGGACAATACAAATACTTGAAGACATGCTACGAGCATGTGTTATTGATTTCGGAAACAGTTGGGATCGACATCTACCGTTAGCAGAATTTTCCTACAACAACAGCTACCATTCAAGCATTGAGATGGCGCCGTTTGAAGCACTTTATGGTAGAAAGTGCAGGTCTCCAATTTGTTGGAGTGAAGTGGGGGATAGACAGATTACGGGTCCGGAGATAATACAAGAAACTACCGAGAAGATCATCCAAATTCAACAACGGTTGAAAACCGCCCAAAGTCGACAAAAGAGCTACGCCGACTTTAAAAGAAAAGACATAGAATTTGAAATTGGAGAGATGGTCATGCTTAAGGTTGCACCTTGGAAAGGTGTTGTTCGATTTGGTAAACGAGGGAAATTAAATCCAAGGTATATTGGACCATTCAAGATTATTGATCATGTCGGACCAGTAGCTTACCGACTTGAGTTACCTCAACAACTTGCGAATGTACATAACACTTTCCACATCTCGAATTTGAAAAATGTTTTGCTAAAGAAGATCTCACTATTCCGTTGGACGAAATCCAAATCAATGAAAAACTTCAATTCATTGAAGAACCCGTCGAAATAATGGATCGTGAGGTTAAGAGACTTAAACAAAATAAGATACCGATTGTTAAAGTTCGATGGAATGCTCGTAGAGGACCCAAGTTCACCTGGGAGCATGAAGATCAGATGAAGAAGAAATACCCGCATCTATTTCCAGAAGATTCGTCAACACTTTCAACAACTTAAAATTTCGGGACGAAATTTATTTAACGGGTAGGTACTGTAGTGACCCGAACTTTTCCATGTTTTTATATATTAAATGAAATTGATATTTACATGATTAAGTGTTTCCAACATGTTAAGCAATCAAACTTGTTAAGACTTGATTAATTGAAATAGGTTTCATATAGACAATTGACCACCCAAGTTGACTGGTGATTCACGAAAGTTAAAACTTGTAAAAACTATATGATGACATATATATGGTTGTATATATAATTAACATGATATTATGATAAGTAAGCATATCATTAAGTATATTAACAATGAACTACATATGTAAAAACAAGACTACTAACTTAATGATTTTGAAACGAGACATATATGTAACGATTATCGTTGTAACGACATTTAATGTATATATATCATATTAAGAGATATTCATACATCATAATATCATGATAATATAATAATTTAAAATCTCATTTGATATTATAAACATTGGGTTAACAACATTTAACAAGATCGTTAATCTAAAGGTTTCAAAACAACACTTACATGTAACGACTAACGACGACTTAACGACTCAGTTAAAATGTATATACATGTAGTGTTTTAATATGTATTCATACACTTTTGAAAGACTTCAAGACACTTATCAAAATACTTATACTTAACAAAAATACTTACAATTACATCCTCGTTCAGTTTCATCAACAATTCTACTCGTATGCACCCGTATTCGTACTCGTACAATACACAGCTTTTAGATGTATGTACTATTGGTATATACACTCTAATGATCAGCTCTTAGCAGCCCATGTGAGTCACCTAACACATGTGGGAACCATCATTTGGCAACTAGCATGAAATATCTCATAAAATTACAAAAATATGAGTAATCATTCATTACTTATTTACATGAAAACAAAATTACATATCCTTTATATCTAATCCATACACCAACGACCAAAAACACCTACAAATACTTTAATTCTTCAATTTTCTTCATCTAATTGATCTCTCTCAAGTTCTATCTTCAAGTTCTAAGTGTTCTTCATATATTCTACAAGTTCTAGTTACATAAAATCAAGAATACTTTCAAGTTTGCTAGCTCACTTCCAATCTTGTATGGTGATCATCCAATCTCAAGAAATCTTTGTTTCTTACAGTAGGTTATCATTCTAATACAAGGTAATAATCATATTCAAACTTTGGTTCAATTTCTATAACTATAACAATCTTATTTCAAGTGATGATCTTACTTGAACTTGTTTTCGTGTCATGATTCTGCTTCAAGAACTTCGAGCTATCCAAGGATCCGTTGAAGCTAGATCCATTTTTCTCTTTTCCAGTAGGTTTATCCAAGGAACTTAAGGTAGTAATGATGTTCATAACATCATTCGATTCATACATATAAAGCTATCTTATTCGAAGGTTTAAACTTGTAATCACTAGAACATAGTTTAGTTAATTCTAAACTTGTTCGCAAACAAAAGTTAATCCTTCTAACTTGACTTTTAAAATCAACTAAACACATGTTATATATCTATATGATATGCTAACTTAATGATTTAAAACCTGGAAACACGAAAAACACCGTAAAACCAGATTTACGCCGTCGTAGTAACACCGCGGGCTGTTTTGGGTTAGTTAATTAAAAACTATGATAAACTTTGATTTAAAAGTTGTTATTCTGAGAAAATGATTTTTATTATGAACATGAAACTATATCCAAAAATTATGGTTAAACTCAAAGTGGAAGTATGTTTTCTAAAATGGTCATCTAGACGTAGTTCTTTCGACTGAAATGACTACCTTTAAAAAAATGACTTGTAACTTATTTTTCTGACTATAAACCTATACTTTTTCTATTTAGATTCATAAAATATAGTTCAGTATGAAACCATAGCAATTTGATTCACTTAAAACGGATTTAAAATGAAGAAGCTATGGGTAAAACAAGATTGGATAATTTTTCTCATTTTAGCTACGTGAAAATTGGTAACAAATCTATTCCAACCATAACTTAATCAACTTGTATTGTATATTATGTAATCTTGAGATACCATAGACACGTATACAATGTTTCGACCTATCATGTCGACACATCTATATATATTTTGGAACAACCATAGACACTCTATATGCAGTAATGTGGGAGTTAGCTATACAGGGTTGAGGTTGATTCCAAAAATATATATACTTTGAGTTGTGATCTAGCCTGAGACGTGTATACTCTGGGTTGTTGATTGATTCAAGATAATATATATCAATTTTTTTTCTGTACATCTAACTTTGGACAAATAGTTGTAGGTTACTAACGAGGACAGCTGACTTAATAAACTTAAAACATCAAAATGTATTAAAAGTGTTGTAAATATATTTTGAACATACTTTGATATATATGTACATATTTGTTATAGGTTCGTGAATCGACCAGTGGCCAAGTCTTACTTCCCGACGAAGTAAAAATCTGTGAAAGTGAGTTATAGTCCCACTTTTAAAATCTAATATTTTTGGGATGAGAATACATGCAGGTTTTATAAATGATTTACAAAATAGACACAAGTACGTGAAACTACATTCTATGGTTGAATTATCGAAATCGAATATGCCCCTTTTATAAAGTCTGGTAATCTAAGAATTAGGGAACAGACACCCTAATTGACGCGAATCCTAAAGATAGATCTATTGGGCCTAACAAACCCCATCCAAAGTACCGGATGCTTTAGTACTTCGAAATTTATATCATATCCGAAGGGTGTCCCGGAATGATGGGGATATTCTTATATATGCATCTTGTTAATGTCGGTTACCAGGTGTTCACCATATGAATGATTTTTTTTTTCTCTATGTATGGGATGTGTATTGAAATATGAAATCTTGTGGTCTATTATTATGATTTGATATATATAGGTTAAACCTATAACTCACCAACATTTTTGTTGACGTTTTAAGCATGTTTATTCTCAGGTGATTATTAAGAGCTTCCGCTGTCGCATACTTAAATAAGGACGAGATTTGGAGTCCATGCTTGTATGATATTGTGTAAAAACTGCATTCAAGAAACTTATTTTGTTGTAACATATTTGTATTGTAAGCCATTATGTAATGGTCGTGTGTAAACAGGATATTTTAAATTATCATTATTTGATAATCTACGTAAAGCTTTTTAAAACCTTTATCTATGAAATAAAGGTTATGGTTTGTTTTAAAAATGAATGCAGTCTTGGAAAAACGTCTCATATAGAGGTCAAAACCTCGCAACGAAATCAATTAATATGGAACGTTTTTAATCAATAAGAACGGGACATTTCAGCATCGAGTGTGAACCACGAGCCGGTAGCACTATAAAAATAGATGTGAACCACGAGCTGGTAGCATCGAGTGTGAACCACGAGCCGGTAGCACTATAAAACGAGGCGTGAACCACGAGCCGGTAGCGTCGAAGTGTGAACCACGAGCCGGTAGCACTATAAAAAAGTATGACTCAAATACGTATGGTGTGAACCACGAGCCGGTAGCACCATAGCGTTATGGTTAACCATATTGTGTTTGTGATTGTTTAGCATGTTAAATATTGTATACGTATAATGTTGTATTGTCGTGATGTAGCTAACCCTCCGGGTGTAGCTTATTGGCATTTGTTTACATTGTCGTTGGTGAACTTACTCATTGTTGATGTTGTTAGCTTGTTGCTTAGTGATCGTACGGTATGCTTAGATTAGCTTGCCTTTATGCTTGGATGCTTCGGTATGCGGTATTTGTTTATTTATGTGGCGTGTCCATTTTATGCATATATATGTATGTAATATATTCTCACTCACTAAGCGTTAGCTTACCCTCTCGTTGTTGACATTTTTATAGATTGCATGGACGCGGCGGCTCGGGTATGTGCGGGGACTAGTGGACTTGCGTAGTTTCTTTAGAGGCATGCTTTTGGATTCGATTAGGATTGGGTATCGTATCCCCAATCGCCATGCTCGGCTTTATTTTGTATTAAAAATCATGTGGTTGAAAACTTGTATTTTGTACGAAAGTCGTAAAATGACCGATGTGGGCCCGGTCTCGTAAAACTTATTTTATGAATGGAACGTGTTAGTTTTTCATATATGAATATGTTGTGAAAAGCATTTTGTCTAAATACGTCGGGAAGTGGTCAAACATTTTCATGTTTTTGACTTTTTGGGACAGCAGCCTGTCCAGGCCTTTTTGCGCGCCACGCAGAAGGTTGGCGCGCCGCGCCAATAGCTGTACAACAAAAATAATTTTTTTTTTGTGATACTTTAAGCGGGTTCGAACGTGGTTTGGTTTGGGTTGTTACATGAAATAGAGAAAAGGATCTACAAAAACCTCTAAAAATTTAGTTCACCTACTCCACTTTATTCTTACTGGTATACGATTATATTATATTTTGATTTCAAGTTGAACACGGTCTACTGGTGAGAGGTATCCATTGTACTTTTTATTTTCTTATTTAGTTATGTATCTTTGCATTTAACTGTCTTTCAATTAATTTGATGGATTTGGCGATTTTGGGTGCCTAAAGACGCTTTTGTTATTAGGATTTTACATTTCAATTTTACCTTGAATCTGCACATCAAGTGTTTGATGAAACGTGTAAGAGTCTTTGTTCTACTTTTTTGTTAAAACTTATGTTCAGATATATATATATATATATATATATATATATATAACACTAACATCTTTTCAGTTATTTAGTTTATATTTTTAGTTTGCCTCCTGACCCATTTCTCTAATGGTTAGATATTGGTAGGTATCAAACTCTCGAAGATTCCTAGCATGGTATGCGTTGCTCATATACAATTTACCTCATTGAACCAAAGGCGCTACCATTGAGAGAAAATCAATGTACATGAAGGTGATTTTGATGAAGAGGATGAGGTAGTATTATGTTTTACATTTTATTTGTTAAATTATGATTACGTAATTATTTGCTATTTGGGTTTACTACGTGTGCGTTGCATGTGTAATTGGAAGTACTATTACTATTCATTGATCGTTTGTTAGTAGAGAAACATGATTATGCCTTTTTGATTATTATTTTATAGATTATGAGATTTTTAAATTGTTTGTTAGGCTGTGTTTATAGCTATTGAGAAAAATTTGTGCTTCATTCAGTAATAGTTTCGTAGAAATTTGATTAAATTTTTATGTGGGTTGTATATGTATATAGACATATAGTTAGGGTTTATGCACTATTTGAAATGTTTAGCGACTTAATTAAAAATATAGCTTAGTTTTAATGATAATGCTTGTGCTTATGCTAGGGAGTAAGGACTCAAATTTTGGTCGATATTACATTTACTATGAGATTGACAAAGGTTATACTTTTGTATGTTCTTATGGTAAGAATTCTGTAAAAAAAAAAAAAAGAACGTTTTTCCATGTTAGTTTTGAGTTAGTTTTGGACAAAGTAATATTGACCCATTTAATTTACTTTAATTTTAGACTTTCACATTGTATGAATTCAGAAACATGTATATCAATATCAAGGTATTTTTAATTTAGGTTTTATAACTTGCAGTTTTGACCTATTTATTTTAATTTATTTAGTTTTCTGTCATACTAAAAGAACAATTCACATTTTAATGCATAGCAATATAAAATTGAATCGTATGTTGTTTCCTTTTTTAGTTGTTTTCTGTTAATGAAATATAATTTGGTAATGGGTATCTGATTTCTGTTGTTTTAGTAGGTGGTGCAAGCTTGACCCACTTTCTAAGTCTCTTTTGTATGGAAACTTATACCCACTTTTGTATGAAAAATTACCTCATGTTGGTCGACTTTCTCTGGCTAATGTATTTCGGGTTGATTCGTTGGACAAAAGATGGCACTAATGTTTTGAAATTTCAACAAGGTAAGCCTCTCAGTTTCATGCTTTAATTGTTATTTACCATTAATTATTATTCTCTAACAAATGGAACTATTTGATTCAAATATTTTGTTTTAGACTTTCATTTAAGTATTAGGTTGGGATTAAGAAAGTTATATTGTGTTAAATATCAATGAAAAATCAAAGTTAGTGACTGTTGATAAAGTTGGTCAGGCAGGAGAAGGTTCCGAGCTCACCGTCTTGCTACCAGAGGATGCGATGACGATTTTGAATGCATGATGGATGCCAAAGATCATAAGTTTCTTAGATAACTCTCAATGTAGTATTTAATTCACGATTTTGTCAACATTGATTTGGGATGGTGGATAAGAAATATTTACTAGCTGAGTCGTCAGAAGAAAATCTTAGACTAGGATTAAGAAGTGGGATGATCCTTTATAATGTGCTTACCAAGATCAATCCTGGAGCTGTTGCTAAAGTAATAAAAGATTCATTTTTTTCATCTCGGTCTTTGTATATTTTTGCTTTTCGTCTCGAGTTATCGATATGAGGGTTGTTTTAACGTATGTAGGCTGTGATTGATCCATCAGTTGTCCGTACACATGATGCAAGATGTTAAATCTGCTTACTTTGAAAATGTTAATATTTTGCTTGGAGCTGTAGATAAAGTGGTGGGAATCCTAAGTTTTGAATCGTCTGATTAGAGTCATTTAAGAAAGCTTATCGTTTACAACTTAAATTTTACAGTAGATTTTTATTGTCGGGAGCTATTGTTTTTTTTTTTTTTTTTTTTTTTTTGAAAAGCAAGAAGTACTTATATTAAACACCACGAAGAGTACAAGGTTGATAACGCAACCTCAAATACAACAAAATACTAGAAAGAAAAGGTAATTACAATAATACAATGAAAAAAATGCTAACAAAAGTAATTGCAAAGGTTGCAATTAACAGGTATTAGAAGGACACGAAAACCATTGAAGCCAATCCATATTATTTCATTTTTTTTCGCCGCGATACCCACTCGAAGGAAAGAATTTGAATCTCGTTTAGTAAAGTTGGTGTTGTCTCACTTTTATTCTTGAACACTTTTGCATTCCTATTTTTTCCAAAGTGTATAACAAACCACCCAACACACCTGATGTGTGCAGCGGTATATACGAAATACTATTAATTTTATTACGAAATACTATTAAATACGATACAATTTACACAAGTTATTTATTTATTTATAGAATGGATATACCTAAACCTTGCTACAATACTATAGGCAGTGTACCTAATCGTAGAGTAGTGTAGTTTTTAGTAAGTCCAGTTCGTTCCACATGGAGCTAGTGATTACGTACTATATTTTTAACAACTATATTTATATAAAATATATATAATTATATATAGTAATAATAATATATAAAAGGGGGGTTTTACCGTTTAATGACCGGTTTGTCGATTTTATATTTTAAGCGTAAAGATAAATGACGATAATATAAATGACAGAATTTAAATTACGATAAAGTAAATTGCAGTAATTAAAATAACAGTAAATAAATGTACGATGAAATATGAAATAAAAGTATTATGCTTATTTAAACTTCCGTAACCATGATGTTTGATGTTTTGATTTTAATTTATTACTCTGGGTTAATTATCCTTTGTCCTGGCTTATATGATACCTATCTAGGTTTTGACCATAATAGTCCATCAGTCATAATTATAAAATGCTCGTCAAATTAACCTTATTCCCGAAGTCAAATATTCCAACTAATTAGGGATTCGAACTGTAACAAGGTTTTAATACTTTGTTAATAATTACACCAGGTTATCGACTGTGTGTAATTCAAGGTTTTAATACTTTGTTAACAATTACACCAATTATCCTTGTATGTAATCCACCCTTGTTTTAATTAGTCCATGATACATTAATTTATTCACTTGGCCATAATGAATAATCACTTAACCAATCCAATTGATTAATTAAATGATTGTAAATGATGTCGTATAAACGTCACTAAATAGGACATTCGTAATCAATTTAATAATTATTAGATTAACTAATTTGAAGATAGGTTCGACAGGTTCCAATGAGTTGTCATTCAATTAGACAATATCCCCTGCCTATTAATAGATACATTAATTTATTCACTTGGCCATAATGAATAATCAATTAACCAATCCAATTGATTAATTAAATGATTGTAAACGATGGCGTATAAACGTCACTAAATAGGACATTCGTAATCAATTTAATAATTATTAGATTAACTAATTTGAAGATAGGTTCGACAGGTTCCAATGAGTTGTCATTCAATTAGACAATATCCACTGCCTATTAATAGTCAATAGTCCAATGTTCATAAGTGTCGGTCTTTTGTCCAAACCCTAATTATGGTACAAAATCCAATAACCCCGTCTTAATATTTGGCCCAACATCACGATTACTTCGGCTCAATTAAGCATAATAATAACTTAGTTACGAGACATTAATTTAAAAGGGAAGAACATAGCTTACAGTGATTATTTATCACGTAGCGTTACACGGACAGAGTTTCGACTTACAAAACCTTAAAACATTTCTTACAATAACCCAATTATTATTAAACTTAAATTAAACTTAATATTATAAATATAAATATAAATATATATTACAGAGAAAGAAAGAAAGAGTGTGAAGAGGTGTGTATTACTCGTCCAATTCGCTGGCCTTTTATAGATGTGATCTGAGTTTGGGAGCCATGCGATCGCATGGGTTCCCTTTGTTATTTCCATGCGATCGCATGGACAGGCTGGCCAGTATACATCCTTCAATTAAACGTGGGCGGCTTGTTTTAAAATAATATATAATATAATATATATAATTTTATATAATTATATATATATATTATATTATATTCTTGTGCATAGTTGACTGGTAATTTTAGGTCCGTTGACTCGCGCGTTGATGCTCAGTTCATGTCTCGGTTTCGGATTTTCGAACGTCCTTTCGTACGCGTAGATATCTTGTACTTTGCATTTCGCGGCTTGTAATCTTGTAAATTTTTGACGTTTCTCACCAATAAATGGAATCACTTGGATTGTATCTTATACTTTTCAGCTTTTTGGTCATTTGCATCTTCAAATCGTCATTTGCGTCTTTAAATCGTCATTTGTGTCTTCAGTCTTCGTACTTATTTATTTAAGCGATTATTACATAAAAATAGAACAATAGTAACTAAAAGCTTTACATATTTGGATGATATTGCGACTAAATATATGTTCATTTGGAGCACTATCAAATATCCCCACACTTGAACGTTGCTTGTCCTCAAGCAATACAGAACTTGAAATAAAATCACATTTCACTCGAATCACTTTTTTATTCTCACACTTTATACATCAGTGATTTTGATATAGCGATATAAACAATGATAGTAACGATGTGGTTTACAGTCCCACATGACTATGAAAATTTAGATCCTTTAAGGAAATTGGATCTTTATGCAAATATTTTACTTTTGAAAATTCATTCTAGCTTTTACCCTAGATAAGTTTTTTGGAATAACCCTTCACCGGTGTTTGCAAAATATTTTTGTAGGTTTTATGGGTTTCAGATTTGAAAATTTTAGCTAAAAACTTATGGTTTTGTGTCACCCACTTGCTAACCTTGTATTAGGAAAGCAACACGTCCAGTATACTTGCTCCGTATATTACCTTTCGGTAAACTACCGTCCGGTTGTAAAGGAAAGCGATGAACAAGTAACTGTTAAGGCAATGTCTAATGACATGCTTTTGTTCATGGTCCACAACGTGTCGGATGCAATTACTATCCTTTGTAGGAGAAATAGTAAAGATCACCCTATATTTTTTTCGGTCTGGCACAAGGTCCTGTCTTCGACCATGCTATGCAACCACCGTTCTTACGATTGACACCCGCTTTGGTTAAGGTGACCTAATGAATTCTAGGTGAATTCCTAGGATTTTGCGTTCAATGGTAATGAACGCATTGAAAATAGGTTTTCAGAAAACAAATCGGTTTTAATTTTGATCAAAATATTTTCTCGTTCAAGCTTGAGTTTAAATATCATCGAATTCCATGAGTTTGTAATTCTCAATCTTTAAGGAGTTTAATTATCACGATTTTGTTGCAAGTAACTGATCTTTGACATTTTCGTTAGTATTTGTAAGAAGTAAAAGCGTTGAAGTTCACTTGCAACTTTAATAATGCTGCCTACCAGTTGAAATTGAAAGATTCCTCTACTGAACTAGAAGATATCAGGAGGTCGTCCTCAAGAAAAACAAAGATAAGATGTATTTGTTCGTTGATTTCAAAATCGTAAGTTTAAGTTCTGTGGTTATAGTCTAGGGTTTGCATTTGATTTTGCTTCTTTATGTATACGTAAGTAAAAATTTTGATTAGGTTGTACTATGTTGGTGGCTATCGTTCAATTGTAAGCTCTAACTTATGGTTTTATGGGTTTTAGTATAACTTTAAGCATTTTGACTTTGTATTAACCTCTTATATTGGTTGTTTTGGCTTTTAGTATAACTTTAAGGATTGAGTAATATCAGACTTAAAAGCTGATTTTTAATCTTTAAGGAGATTATCCTTTCTGGGGATTTGATTCATTAGTCTTATCAAGCTAATTTGCACGGCGCCCTCCCCATTTTACGATACAGATCCTCTCATAGTTAGGATAAGTCTGACCACTTGGCAACCCTGTTTGATGCTGAGGTCCATGGATTTCCTGCTGATTTTAGAGATGACTTTTCTAGATTTTTCGTCAACCTACAGCTGGTCTGGACGGCAACTTCTTGACCTAAATCAAGAAGCGCGTGTCTTTTTCGAAAGACTTACTTCATTTTAATGATGGAATTGATTCATCGTGTAGACCAATCTTTCTTTCAAATATATTACAGTAAATCGGGTAAAATTGATTAGTTTAGTCCAAAGCAAAAGTACCTGCAATAATCTTGTACAAAATATGTGATATATGTTTTAAAGAACTTGATAATTTCTTCCCATACTTGTGAAATGACCCATTCATATACATTATAAACGATTCACAATAGTTGATTACATTGCGAGGTATTTGACCTCTATATGATACATTTTACAAACATTGCATTCGTTTTTAAAAGACAAAATTTCTTTACATCGAAAATTGACAGGCATGCATACCATTTTATAATATCCACTATCCAACTATAAATTGATTTAATAATAATCTTTGATGAACTCAATGACTCGAATGCAACGTTCTTCGAAATATGCTATGAAAGACTCCAAGTAATATCTTTAAAATGAGCAAATGCACAGCGGAAGATTTCTTTAACACCTGAGAATAAACATGCTTTAAAGTGTCAACCAAAAGGTTGGTGAGTTCATTAGTTTATCATAATCATTTATTTCCATCATTTTAATAGACCACAAGAATTTCATTTCCAGTTCTCATAAATATACGTCCCATGCATAGAGACAAAAATAATCATTCATATGGTGAACACCTGGTAACCGACATTAACTAGATACATATAAGAATATCCCCTATCATTCCGGGATCCTCCTTCGGACATGATATAAATTTCGAAGTACTAAAGCATCCGGTACTTTGGATGGGGTTTGTTAGGCCCAATAGATCTATCTTTAGGATTCGCGTCAATTAGGGTGTCTGTTCCCTAATTCTTAGATTACCAGACTAAAAAGGGGCATATTCGGTTTAATAATCCAACCATAGAATGTAGTTTCGATCACTTGTGTCTATTTCGTAAAGCATTTATAAAAGCAGCGCATGTATTCTCAGTCCCAAAAATATATATTGCAAAAGCATTTAAAAAGGGAGCAAATGAAACTCACGCATATAAATATTGTAGAACAGTTAACAAAGCATTTGCATGTATTCTCAGCCCAAAAAGGTAAAGAGTAAAAAGGGCAAATGAAACTCACCATACTGTATTTCGTAGTAAAAATACATATAACGTCATTGAACAAGTGCAAGGTTGGCCTCGGATTCACGAACCTAAATTAATTATATATAATTATGTGTTGGTCAATATTTGTCTAACAAATTAGGCCAAGTCATAGTGTACCACAATCCTAATGCTCGAGACTAATATGCAAAAGTCAACAAAAGTAAATTTGACTCAAAATAATTTTCAAAAATCTATACATGATTAATATATAGTTTAAATATCGTCGTTTTATATTTTTAAATATTTTTAAAAGATTTATTAGAGTAAATAATATAATTTATTTATTAATAAATAAAATTTTATATTAAATTTATATAATATAATATACTTTTATATATATTAAGTAATAAAATTTATAGGGTTCATTTAATATCATAAAGATAATATGATAGGTATTATTAAAGTAAGTTATTACACGTAGTAAAATATGTTTGTATCACATATTTATTTGATAAAATAATATCTATAATGATAGTAAGTAAAAGTTGTATTATTTTGTAATAATAATTATTATTATAAAAATATCAATATTTATAATTACTAAGATGACATTATGATAAAACGATAATTCTAATTATGATAACTTTAATATTTACAATAATTTTTAATATTATCTTTAAAATAATAATTCTATTTAAAATAATAATAATAATGATATTTTATAGTAACAATGACATTTCTATTAAAATGATAATTTTTGTTAAAATGATAGTTTTAATACTAACGATATTTTTAATAATAATAGTAATGATAAAAATAATAAGAACGATAATTTTATCTAAATCAATATCTTATAATATTTTAATTTCATCATGGTACTCTTACTCATTATTTCCTAATCGTTTCGTTTAATAGCTTTTAATTGTCTTTTATATCGTGTTCATAATAATGATAATAATAGTAATCAAAATAATTAGGTGTTACAAATATTTGTTTTAATTACACTAATATTAATAATGATAGTTACTATAACATTTTTAACGATAATACTAATAATTATCTTAATGATAATATAGTAATAATAATAATAATAACAATGACAATATCCATTTTTAAATAATGATATATATATTAATAATGATAATAATAATAATAATACTAATAATAATAATAATAATTGGATAATAATAATAATAATACTAATTATAACTTTAACGATAATAACGATAGTAATAATAAAAAAAATAACAATTTTTAATGATAAATTCCTTTTATTGATAAAGATAATAATAATGATAATAATAAGATAAAACTAGAACGACGATAAAAACGACGATAATAATAATCATTTTTAATAAAAATATAGAAAATTCAATTGATTATAACTTCTAATCCGTTCATCGAAACCATTCGATATCTAAAGGAAAAGTCCTTAATTTTTCGCTAGCTTTCCAAGGACATGCATATCTTATACCTTATCTCAACCGCAAGTGTAACTAATTCAATATTCAACCTAACCTGTCTAAGGGCAATATCAAAAGTACAAGCATGCATAATTCTAAATACTCGAGCACTAGTCAGGGATACACTATTAGTATGTAAAAGTTAAATTATGAGTACTCACGTATCAATATTGAGATTCAATATTGCAGGAAAGGTACGTAGACGCAACGGAAATGATAAACACTATATTGACCTCACGAGCATACCCATGAACCATACTCAATCACCTCCATAGCTATAACCCATAATTTCCTTAATCCTATCCTACTCGAAAAACAATTTCGAAATCACTCGGACAGCACTCCGTCGTAATATTTTATGTATAGTAATAATATTTTGAAATAATACGGAGTAAATATATATATATATGTAAATCGATTGAGAGAGTTTAGAGAAAAATATTTTCAAGTTTCTATGAAATAATGAAACCTATTGAATTCTATTTATAATAGATTTTTGAATTATTAAAGTGAATTATTAAAGTATGAATTATTAAAGTGAATTATTAAAGTATGAATTATTAAAGTATGAATTATTAAAGTGAATTATTAAAGTTAAAGTAAAGTAAAAATAAAGTAAATGTAAAGTTTAAGTATAGTAAAAGTATAAAACTATGTACGTATAATACGCGTATAAATATATATAATATTAATTTAAATCGTTATATATATTTAATAAAATAAAATATAAATATCGTTATCTTTATCATACTAGTTAAGTAACGAGTTGTCAAAAGTGGTTCTAGATATTTATAAAAGTTATATACGTTTTAATAATAAAGTTCTTTTTAAACTGAAAACGTTTTTGTACGTTTGAAACTAAATAGATCAATCGAGTCTTTATGAGATTCAATCTTCCACTATCCTTTGTCTAGTTCTCAATGATTGACAATTTGTTCTTATTTATAAATCACTTTACCATTTTCCGAATATTGTTAAAACGGAAAGATTTCTCAAATCAACGTGGGCCTTTCAACAGAGACTTGTAATCATAATTCAATATATCTGATAATTCAATCATTTGATCTTATCTTCTAATTCCATTGATAAATATTTTGAAACAGATACAATCATATAAAGTATTTAATCTAATATTTTGTTTACGTTTCAAGTTATAATATATATACACATATACATATATAATCATATTCGTTTAATGGTTCGTGAATCGTTGGAACATGGTCGAGGTTGAATGAATGTATGAACATAGTTTAAAATTCTTGCAATTTAACTTAACAAATATTGCTTATCGTGTCGGAAACATATAAAGATTAAAGTTTAAATTTGGTTGGAAATTTCCGGGTTGTCACAACTTGGCTTTTATTTTATTTCTTTCTTTGCCTTTTTATTCTCCTCTATTCTATTTTAAATGAATTCAAGCATTTTATGTTGTTTCTCAATTTATGTCCTTTCCGAGGTAACAATAATTTCGGTATTATCACCTAGTTTTATCATTCATAAATATGTATAAACATGATTTTGAATTCATTTAGTTGAAATTTTTTTCAAATTTTCACAAAATTTGGCAATTAAACTAAGTGTAAACCCGAGAGAATTTATAATCCTTCCCCACACTTGAGATCATGCAATGCCTTCATTTGTATGAAATCAGACTATAATTATAAATTCATGAGGGTGATTAGTGTAGAAAAGTAGTTAAAGATACCTAGTTTCTAATTACAAAGCTCGTCGAATGATAGATGGCGCGCCTCATCGTTCATTCTTTTTGTTGTTTTATCACACATTTTTTTTTCTTCAAAAACGGTTGCTTTTCCGAACTGTTTGCTAATCTTTGAAAATGCGTTATTTTACCCTGTTTTGTATATAACATAAAATACAAACATATATATACATATTTTTTAAGTTTGGTATATAACTCCACGTTCATATAATATTTTTAGCATACTTTAGATCAATGATATTAAAATAATGATAACAAAATTTTTCGCCCCGTCCTTGGGTAAAGTAATTTCGGTTCCATGACCTAGTCTTTAACTTACGACGAATTTTAGAAATCATTTTTTAAACTTAATGAAATAAAGTAAATTTTGTTTTTAAATTTCTCACAAAACTTAAATTTAAAAACCATATTAATTTCATATAAAACCTACAAAATAAAAAAAAATCAGAATGGGGGGAGAAAACTAGTTCTTTAGTGTCTGCTAGCGGAAAAGACCAATCGAATTCCATTCTCGGAACTACACGAGAACAGAACAACTAACTCTAGACATCATTTTTTTCTTAGAACATTTGAATCTCCCCACACTTAGGTAGCTGTGGTGTCGAAATTGTGATTAACTTCATCGTCAATTTCTTTTGGACCATAATCAACTTGCATATCTGTGACTTTTGCTTTAAGTCATTGGTCGGATTCCTGTGTAATTTCCACAAATTCAACTAGTTTCGCCTTTTCTTTAGGCGATAGATTAGATACTAACCGGTTACATAACTTAGAGTTCCCCTTGGTTCTAGCATCGCGAATCCGTTTAATAAGTTTCTTCATTGAACTGTTAATAACGGGGTCATTTAATTTCGTATCAACAACGGGGTTCTTTGTTATCAGGTCATCATTAGGTGTTATTTCATCTTCCCCATGCTTAGGCGTTTTATTATTGTTAAGCACTACCGTTGGAGTCGGTAAAACAATATGGTTCTTACCAATCATTTTTATTGGTTCAACGGTTTTGATTGGTGGAGATTTAGACTTTTGAATCATAAAGGTGATCGATTTGTCACCATCACTAAGTGTCATTCTACCCTATCTTACATCAAATAACGTCCCGGTGGACGCTAAGAATGGTCGACCTAAAATTAGAGGAACGTTTGAGTCCTCTTCTATGTCAATGACAATAAATTCGACTAGAAAGGTTAAATTACCCACTTGAACGGGTAGGTTATCAGCAACTCCAACTAGGTGCTTAATGGTTTGATCAAGGAGTCGAACACTCATTTCTGTTGGACTTAACTCACCTACTCCTAATCTCTTATATAATGAAAGAGGCATAACACTCACACTCGCACCTAAATCTGCTAGTGCATCATACATGACACAATCACTAAGTAGACAAGGAACAATAAATTCACCCGGATCACCCAACCTGGGTGGAACTTTTGGTGGAACTGTCTTCACCGGGTTTACTTTTACGGTTTTTGTTTCTTGCACTTTCTTATTCTTCTTCTTCTTTCCAGAGGTATCACAAACTTTATTACCTATTACTTGCTCATACTCAACTCCTTTTCTTGGAAACGGGATGGGTGGTCTGTATGGTGCCACCACTGGCTTTACATACTCGGGTGGTGGTGTAGGTGTAACTTCTTCATCGTTACTCACATCTAAAACCTTCCCATCTTCTGGTGCTGGTTTTTCAGAATTTGTTGAAACCATATTAACATTCTCATTCCGAGGATTTACTTCAGTATTACTCGGTAGCTTTCCTTGTTCCCTCTCACTCATCATGCTAGCAAGAGTACCTACGTATTTTTCTAGATTCAAAATGGAAGCTTGTTAAGTTCTAAATGACTGATCAAACCTCTCGTTTGTTTGGGTTTGAGTTGCAATAAATTGTGTTTTAGATTCCATTAGCTTTTGTACCATTTCTTCCAGATTTTACTTTTTCTCTTCGGTTTGTTGTGGTGGTTTATATAAGCTATGTCTTTGTTGATTGAAAGTGTTGTTTTGAGTTGGTTGGTTATTCAGACCTTGTTGGTTGTACGAGTTATTGTTGGGTCCATTTGGATTGTAAAGAATGTTTTGATTTCGATTGAAGTTTGGCCTTGGCGGTTGATAATTATTTTGATAATTATTTCCCGGCCTTTGGTTCATGTAGAAAACATTCTCACGTTGTTCCATAGTTTGCTCAATGTGACAATCTTTCGTTAAGTGTGGTCCAACGCATTGCTCACAACTGATTCGTATTGCATGAATATCTTTATTCATCTTTTCCATTCGTCTCTCGAAAGCATCTATTTTTACAGAAACAGAATCAAAGTCATGGCTAGAATCGGCTCTAGCCGCTTTAGACGAATGAAAGATATCTTTTTCCTGATGCCACTCATGAGAGTGTGAGGCTGTATTATCAATTATCTTGTGAGCTTCGATTGCGGTTTTCTTCATAATGGAACCACCAGCTGCTGTGTCGATGTCTTTTCGTGTAGCAACGTTGACACCTTGGTAGAATATTTGTGCTATTTGATAAGTGTCTAAACCGTGCTGAGGACATCCTCTCAACAACTTTTTGAATCTTGTCCATGCCTCATATAATGTTTCATTTGGCTTTTGCGCGAACGTAACAATTTCTCCTTGAAGTCTCACGGCTTTAGATGCCGGAAAGAATCTTTTAAGAAATTTCTCAACTAAAACATCCCATCTATCAATCGTTCCTTCAGGTAACGATTCTAACCAATCTTTGGCTTCTCCCTTTAAAGTCCAGGGAAATAACATGAGATAGATCTGTTCATCCTCAACTTCTCTGATTTTGAATAGAGTACAGATCCTATTAAAGGTTCGAAGATGTTCGTTTAGATCTTCTTTTGGCGTACCACTATATTGGCATTGATTAGTTACCATGTGTAGGATTTGTCCTTTGATTTCATAATCTGGCACATTAACATCTGGCCGAATAATGGCTTGACCTTGGCCAGTGCGTGTGGCTCTCATTCGGTCTTCCATACTTTGAGGTTCCATTACTTCCATAATTGAATTTGTTGAATACGAATTACTAGAGGATTCTGATTTAACGGTTTGTGGTTCAGGAGGAATGATTAGTGGTTCAGGATCTCTGAATTGTCCTTGAATATCCTCCGGGTTCTCAATTGTGAAGTCGGGTTCAAAAAATAGATTATCGAAAATTTGAATTGGAGTACTTGTTCGACTAGATGATGATTCTAAAGAAAAATCAACAGCAGCAATATCAGCTAGATGTCTTGATCTGGTTACAGGTGGTGAACGTATGAAAGCTGGTGAACGTTTTGCTCGGTGCATTCACTGAATATCCTATTAGTTATAAATATAAAAATTATATAAGTTATCAAATTAATAGACTTTTCTGATTTTGCCCGCGTTTTGAATAGTCAATAGATGCAGCAGGTAGCCAGGACCCTTTAAATCGGAAGCCCACAACTCGCCACTAACAAATCCAACTATTAGTATGAACCAGAAATTTTGGATGTCTATCAATTTAATCGTTTAAAATAATTTTTCGTTGAAATTTAAAGATAAAAACAAAAATTCTATGTCCTAAAAACTAGAGCGTAGAAATGAGGAAGAAAAAGCGCGTCGAAAAATAAGAAGTCGAAAAACAAACGTCGAAAACAAAAGTCTAGAAATTAAATCTAAAAAGTTGCGCCTAAAGGTATTAAGGCTTAAAAGGAATTTTATTTTGAAAACGGAAATAAACTTAATTTAGGCACTAAAAATCTATTAAATACTAAAGCGAAAAATGGTGTCGTAAATTTCTAAAGCGCCTAAATCTTAATCTAAAGAAAAAGCACTTAAGGGATTTTACGGCAAAGCTTAAAATCTAGAAATATAAAATAACTACTGCAAAAACTAAGTTTAAAACTAATTACGAACGATTAAAATACAAATTACGATTAAAATGCAAATTATAACTAAAATGATAAAAATACAAATTTTATAAAAATATTATTTTTATATTATTATTTTATAAAAATATTAATTTATATACTTAATAATAATAAATAAACTTAATATTACAAATTATAACTAAAAACAAAATTAAACTAATTAAAATTATAATTAAACCCTAACTTAATTAATAATAATTAATCCTAACCCTAATTGATTAAATAATAATAATAAAATTAAAAACCTACTCCGTAATGAATGTTGTACCAGGTTTTGGGCGTGTCAGACTTTACCATGTGGTCGCATGGGATTAAAGCCTACCTCTCATGCGATCGCATGAGATGCAGGTTCAGTTCGAATGCAGGCCCAAATTTTGCAGATTCAGCGTGTTTTTTTTTACAAGACTTATATTTTAAAAATCTAAAAATAAAAATATATATATTTTTTTTATACACAAAATTCTTAAAAATAATAAATATATATATTTTTAAACACTTATATATATATATATATATATATATATTTAGAATAATAGATAGATAAATTTTATAAAAATGATATATTTTTACAAAATAAAAGTATATATTTATTTTACACAAATATACTTTACAAAAATATAGTGTTTTTCTGGCGTCCCCGGTAGCGGCGCCAAAAATACTTGATGTGTGCAGCGGTGTATACGAAATACTATTAATTTTATTACGAAATACTATTAAATACGATACAATTTACAGAAGTTATTTATTTATTTATAGAATGGATATACCGAAACCTTGCTACAACACTATAGGCAGTGTACCTAATCGTAGAGTAGTGTAATTTTTAGTAAGTCCGGTTCGTTCCACAGGGAGCTAGTGATTACGTACTATATTTTTAACAACTATATTTATATAAAATATATAAAATTATATATAGTAATAATAATATATAAAAGGGGGGTTTTACCTTTTAATGACCGGTTTGTCGATTTTATATTTTAAGCGTAAAGATAAATGACAATAATATAAATGACAGAATTTAAATTGCGATAAAGTAAATTGCAGTAATTAAAATGACAGTAAATAAATGTACGATGAAATATGAAATAAAAGTATTATGCTTATTTAAACTTCCGTAACCATGATGTTTGACATTTTGATTTTAATTTATTACTCTGGGTTAATTGTCCTTTGTCCTGGCTTATTTGATACTTATATGGGTTTTGCCCATAATAGTCCATCGGTCATAATTATAATATGCTCGTCAAATTAACCTTATTCCCGAAGTCAAATATTCCAACTAATTAGGGATTCGAACTGTAACAAGGTTTTAATACTTTGTTAATAATTACACCAGGTTATCGACTGCATGTAATCCAAAGTTTTAATACTTTGTTAACAATTACACCAATTATCCTTGTATGTAATCCACCCCTGTTTTAATTAGTCCATGATACATTAATTTATTCACTTGGCCATAATGAATAATCAATTACCCAATCCAATTGATTAATTAAATGATTGTAAACGATGTCGTATAAACGTCACTAAATAGGACATTCGTAATTAATTTAATAATTATTAGATTAACTAATTTGAAGATAGGTTCGACAGGATCCAATGAGTTGTCATTCAATTAGACAATATCCCCCACCTATTAATAGTCAATAGTCCAATGTTCACAAGTGTCGGTCTTTTGTCCAAACCCTAATTATGGTACAAAATCCAATAACTCCGTCTTAATATTTAGCCTAACATCACGATTACTTCGGTTCAATTGAGCATAATAATAACTTAGTTACGAGACATTAATTTAAAAAGGAAGAACATAGCTTACAGTGATTATTTATCGCGTAGCGTTACACGGACAGAGTTTCGACTTACAAAACCTTAAAACATTTCTTACAATAACCCAATTATTATTAAACTTAATATTATAAATATAAATATAAATATAAATTACAGAGAAAGAAAGAAAGAGTGTGAAGAGGTGTGTATTACTCGTCCAATTCGTTGGCCTTTTATAGATGTGATCTGAGTTTGGGAGCCATGCGATCGCATGGGTTCCCTTTGTTATTTCATTGCGATCGCATGGACAGGCTGGCCAGCATACATCCTTCTATTAAACGTGGGCGGCTTGTTTTAAAATAATATATAATATAATATATATAATTTTATATAATTATATATATATTATATTATATTCTTGTGCATAGTTGACTGGTAATTTTAGGTCCGTTGACTCGCGCGTTGACGCTCAGTTCATGTCTCGGTTCCGGATTTTCGAACGTCCTTTCGTACGCGTAGATATCTTGTACTTTGCGTTCCGCGGCTTGTACTCTTGTAAATTTTAGACGTTTCTCATCAATAAATGGAACCACTTGGATTGTATCTTATACTTTTGAGCTTTTTGGTCATTTGCGTCTTCAAATCGTCATTTGCGTCTTCAGTCTTCGTACTTATTTATTTAAACGATTATTACATAAAAATAGAACAATAGTAACTAAAAGCTTTACATAATGGGATGATATTGCGACTAAATATATGTTCAATTGGAGCACTATCAACACCACTTGCCAAAACGCTTTTTTTATTGTCATAAGCAAGGTTACCGAAAGTACCACTAAAAACATCCCCATACCCGAAGATTGTTGAGCTATAACCCCACCAATGAAGCACTTTCAACCATATATCTTTTGCAACTTGACAAGAGAATAGGATATGCTCCACGGTCTTTAAATGACCATCACAAATAGGACACCGGACACTATTTAAATCAATTCCCCTTTTATCCAATTCCACTCTCACCGGTATACGACCCAATCTCGCCTGCCATATGAAAACCTCCATTATTTTAGGAACCAAGCTATTACGAAAAGTTTCTAATGGATTTGAATCTCTTGCTAGCATTGCTTGATCAATTAGCAATGAAGCCTTCTTAACCGTGTAAAAACCCTTCGCATCTAACAGCCACAACCATCCATCTTTTTTCCCAACAGTCAGCGAGATGGGCCTTAACAGCCCAACTAATTTATCCAACTCAGATCCAGTTCGGCCCGAAGGAGTGTAGGCCCAGGACCCTAGCCCATTATCCGCAAATTCCGCCAGCTTGTTACGAATATTGATATTTTTGTTGATCTCTAGCCAATACAACCTCTTGAACTTCGATTTGAAACATTGATCCCCCACCCATGTGTCATCCCAAAAAGAAATGTCTTCCCCATCCCCGATCGAACGAGAGAATGAATTATAGAAAGGGACCCCTAATCCATCCACCGCTTTTCCTGCATCACAAATAGAATACCAAAGGCTAGCATTTGGTTTCCGAGCAAGCATATTACCAAACACAAGACCTCCGTTAGTACCATAAATGCTACGAATAACGTTAACCCACAAAGTGTTAGTTTCGGTTTTGAACCCCCACTAAAAAAAATACGTCTCACACTCTCGAGATGTTTCAAATTTTTACCCGACCCGCCCCAAAATAAAATACGTCTCACACTCTCGAGATGTTTTAGCACACAAGGAGGGGCACGAAAGAGCGAGAAGTAGTAAAGAGGTAGACTAGAGAGATCCGACTTAACAAGAGTTAACTGACCACCACATGAAATCATCTTAGCTCTCCAATCCGCTAACCGCTTGTTGAATTTCTCGATCACCGGGGACCAATCATTCAATTTCTTCATCTTATTACCCACGGGAAGGCACAAGTAAATGAAAGGCAATTTACCGGCTAGACACGAACACCACGACGCAAGCGCTTCGACATCGGGGTTTCTAATGCCGACACCATAGAGTTGAATTTTATTATAGTTCACCTTCAAACCTGAAGCCTGCTTGAAACACTCCAACAAATACATCAGATTACGTGCGTTTCGCCTACTCCATTTCCCGAAAAAAAAATAGTGTCATCCGCGTATTGCAAATGGGAAATGATAACCTTGTGTTTACCGATCTCGACACCTTTGTACAAACCTTTCTCTACCTCAACTTTCGTTAGAATGTTAAGACCTTCCGCCGTGATAATGAAAAGGAAAGGTGAGAGGGGATCGCTTTGTCGCACGCCCCTTTTAAGGCAAAACTCTTTGGTAGGAGAACCATTGATAAGGATGGAAATAGTAGCCGAATGAAGACACGAGGCAATCCATTTACGCCATTTAATACCAGACCCCATGCATTTCATCACCTCTAGCAAATAATTCCAATTAAGCGAGTCAAAAGCTTTCTCGAAATCCACCTTAAAAATGAGCCCGTTTTTTTTTTTTTTTTTTTTTTTTATTTTGAGATCATCAACCACCTCATTTGCAACCAAAACCCCATCAAGAATATACCTATCATCAAGAAAGGCACTTTGTTCCGAGCCGATAAGTTGAGGTACCACCTTGCGAATCCTTAAGGACAACAACTTTGCACTTATTTTATAATAGCTACTGTGATGACCCGAAAAATTTCGACTAATATAAACCAATTCTCTTTATGATTTAATATTATGTAAATATACATATATGTATGTATATATATATATATATTATAAGATGTACAAGCAAAAACGACTTTCCTACAGTAAAACATTAATTGCTACAGTAAAAATGACTTTGCTACAGTAAAACACTATTTGCTACAGTGAAACCGTATTTTGCTACAGTGCTACAGTGAAAACGACTTGCTACAGTGATTTGCTACAGTAAAACACTATTTGCTACAGTAAAACACTATTTGCTACAGTAAAACACTATTTGATGTCGACGAACTAGCAAACAAAAACAGAAAAGGCGGCCATGCGATCGCATGGCAAAAACACTGAAAACTCATGCGATCGCATGAGCTACAGTAAATCGAAAAGTAATATAAATACGCAGCTTGTTCGACGTAAAATTTCACTTATTTCTGTAAACAATATTTATATTTATAATTATAATTATAATTTAAGTTTAATAATAATAAGGTATATTCGAGGGTGTTTTAATTCGGGTTTCAAACCGCTTTAAGCTAAGGAAATATTGGGTATTATTCGGGGTATTGTTCTTGAATCCAAGGCCAACCATACAGTCGTCTACCATCATTACGTCTACGCAATTTGCCTACAATATTGAATCGCAATATTGAACTGTGAGTTTATAGTCTCCCTTTTTAAATACTTTAAATATTTTTGAGCTGAGAATACATGCAATTTATTTTAAACGCAATAAGACACAAGTACATACAAAATTCTACACTGAGTTAAACCGAAAATCCCTTAGCTTTGGTAACTAGTAGCTGCCAGTACATAGGATATGGACTGGTGGGCGCGAATAATTGTATATGGATCCATAGGGCTTGACATCCCCGTCCGAGCTAGAGCGCTAGCCTTTTAACGGACGTATGTTATTTGAGTTTAAGACACGTTGGTTTGCGTGTATTAAAACGAATGGGGTAATTATCACTATAGCGTTAAGTTTAGTTACCAGGGTGCTCTGTTACGTAGAATCTATTGATAAACTTTTGATGAAATCTTGTGGTCTATCTTTATATATGTTTATGACTCGAGCAATTAAACCTATAACTCACCAACATCCGTGTTGACTTTTAAGCATGTTTTATTCTCAGGTCCTTAGAATGCTTCCGCTGTGATGTGCTTGTTGCCTGCATGGAGTCTCTCATGCTTTGTACAAAGTTTATTGCATTCAAAATAAAACTGCGTTGTGTAATAAATAATTGGACTGTGATGTCAACCTGTAAATTAAAGACTTATGTATTTCGGGGTTTTGCTTATACCTAAGCACTTGCCCACATGTTTATAACTTTCTATGTTTAGAAAGTCACTTATTTTAATGAATGCAATATTTTATCAAAACGTATCATATAGAGGTCAAAACCTCACTGTGGAATCAATGATTAACGTGCCGCGTCAATAGCGATTTTGACGGGTCGTTACAGTTGGTATCCGAGCTTGAGGTCATAGGGAACCAGAAATTACATTAGTGTGTTTAACTGGTAATTGTTAGGATGCATTAGTGAGTCTGGACTATGACCATATCTGTTTTTACTGATTTTTGCTTATTATTTGGTCAAAAACATTATATGTGATATATTAATATGCTAACGTAATTGTTGTTTCAATTATGTGATAGATGACTTCCTCTAATCCTATCATTTTGTACGACTCGGAATCGGACACTGAATCTATTCTATCCACAACTGAAAAGGGCGTTCCAATACCTATTAAAGAAGAAATTGTGTTAGCCGGGGAATCTCAACTCCCGGTAAACCCAGAGGAGGTTCCAGCTCCACCCAGCTTTAGTTTTCCGGAGCCACAGTATCGTTGGCATGGACCAATGATCCCTGGAGTAAACGAGGATCGTCCATTTCTAAACAAATATGGACATTGGTCCAGATATACCGCCGACGGGCGGGTTGTGCCGATTACGCCTGGCAGATTTCGGTTCATGACCACCGGTACATATTCTTGCAGTTCGTCATCATATTCTCCTACACATGACTCAGACAGTTCGTCATCAGACGAGATGAGTAAGGAGGAGGATTTCGCTAATGAAATAAAAGAGATCACTAAGGAGAAATTCCAACTTGCTATAGATAATAAAAACAACCACAATAATAAAAAGTCCTTAATTATTAAAAAAGAACAGGACCATTCGATCCGTAACCACCCTTATTGTATTAAACCCACTGAGGCAACGGGTACCTCAAAACCCCAACTAAAAATAAAATACACTGCTAGAATGTCTGTCGGACCATGTGCACACAAACAATTGGCAGAGAGAACCAAATGGGAAGAAGTTTCTGATAGTTCTGAATGAACGACCTCGCAACCATAAATCTTCCATGCGCTATTTTATTGCTTATGTGTGATACTCTATCTTGTTATGTAAAATAAGCATATGTAAAATATCAGTATTGTATGGTATTGTATTATTTTGGTTTATTAATAATAAATGCATGGAATGATTATTTGTATTATTACTACTTCTTATTATTATTATTACATAATAATGTAGTAACTCGCTATAATTTTCATAGTGGAATATTATTAGGATTTTAGTAGTTAATTCCTTGTACTAGCTATTATGTATGAACTTAACGGGTAGGTAATACCCTAGAAATAATTATAAAATGCTAATAAGAAGAAAAGGCTTTTATAATAATCGGTTCATATTATTAATATGCTACAATTAACTATTGACAACTCATTTTACCTATAATATTCTATATGATTAAATTATATCTGTTGTGTTTATTGAAGAAACATGTCTCAAATGTCGGATGCTGAGTTTGAGCAACTAGTCGAGAAACGTGTGAATGAAAGAATTGCTGCAACCGAAGCAGCAAAAGCAGCAGCCGAAGCAGCAGCTAAAGCAGCAGCCGTAAACACAAATTCACGAAACGGATGCTCATACAAAACTTTTCAAGGATGCAAACCACAGACGTTTAGTGGAACCGAGGGACCAGTCGGTCTAACCCGATGGTTTGAAAAGATGGAGTCCGTTTTCAAAATCAGTAATTGTGCGAACGGAGACAAGTCAAAGTATGCTTCGTGTACGTTGCAAGACGGTGCACTTACTTGGTGGAACAATTATGCTAAAGCAGAAGGAATAGATACGGCATATGATATCTCTTGGGAAGAACTGAAAAAGATGCTAATCGAGGAGTACTGTCCTCGAAACGAGATCAGAAAAATGGAATCTGAGTTACGTAATCTGAAGGTTATCGGCGCGAATCTCAATAACTATGAAAAGCGTTTCATGGAACTAGCCTTGTTGTGTCCCGAATTGGTGCCAAACGAGAAACGAAAGATAGAAATGTATATTGACGGTTTATCGATCAATATCAAAGGAAATGTTACATCGTCCAAACCGAATACGATGCAGGAAGCCATGACAATGGCACACCAACTCATGGACCAGATCACAGAGAGTTCGATTAAGGCACCAATTACCGAAGTCAAGACAACTGAAGGAAAGAGGAAATGGGAAGACTATAAGGGCAAAAGTACTCACCTGAAGAAACAAGAAACTTTTAAAGGTAAACAAGATGGGGCAACTGCAAGTCCTAACTATAAGGGACCTCATCCGTTCTGCAAAAGGTGTTACACACATCATGCAGGCTATTGCCAAGTGGTCTGTGATAAGTGCAACAAGAAAGGACACGTGGCGAAAGATTGTTATGCCACCGTTTCTGAAGTAAAGACAAAATTGACCGATGTCAAGAAATGTTATGGATGCGGGAAGTCTGGTCACTTTATAAATCAATGCCCTGATAAGGAGAAGAACAAAGAACCCGCACATGGGAGGGCATTTAATGTTAGTGCCAGTAAAGCACGTGAGGATCCTAATCTTGTCACGGGTACGTTTACCGTTAATAATCAACTAGCTTCTATTATGTTTGATACGGGTGCTGATAGAAGTTATATGTGTAAAGACTTTAGTTTTAAACTAAAATGTGCATCATTACCTCTAGACGATAAATATACTATTGAATTAGCTAATGGTAAACTGATAAAAGCCGATAAAATTTGCCATGGTTGCGAAATGAATCTCGCTGGTGAAACCTTCAAAATCGATTTGATACCCGTAGAATTAGGAAGTTTTGACGTAATCGTTGGCATGGACTGGATGTCCAAAACAAGAGCAGAAGTTGTTTGCGCTGAGAAAGCAATCCGCATCCCTCGTAAGGATGAAACGTCATTAATGATTTATGGGGAGAAGAGCAACTCAAAGCTGAACTTTATCAGCTGTATGAGGGCCCAGAAACTTATAAGAAAAGGTTGTTATGCTATTCTGGCACACATAAAGAAGATCGATACTGAAGAAAGAAGCATTAATGACATGCCGGTTGTAAGAGAATATCCCGGAGTATTTCCAGAAGAATTACCGGGGCTACCTCCACATAGATGTGTAGAATTCCAGATTGATCTCATACCAGGAGCTGCACCTGTAGCCCGATCTCCATATAGACTTGCACCTTCAGAAATGCAAGAATTACAAGACCAGTTGCAAGAATTATCGGACCGTGGATTTATTCGTCCTAGTTTTTCACCTTGGGGTGCTCCTATTCTGTTCGTCAAGAAGAAGGATGGATCTATGAGAATGTGCATAGATTACCGAGAATTAAACAAATTAACGATCAAGAATCGGTACCCATTACCGAGGATTGATGATTTGTTTGATCAATTGCAAGGATCAAGTGTTTATTCTAAGATTGATCTACGCTCCGGATATCATCAACTGAGAGTGAAGGAAGAAGATGTTCCTAAAACCGCGTTCAGAACCCGTTACGGTCACTATGAGTTTCTAGTCATGCCTTTTGGATTAACTAATGCTCCAGCAGTATTCATGGATCTAATGAATCGCATCTGTAGACCGTATTTAGACAAATTTGTCATTGTTTTTATCGACGACATATTGATTTACTCGAAGAACAAGGAAGAACATGAGCAACACTTAAGACTGGTACTGGAGATACTCAAGAAAGAAGAATTGTACGCAAAATTTTCGAAGTGTGATTTCTGGTTACAAGAAGTACAATTTTTGGGCCATGTTGTCAGTAAACATGGAATTAAAGTTGACCCCGCCAAGATCGAAGCCATTAGTAAATGGGAAACCCCGAAGACTCCAACACAAATTCGCCAATTCTTAGGTCTTGCTGGTTACTACCGAAGATTCATTCAAGATTTCTCTAGAATCGCCAAACCCTTAACTGCATTGACTCAAAAGGGAAAGAAGTATGATTGGTCCACAGAACAGGAATCCTCATTCCAGTTATTAAAGAAGAAGTTAACGTCTGCACCCATTTTGTCATTACCGGAAGGAAATGATGATTTCGTGATCTATTGTGATGCTTCACGCCAAGGTTTAGGATGTGTATTAATGCAATGCACAAAAGTCATCGCATATGCCTCACGACAACTAAAAATTCATGAAAAGAACTATACGACGCATGATTTAGAACTTGGAGCAGTAGTTTTTGCACTCAAAATATGGAGACACTATCTATATGGCACCAAGTGTACAGTGTACACTGACCATAAGAGTCTTCAGCATATTTTTGATCAAAAACAACTCAATATGAGGCAACGTCGCTGGGTAGAGTTGTTAAACGATTACGATTGTGAAATCCGTTACCACCCCGGAAAGGCTAATGTTGTAGCTGATGCCCTAAGTCGAAAAGAAAGAGTAAAACCTCTTAGGGTCCGAGCTTTGAATATTACAATTCGTACTGATCTCACAAAGCAAATTCAAGCAGCACAGTTAGAGGCTTTAAAAGAAGAAAATGAAAAAGGCGAAATGAGCAGAGGGTTAGAAAAACAGCTTGAAGTAAAAGCCGATGGAACCCTGTATTTTGCTGATAGGATATGGGTACCAAAACATGGTAATCTAAGGCAACTAGTACTGGATGAAGCACACAAAACGAGGTACTCAATTCACCCAGGAAACGGGAAAATGTACCACGATCTCAAAAAGTTTTATTGGTGGCCTAATATGAAGACAGAAATTGCTACTTATGTAAGCAAATGTTTGACGTGTGCAAAGGTCAAAGCTGAGCACCAAAAGCCGTCAGGATTACTGCAACAACCGGAAATTCCGCAGTGGAAATGGGAAAGAATAACCATGGATTTCATTACGAAATTGCCAAGGACTGCAAGTAGTCATGATACTATTTGGGTGATAGTTGATCGTCTAACTAAATCAGCTCACTTTCTACCAATAAAGGAGACAGACAGTATGGAGAAATTAGCACGCCTATATTTGAAGGAAGTAGTTTCCAGGCATGGTGTACCCATCTCTATCATATCTGATCGCGACACCCGATTCACATCACGTTTTTGGCAATCATTACAAAAAGCATTGGGAACTCGATTAGATATGAGCACCGCTTATCACCCACAGACAGATGGTCAAAGTGAAAGAACAATACAAACATTGGAAGACATGTTACGGGAATGCGTGATTGACTTTGGAACCAGTTGGGATCGACACTTACCGTTGGCAGAATTTTCATACAATAACAGTTATCATACGAGCATCAACGCAGCGCCATTTGAAGTACTTTACGGTAGAAAGTGCAGATCTCCTATCTGTTGGAGTGAAGTAGGAGAAAGACAACTTACTGGACCAGAAATTATTCACGAAACCACCGAAAAGATCATTCAAATACAACAGCGATTGAAAACGGCCATGAGTCGCCAAAAGAGTTATGCTGATGTAAGAAGAAAACCGCTAGAATTTCAAGTGGGCGACAAAGTCATGTTGAAAGTGTCACCCTGGAAAGGCGTTGTACGATTCGGTAAACGAGGAAAGCTAAGTCCTAGGTACGTAGGACCCTTTGAAATCACCGAAAGAATTGGAGCAGTTGCTTATCGATTAAAGCTACCGCAAGAACTTAGTAGTGTTCACAACACATTTCACGTGTCAAATTTGAAGAAATGTTTAGCTGAAGAGGATGTCGTAATTCCTCTTGACGAAATACGAATCAATGATAAACTCCATTTTATCGAAGAACCTGTTGAAATCATGGACCGTGAGGTCAAACAATTAAAACAAAGCAAAATACCGATAGTTAGAGTTCGTTGGAACGCAAGACGAGGACCCGAGTTTACTTGGGAACGTGAAGATCAAATGAAGCAAAAGTATCCACATTTGTTCACTGATATCGCTCATGAAACAGGTACTACTCAAAATTTCGGGACGAAATTTTCTTTAACGGGGAGGTACTGTGATGACCCGAAAAATTTCGACTAATATAAACCAATTCTCTTTATGATTTAATATTATGTAAATATACATATATGTATGTATATATATATATATATATATTATAAGATGTACAAGCAAAAACGACTTTCCTACAGTAAAACATTAATTGCTACAGTAAAAATGACTTTGCTACAGTAAAACACTATTTGCTACAGTGAAACCGTATTTTGCTACAGTGCTACAGTGAAAACGACTTTGCTACAGTGATTTGCTACAGTAAAACACTATTTGCTACAGTAAACACTATTTGCTACAGTAAACACTATTTGCTACAGTAAAACACTATTTGATGTCGACGAACTAGCAAACAAAAACAGAAAAGGCGGCCATGCGATCGCATGGCAAAAACACTGAAAACTCATGCGATCGCATGAGCTACAGTAAATCGAAAAGTAATATAAATACGCAGCTTGTTCGACGTAAAATTTCACTTATTTCTGTAAACAATATTTATATTTATAATTATAATTATAATTTAAGTTTAATAATAATAAGGTATATTCGAGGGTGTTTTAATTCGGGTTTCAAACCGCTTTAAGCTAAGGAAATATTGGATATTATTCGGGGTATTGTTCTTGAATCCAAGGCCAACCATACAGTCGTCTACCATCATTACGTCTACGCAATTTGCCTACAATATTGAATCGCAATATTGAACTGTGAGTTTATAGTCTCCCTTTTTAAATACTTTAAATATTTTTGGGCTGAGAATACATGCAATTTATTTTAAACGCAATAAGACACAAGTACATACAAAATTCTACACTGAGTTAAACCGAAAATCCCTTAGCTTTGGTAACTAGTAGCTGCCAGTACATAGGATATGGACTGGTGGGCGCGAATAATTGTATATGGATCCATAGGGCTTGACATCCCCGTCCGAGCTAGAGCGCTAGCCTTTTAACGGACGTATGTTATTTGAGTTTAAGACACGTTGGTTTGCGTGTATTAAAACGAATGGGGTAATTATCACTATAGCGTTAAGTTTAGTTACCAGGGTGCTCTGTTACGTAGAATCTATTGATAAACTTTTGATGAAATCTTGTGGTCTATCTTTATATATGTTTATGACTCGAGCAATTAAACCTATAACTCACCAACATCCGTGTTGACTTTTTAGCATGTTTTATTCTCAGGTCCTTAGAATGCTTCCGCTGTGATGTGCTTGTTGCCTGCATGGAGTCTCTCATGCTTTGTACAAAGTTTATTGCATTCAAAATAAAACTGCGTTGTGTAATAAATAATTGGACTGTGATGTCAACCTGTAAATTAAAGACTTATGTATTTCGGGGTTTTGCTTATACCTAAGCACTTGCCCACATGTTTATAACTTTCTATGTTTAGAAAGTCACTTATTTTAATGAATGCAATATTTTATCAAAACGTATCATATAGAGGTCAAAACCTCACTGTGGAATCAATGATTAACGTGCCGCGTCAATAGCGATTTTGACGGGTCGTTACAGAGTCCCAAAGACATGGAACAATTTATGGCTTGGAAGTCTAGTCAACAACTTAGCGAATCGAACGCGCAATCGGGTCAAGACGAGGTGGTCCCAACACCAACACCAACGTCTCAACGTGTTCGCGGTAAAGGAAAGGAAAAGATGGTTGAGGAAGAACCGACCAAAAAAACGAGGGCAAGACGTACCGGAGTCGTGATGAACCCGTGGTCCGAGGTAGATGAGTTACGTTTGGCGAAAGCTTGGGTTCATACTTCCGAAGATTCATTCAAAGGAAACGACCAAACCGGTATATATTTATTTTATATTTTTGTGAGTTAAATATGTATATATAAATATATATTATATATATTATATTTATACTTTATATATAAATATACACATATACATATTGTTAACATATGTATATATATTATATATATATATATATATATATATATATATATATATATATATATATATATATATATTAAATTTATAATTATAAATATCTAAATGTATTATATATATTATATTTATATTATAATTCGTTATATAATTTTGTAGGTGCGTCATTTTGGTTTTTGGTTACGGACGACTACAACTGACGAAATCCGCCATGGCCTCGATCTAAGGATGCGTTGTCGTCTAAGTGGATGAAAATGAATGGCGAATGTCAAAAGTATAATGGGATTGTTAGTCGTTTGAAGAAAGATTGGCTAAGCGGGGATAACGACCTTGATTTTCGTGTGCGGTGTGATCAACAATATATCGACGAAAACATGGGAAAGAATTTTTGTAGTTATCAAGCGTGGAATCTTTTGAAGGACAAGTCAAAGTGGCTAAATCCCGATCCCGTTGTTATCGGTACGAGAAACAAACGACGTGAGACTGTAGTTATTGAAGATGTTGGTGAGCCCGTAATTAATTTGAACGAAGAAGTTGCAAGTGCAAGTGTTGAAGAAAATCCGAATGCGGGGATGTATGGTCCCGATCAATTGAAATGTCCAAAAGGAAAGCCAAGAAAATCGAGGAAAAAGTCGTCCGATTCCAACCCTTCATCCCATTCTTCTCGTGAGTCTCTATGTGTATCGGTTAAGGAAAATTTTGAAAAAACGGCCGACCTTAAAAAGAAGTATTATCAAGATAAGCAACTTGAAATGCGTTTAAGGATTTTAAACATTGCTCCCACCGAAGCCGACATGGAACTAATTTATGACCTTAATGAGCAAATTCGACGCGATGCTCGTAGGGATTTACAATCGGGATCGGGTGCGAATGACGACGAAGTCAATGAATCGGAGTAGACGATGGATAATCGAGTTGTTTGTTTTTTTATTTCAATAAGTTCAATTTAGTTTTTTATTGTATTGTTTTTAAATTAATGTAATGGATTTTAGTTTTTATTTTATGGTTTTATAATATTTATTATATATTAAATAAAATATATATTCATTAAAATAAATAATTAAAATTAAAATTTAATAATTAAATAATGATTTAACACTGACATTTAACACTGAACTATTTCCCCTGTTTTGACCTCAGTATTAAATCCAGTGTTAAATTTGATACTGAGATTTAACAACGAACGACTCCCTGCTCTTAGTTTATCTATATGTTGATTATATAACGTAATATTAAAAAAAAAAATATATGCTTTTAAAATCCTGCAATTCCACGGGTCTTTGCACTAGTATTCTCGTATTTACCAACCATTTTTTTCATAATTCCAAAAATACCAAATGAAAGAAGACATGAGTACGTTTTTTAAGGTCAACATTAATTGGTAGAGGTTCTGTCAGGTAGCCATGAGTGGAGACTTTCACATGTAAAAGTGGTACATGTTAAAGGATAAATATGACATTTCCAACTAACCATGTCAAAATCACAAATAAAAAAAGATAAATTAGAATAATATAAAAATGTAAAAGAAATAATAATGGTTGTAGGGCAGGTATAAGATTAGACAGCTTTGTGGAGTCCCTATACACATCTTTCTCTCAAACTTAACACACACATTCTTCTTCTCTCTCACACACACACATGAAACACACAAACACATTCATGTTTGAAATATGAATAAATCGGAGGTACAAATTTACTTTTTGGTTGATATATTCACCTCACCTGATATATCCTTTTTTTTTCTATTATTTAAAACTATATAAATAAAATATCTTCTTGTTACTTACATAGTAGTTTAGTTATCTTTATTAAATTAGAAAATTCCATTCCTTTTGCCTTCATTTTTACCAAAAAAGAAGCTTCATCAAGAGGTAATTGAGTTATGATTTCATTTTAATTGTGTTTATTACTCTCTCATTTTAGTTGTGTTTATTACTCTCTCATTGTGTTTGTTTTCCTTCTGCTAAAAATCTTATCTTTGTAGAAAAAGATACAATCTTTATGGTTTTCTTTTACTGATATTGTGAAATTTGAGCTTAATCTTTATCTTTATGTTTATGAGTTTATGATTTTATGATCCATCTCTTCACCCTGATTTTTGGGTTTTATCAAGAATGTTTTCAAGTACTCTATTTATGCTTTTAATGATCAATATTGTTGTGTTCTACTGTTCATTACCATGATTCAAATATCAAGTAACTTAGCTTTATTTCCTCTAGATGGAGTAATTTTTTCTTCATCCATCTTATCCAATTAAAATCTTTTATTGGGAATTTAACTTTTTTATTTTTGTGCATAATCACCAAGACATACATGTGAGGGATATATATATCCTTGAAAAAAAAAAAAAATCAAACCTTTAGCCACCAATTCTTGATTCAAGAATTTGATATTTGTTTGTTTTGTTTTGGGATGATGTAATTGCTAATGGGTTTGGCTATCAAGATTTAGTTTTTACTATGGTGATTACTTCACCTGCATACAAACTATACCACTCACATAAAATAACAGTTTTTGAAGGTCTTTTTTCATCTTAAAGTTACAATCTTTACCTTTAGACACTGATCTTTCTCAGCTACTTTGGTTCTTTTCTTGTTCATTAGGATATATAGGTAGAAAGAAGAAAAGAAAAACAAGTTTTTTTATGCTTCATGATCACATAAAATATGGTCTTATCTAGAGAGGTCTAGAATCTACTATTTACTAGCTACTAGTATACCAAATACACAATCTGATCTCTACTCTTTTTCATGATCTTCACTTATTTTGCAGGCTGTACTTAATAATGATGATGATGACAAAAGTGGTTAATTTAAATTGGAGTTATGTGATGATCATGTTTTACTAAACATGTCATTAACTGGGTAATTAATAGGGATATATCACAAGAAGACAGAAGATAAACTGTAGCAGATGATATCCGTTGTTGAACATTCACCAACAGATCCTCCATCATCTAACTATCAAAATCATCATCATCATCAACAACAAGACCAAGAACAACAAGTTACTCATGAAGCGTTGGCTTCTGTTTCTGACATAGATCTGCTGAATCATACTGTTCATGCTGCTAATCTTGATGACACCAACAACCAACTTCCAAATTTCTCTATAAGGTAAATTTGAGAACAAGTTGTTGTAAGTATTTAATTACTTACTTTGATGACAGTAACTTATTTCAAGACATCATTTTGCTGTATCAGATCTACTGTTAATTTGTGGTTTGAGTGATTCAGTCTTTCTTTGACCAGTAAGTGTAAGTACTTGGTTCAGATTTCATGAAAAGATCAGATTTTTGTCTTAGTGATGGCCTTAATATTTAATTTTATCAACATGGGATCTTTTATTTGACAATTTTGCCCAATTATCTCAAGCTAGAGGGTCAATTTCTTAATATTTCAACTTTATAGATGTTATTTTATGCCATTATATGGTAAACTTAACTTTTTATAGGTTATTTGAATTTGATCTTGTATTCACGTATTTTTTTATTTGTAGTCTGCATATGATATAGAGGTTCTTTTGAACTTTGTCAGTGATACTCTTGTCTAGTATTATGAACTTGTGGCTGATAACATGACATGATGTTTGTATTGAAAAGTTAAAACCCTTAGAAATTTGGATTTATTATGCTCTAGGGATTATGTTTACGGTTCAAGATTCAAGAATATCGCTTGTAATTGGCCGTTTTCTCATAAAAGTTTGCAACTTTGCTTGCTTCATGGTGTGAAGAATATCTTGCCTCCTTTCGAGTCTCTCGATTCACTGAGGACTAATTGTGTTGATGCAAACCGTTTACGTAATGAAGTTAATTTAAGTTGTTTTGATGGTAAGTCAACAAATGGTCAAAGCCATATCGAAGAAGACTTAGCTTATGCAAAGTCAAGTAAGTCAACTCCTGCTTCTCAGAAGATGGTTAAGAAATGCAAATTCGTTATGAAATTGAATTCGGGCGTTGACCCGGTTCAAGAAGTCAACCCAAACAATTTCATCGTCTCGGAGACCATGGCTTCTAAAGTTTGCCCGGTTTGCAAAACTTTCTCATCCTCTTCAAATACGACGTTAAATGCTCATATTGACCGCTGTTTATCAGAAGAATCGAGTATGAAACCAACTGCAAATCAAAAGATAACCGTTAAACATAGGATCAAGCCTAGGACAACGAGGTTATTGGTGGATATTTATAAAACTGCTCCACATTGTACTATCGAAGAGCTTGATAGAAGAAACGGTACAAGCTGGGCTACTAATTCAAGTTTTCCCGATCAAGAACTTGAGTTTCAAGCAGAAAAAGAAACAAAAGAAGAGCCAAAACAGCCGACTTTTGTTCCCGAAGTTGCTGATCGGGATGGTGCAGTTTATATTGACAAAAATGGCAAAAAAGTCCGGATCTTGTCAATGCCAACATTCAAAAAGTTAGATGATCGTGAAGCTCGAAAGTTACATAAAAGAGGAAAAGCGAGTAAGATTATAGCGGAGAACAAGAAAAAGAAAAAGAAAGCTTTTGTGAAAAACTTGAAGCCAAGTACAAACAGTAAAAAGGTTAGACACTTCATATTTTTAATATTTTTACATATAATTTAGTTCTTCAATTAAGGGTGCGTTTGATTGGTTCTTAACTGGATGGTTCAACACTGATTAACCGTTCAATATTTAGTGTGTTTGTTAACGAAATCTGAATGACACATGATGCTGAACCATTCAACTATATGTGTTAAACCATCAGAGTTGCAATACTCTCTTTAACCATTTAACACCTTCATTTACTTTAATATGCTCTATGATATATATCCAGAAGACTTCTCAAACAATCATATTCTTTTATTTATTCATTTCAAAGGTTAATACTTTAATTTTTCATTCAGATTTACAATTAGATTAGTCATTCTTTTTTATCAAGCGCACCCCCTAAGTTAAATGTAACTCTTCAAATTTACAATTAGATTTTTGATAAACAGGCCACGAGTGGCCAAGAAGAAAATGTTGGTGTTGAAGATAGTTGTAACAAAGACGAAAGTGATCAACCAATGAAAGCTCGAGTAAGTGCAGAAACGGACGATTTTGCAATTACAAGGCCACCATGGGCGTGTTCTTTACGAACCAGTTCTGCAAAGAAGATGATCCCTGCTTTGACCAAACCAAAAGAAGGTGTTGACCCTTCAGTTATTGGGTCAAAAGAGATCAAGTTCCCATCTTTAGAAAAGAATCTATCAAAGCTTAATTTGAAACGTAAAGTTTCGGTTCTTGAAACATCTCGTCACCAATGCTTATCGATCGAAGATAATGTTACTGCACCGTCTCAAAATACCTTAGAGAAAAAATCAAGACTGGAAGAATATACAGACGAAAAATTGTCTTCCGAGATGGTTTGTGTTCTAGATGTTGAGAAGAAGAATTCCGTTAATGGAGTCCCGTTTCAGGGAAGTTTTACGGGAATAAAGAACCATATGGATGATGAATTTTCAGATCAGTATCTTGATGATAACGTTATGATCGAGCATAATACTGAAGATCTAATGGATCCTTTACAAAAGGATGGAGATTACTTTGTAGAGGTCGACCCGATACCTATACCTGGCCCACCAGGTTCCTTCTTGCCACCTAGCCCTGGTGCAGATATGGTTTCTGAAGAACTTCAAGGCAATTCGTCATTGACCACCATGAGTCGGGTTCATTCGAGTGAAGACCAGAATCATCATGATGTGATGAACCATGACTTCATTACAGATTCTCCAATTTCAACCATCTCAAATGCTATCTTTGCAAAAAGTTCTGAAAATTTCTCACTTGCTAAGAAAAAATCTATGAATATCGATGATTTGAGGCCTGTTGATGCAGAAAAGGGCCCGTATCTATCTGCTTTCAACCGTCAAGAATCAAGCGAACAAGATCTTGAATTAAACAGGAGAGGTAACAGTATGAATTTCAGGTCTGATTTGTTTCCTCTGACATTATTACCGCCTCAAACTGTGAAATCGTCTGCTGATGCACCAGCTAAGTTTCCAGATTACAGATATTGTGAATCTGTTAGTCCAACTACACCTGTCCTCAGGCTAATGGGAAAAAACTTGACCGTGGTCAACACAGATGATGAACAATTTAGACCTCCTCCTAGCCCAAGTCCATTGAATCCTCGCATCAAAAACGTAAATGATAACTCTTTCTTCTATGGTCATTCTAGTCAGCATTACATTGACTTTAGCCAAAGTCAAAGTCAAAATGGCTCCGTGGCTCAAAATTTCAATCTTCGCCCACCAGATAACTCAACATATCTCTCTCAATCGAGGCCCGTTAATGAATTGCATACAATGTTCCCGAGTGCAAGAAATGGTCCCACTAAGGAATTAATCGTCATTGATGATTCATCTGAAAACGAAGGTGATGATCATATGTCGAAGGGGCAAATGAGAAGAAACCTTGCATCTTCTTCCTTTTTTAATCCAATGCACAACTGGCATGGTTTCGGTAATCATCCACATGGACATCGTGATGCTTCGCCGGTTTTTAGAGAAGTAGTGAATAATGGTAATCTTGAGAGGTGGGTCAGTACTGAAACAGGATCTTCATTACCTTATTCTACTGCATATCAAGAACTCATGAAGCTTCAAGTTTACAGATGAGTTTTGAATCTTTACAAGGTTCATTTTGTTACCTTTTTTTCTTGTTTTTAAGTAGTTTAGAAGTTAGTATGAGTTGGCTAAAGTAAAACTTTGATTAGTTTTTGTGTCTTTCATGCAAGGCTACTGTTAGTTATCATATGTAAAGTTCCTTTCGAGACCGAGTTTCTGTTTTTTTTTTGGCATGAATCAAATCCGGCGATACAAAAATCATATGCTCATCTGATCAAGCCATACACATGTACGAATTTACCGGTTGTTTTGTGAAATATTGGATTGAAATCTGATATTTCATGCTTTTAAACAAGGTTGTAAAAGTCGCGAGTCGGGGACGCATCGGTCTAGACCTATAAAGGACGCGTCGGCCGAGTCGGGGACGCATCGGTCGTTGACCAACGTTGACTTTATTAATAATTTCTTAAATATATATTTATATATGTATAAAATAGTTGATTATATACCATAAAATTCTTAAATAAGAACTTGAATTTAAATACAATCAAACTTCAAACTCAATTAATGTTACCGAGTATGGCTCAAAAAATGAAAACAAACCCTAATTTTAAAACATATCACATTTTGACGAAAATTTGACTGATTTTGACCGTTGTTGACCAACTTTGACCGTCATTGACAGACTTTGACCGAACTTTTAGCTTTGACCGTCTTTTGAGTCGTTTTTAGAAAAACGGGACGGGGAACCCAAAAAAACGACGCATCGGCGGCCAAGTCGGCCGACTTTTACAACACTGCTTTTAAATGAGTATCTAATATGAAAATCTTTTGAAAGTTAAGACCTTTCTAAATGTACATATCTTGGTGATCATGCTTGCATCATTCTTACTCCAAGTTATATGCAAATTGCCTAAAGTCAGTGAAGAATTGTGAAAATGGGTCAACATTTTGATTCAGCATGTCTAACTAAATTCTGTTGTTATGTTAATGATAGTTTAGAATTGTCTTACAACTTTTTTAAGCATAAATATAATCTGTAATGACAACTTTTAGGACTGTCATTAAAAATATGATAGATTGAATTGCGGAGTATATGATAGGTCAATATTTTAATTAAACTCTATTGTTATGTTAATGATAGTTTAGAATTGTCTTGCAACTTTTTGAAGCATATGTATCATCTCTAATGATAACTTTTAAGACTATCGTTATAAAAATCCAATAATATGATAGATTGAGTTGTGGAGTATATGATTGGGTCAACATTATTTGGTGCATTATAATAACTAATAATGTGCCATGTGGGCATGTGGCCCTTATATTTGGTTGTTGGGAATCTGTTGGGATGAACACTTTTGATGAATTTTCATTTACAAAATATTCTACAGCATCCCAACACTATTTTGGGAATTGTCATTGCCAATTAAATATAGACAAAAGAAAATAAAAATAATTTAGATGATTAACATGATTATCTATATGATCATTAGTGTTTATGAATCATTGAAAGAAAGTTTAGACCTTTAAAACAGCTCAGTTAGGTTTGTAAAGATATTAGTTGATTGCCATCATCTATGTTTGATTAAGATAAAGTTTGTAAAGATATTGACAGCAAGCATCAATCATATTATAGTAAATGAATTGTTTGTGTAGCTCCAGATGTTCATGATTGTTTTGAGTATTGACCCGTTACCCAGCCCGATCCAACCCATTTTCCCACCTCTGTACATCAACTTGCTTGAGAGAACCTTGCTGCAAATAATGTTTCTTCGCCGTATATTTGCAGCTAGAATAATATAGTAGAAAGATGAAGGTAACTATAATACAATAACAGATTCTGCAACCAGTTTTGTTACAACCAATTATCTTATTTCGATTATTATATATCACATTATCACTTTCGAAGTTTCAGAACGCAACGTCGAACACATCCTAACATCAACAAAACTTGATCTATATTATTCCTTTACTCCTTAATCTAACTAACTTAGACAATGTTTCTTGAGCAGCCAAAGTTTGAGCATGATTATGCCCAAGCATCACTGTCCTTATACTAATACATGTTCTACACAACTCTTCACCATAATCAAAATGCGCACCTCGTAATAGCAACTTAGCTCGTGTCTCTAACAATGTCGCCTTTAACAATGTCACATCTTGCCACAAATACTCATCGATTCGCTGGTTGAAATTCGGGTTCAAATTAGTCTTCTTTTTCTTATTCCAAAATAAAGAACCACAACCCGAATCCTCAACTTGAGACACAAATGATTTCTCAACTTCTTCAAGAACGTTTGTGCAAACTTTTAAAAGTTCTAAACCCGAGTTGCATCTTGAAAATGTTGTGAACGCTCGAATAGCTAAAGGTAACGCGACCTTTTTAATAAATTGAACCATTTCAAGTGGTTTAAGTTGAACAAGTGGCGGGTTGGATTTGAACCCGAATACAAGGAAAACAGAAGCCCAAAGATGATTTGAATTCAAGATTGGGTTTTGAATTTTTTTTATGCTTTGGATTGTTGCTTTAGCAGCTAGTAAACCTCCTTTTCGCTCTGCAAATATATGAGTTATAGGGTGAAACATGATGTAACAACCAGGAAGTTTGTTGCTTTTTTTAGCAAGTCCGAGTTTGACCAAAACGATAGCCGAGTCTTCTTCAGATTTCCAAGATTGGCTCTTCAAGAAACCAGAACAGCAAAAAGATGACAACTTTACACTTTTGGCCCATTTCTTGAACCTGTTTGTTGATGGGTTCATGTGGCTAGCTGCAGCAGCTAGTAAATTTGCTGAAATGGGGGACGGGGCAAACCAAACCCCGACTAGAAGCATCTTCAAAGCAAGGTGATTTTTAGTTTCATTCAAAACAGTAAAGCAAAAGATCAAAACTTTGAGAAGAAAATGATTGTTTCCCCAAAACGGGTCGTCAAAATGAGATGAAGTTTGGTCTATAAGTATCTGGTTGATGGCTTGAAATAGCGTAGAAGGCGATATATTAAGTTCACATAACAAAGAACCAATTACCCATAATCCGAAACTTGATCTCCCTAACCTCTCATTAAATTTCCCCAAAAATTCAACTTCTTGAGCAGTATATTGTTTCTTTCTTCTTCCTGTTATTAACAACATTGCATCAGATAATGGCAACGGTTGAAGTTGCATTGTTTCAAAGTTCATTACTTTTGGTAGCCTAGTTGTTATGATCACATGGGTCGACCCGGTATTTCTTGGTATCAAATCATGTAAACCTTTCCCTTCCCACCATTCTTTTTCTGTTTCAAGATTATCGATGATTAATAAATACGGCATCTCACGAAACAACTCTCGTTTTACTCTCTTAAAAGCTTCTGTTTCTTGTTCATCAAAGCTCCTTATCTTCTCTCTTTCTTTTTCAGCATCTGCACTTAGATCTAACCCAAGACTATTCGATAAATTTAGTATATTTTGCCTTAAATGTTGACCTTCGCCGCCTACCCAAATAACCATCTTGTATCTACTCGAATATCTATGAGCAAATTCCAATGCTAACTCTGTTTTGCCCATTCCAGATCCACCATTGATGCACACCACATTACTTCCATAGCTCTTGATTTTACCACTCTTTGTTTTCTTGTATTTACGCCTCGTTAACGTGTTTTTCGCAACCAAAACTTCACTTTCTTCATCTGCAAGTCCTTCACTTGTGCTATCAGTTTCTTGAAAATCTTTACATCCGAAAAAGGTGGTTTCAATCTCTGCAAGCTCTTTTTCTCTACCAATGAAAAATCTGTTTTTAGGAAATGGGATTTCGTCAAGATTTTCGATTTCTTTATCAGCAACACTTTTCCTTCCTAATTTGCCCCTTAAAATCCCAGCTGCTTTAGCCACACAACATCTCCAGTTACCCTCATTTGTTTCCAGCTTATTAAACTCATGAAACTTCATCAACCATTCAAGAGCCTCTTTGCAATCTTTACCCTCCGAATTGCAACCAAGAATATCGATAACTTCGTTCAAATTGGTATCAAAAAACATTGGGATCAGATTCTTTTTTTGACCAAAAAACCTAATTTCCTCACTAGTAAGATAATTCAAAAGACTGTATTTTGTTACAACTACAATCCCAAAAGTGACTGAACAAATCACCCTATCAGCAATCTCATGACTCTGAGAATCTGAGTATTTTTCTCTGTCTGCAACAAAACAAGCAATGCCTTGAAGTTCAAGTTCTGATTTGACCCATTTGCAGAATCTAATCAAGTTTGGATTTTGACCATGATAACCTATGTAAACATCACAACTTCTCAGTTTGGTAGTTAAAACAGGTGAAACAGACCCTTTTGATAAAGATATCCGAGGAACCGAAAACGAAAACGATATTCGAGGTGCATTAAGCTTTGTAGCATCAGAAAAATTGTAACTTTCTGATGGTGGTGTGTAGGATGTGCTTGGAATGTCATCTGAGTGGGACCCACAATGAGATACAGGAGTTGAAGGTTGAGTGAATGTATTAGGTGTGGTGGTGGTGTTGGTTGTTGTGCTGGTGTATGTGTGGTTTGAGTCATCTTCTTTGGCCCTTGTTGGAGATATGTAAGGTGATTGCAGGGCTGAATAAAAGGCTGAAGATGATGGTGATATAGATACAACACTTGGTGTATATATAGGTGAGGATGAAACTGATGTATCAGGAACAATGTTGTAATCCAAGATTTCATTTTTAGGTTTATGTGAGTTTGATATCTTGATAGTGAGGTTAACATTGTCATCAACAACTGAAATCCCTCTAGAAAAATTGTTTTTTTCATTCATCTTCAAACAACAGATTCAAGAAATCACAATCACATTTAAGAAAGCAGGGTTCTTTCTTCTCAAGGCCTAAAGTGGTCAAAGTTTGACTAGTTTGGAATCAAGAAAGGAACTTGGATTCTACTGTTCTAAAATTTTGTGCTAGCTGACACAGTTTTTAAAAAGTATAAAAAAGATTAAAAAAGGTGCCTTTGTGATTGAAAACTGATTATTATGTAGTGATGATGAACAATAACATACATGTGAACAATGTATCATTGTGGGCCATTTCAGTCAGAAAATACAACACACCATGTTATACACTGTTCACAAACCTGAAGAAATCAACAGTTTTATTAACATCACATACCTGTGCCTGTAAATTTATCAGGTGGTGAATAAGTTTAGATCAAAAGTGTACAACCTCATAAGCTGAAGGTACTACCTTGACCTTCAAATCTGGTGTTCATGTACATCAAAGAATCATCATTTTTTGCATCAATGCAGATCTATTTATTTCCCTCATTTAACATTGAGTAGATGATTATGTGGGGGTAGATCCAAAAAGGACTGTGAAGATATAATATAGATTTTTGGTGGCATAAAAAGAAGCTAGAGAGTGTCAAATGGTGGTGCAATCCATGTAAAAAATAAATTAATCATGCAGAATATTATTTTCCTGTGTTGAGACCAGTCTTTTGTTTTATGTGTTGTTTTTTTTTTTTTTTTTTTTTTTTTTTTTGGGTAAGATGTGTTGTTTTTTTGGGTAAGCGAGGAAACTCTCCTATGAACGAGCACATTGGCTCCCCCATCGAAGGTAAAACCTCGGATAATCAAGCCCCCCGAGCGCGAGACCTGGTACCGGGTGAATTGCGCATTTTGCGCACCCTCTAGTTCTAACAACCCGTGCTAATCCATCCGGACGAATACATTACAATTGATTACATCGCGAGGTACTTGACCTCTATATGATACATTTTACAAACATTGCATTCGTTTTTTTTTAAATACAATCTTTCATTACATCGAAAGTTGACAGCATGCATACCATTTCATAATATATCCAACTATAATTGACTTAATAATAATCTTGATGAACTCGATGACTCGAATGCAAAGTCTGTTGAAATATGTCATGAATGATTCCAAGTAATATCTCTAATATGAGCAAATGCACAGCGGAAGATTTCTTTCATACCTGAGAATAAACATGCTTTAAAGTGTCAACCAAAAGGTTGGTGAGTTCATTAATTTAACATAACAATCATTTCAATATTTTAATAGACCACAATATTTCATTTCCAATTCTCATAAATATACGTCCCACACATGGAGACAAAAATCATTCATATGGTGAACACCTGGTAACCGACATTAACTAGATACATATAAGAATATCCCCTATCATTCCGGGATCCTCCTTCGGACATGATATAAATTTAGAAGTACTAAAGCATCCGGTACTTTGGATGGGGTTTGTTAGGCCCAATAGATCTATCTTTAGGATTCACGTCAATTAAGGTGTCTGTTCCCTAATTCTTAGATTACCAGACTTAATAAAAAGAGGCATATTCAGTTTCGATCATTCAACCATAGAACGTAATTTCGATTACTTGTGTCTATTTCGTAAAACAGTTATAAAAGTTGCGCATGTATTCTCAGCCCAAAAATATAAAGGGTAAAAAGGCAAATGAAACTCAGGCATATAAATATTGTAAAACAGTTAATAAAGCATTTGCATGTATTCTCAGCCCAAAAATGTAATGAGTAAAAAGGGAGCAAATGAAACTCACGCATATAAATATTGTAAAACAGTTAATAAAGCATTTGCATGTATTCTCAGCCCAAAAATGTAATGAGTAAAAAGTTGTAAAACAGTTAATAAAGCATTTGCATGTATTCTCAGCCCAAAAATGTAATGAGTAAAAAGGGAGCAAATGAAACTCACCATACTGTATTTTGTAGTAAAAATACATATAACGACATTAAACAACTGAACAATGCAGGGTTGGCCTCGGATTCACGAACCTATATCATTTGTATATTTATTAATACATATAACCATACTTGAACAATTTCATATACTATATCCTTATATATTATTTATTTAATTTGTATATATATAAATATATGTATGGTTAGTATTATATCTAAAATTCATTGGTTTGTTATAATTAAGTATTTATGTAAATAATGTTAATATTCTTAGTGACAAATATAATGGTATAATAATAACTATAAAAATATAAATCTTTACTGTTAATGATAGTTTTAATAATAAATCTCATAATAATGATAATATTAATAGTTTTTGATAAAAATAATAATATTGATATTAATACTAATATTAATGATAATTGTAATGGTTTGCATTGTTTTCTTAATAACAATAATAATAATTCTAATCATAATAATACCTACATTAATATTAATAATACTCCTAATATCGCTAATAGTACTAAATGACGTTATTTAGTCAAAGTGATAATAATATTAGTCATAGTAGTTATGTTAACATAATGATCATAATAATAATACATCTATTAGTAGTTAATAAATATAATAATATTAGTAGTAATAACAATATTTTTAGTTATAACAATAATTGTAATAATAATAATGATAAATGATAACTAATACTTAATGATAATTATAATAATAACAATTATAATATTTAGTACTAATAACAATAATCAATAATAACAATAATAGATATAATAATAATAAAAATAGTAAAAATAGGCTACCTTTAAAGCTTTTTAAAACAAAAACGCCACAGGTCGGGTTCGAACCCGTGACTTCTTCCTAACCACACAAACAACACTTAACCACTCATCCAGTCTTGTTTTCCTAAATTATTTTGCAACCCAACTATAGTTAACCCGTTTATTAATATTGTTCTAGCCCAACTGCTAACTCATATCTCGGCCCAACATCTCAGCCCTGGTATTCTTCGGCCCAACAACAATTACTCAGCCCAACAGTTTCTCTTGTTAAATAAAAAAAATGCTGCCACCAAGATTCGAACTAAGGACCTCTCGAAAATCACCAATACACTTGACCATTACGCTACCCATTTATTTCTGTTATACTCTCTGATTAAAATTTATATATTCCGTATTTCCGTTTTCTTTCATCTTCTTCATCATTTATCATCATCGTCACAATATCAACCATCATCATATCATCACAGCATCATCTTTCATCATGTATTCATTGTCTTCATCCTTCATAATCACGTCATCATCAAGATATCGTTATCTATATCTTCTAATATCATTACGTCGACCACTGTATAACTCTTCTTTGTTTACCATGTCATCATCATTACTTCGGATTTTTGTTGTTGTTGCAGAAATAGATATAAAACAACAGTTAATACTGCTATTCGAACAGGAACAAATATAATAGCGAATCTAAATATTTAAATAGTGAAATTGGTGGTGTTGGGTGTCGGTTTTAAATAGTAACAGAAAACGTGGTGATGTTGGGTTCACAGCTGCAGCAGGAGGTTTCATGGTAGAGGATGGTGGCGAGAGTTTGGTGAGTAAACTGGCGGTGATGGTGTTCTTGGGTCACGGTTGCAGCAGGGAACACAAAAAAAAATATCTATATAGAGAGAGAGAGGATGAGAGAGAGAAGGGTTCTTGCTGATGGTGGTGTGACGATGGAGGAGGTTGGTTGCCGAAATTGATAGTCACGGTGGTGGTTCGATGGTGAGAGTGGTGATTAATGGTAGTCGACGGTTTAGTGATTCGATGTTAAATATGGAGTGAATTCACGAAGGAGATTAAGAGAGAGAGAGAGAAGATGAGGGAGAGTGGTGTGGTGGCAGACGGCGATTGCATATGGTGCAAGGTGACCGGTGGTGGTGGTAGGAGATAAAGAAGAGGGGAGAACACCTCTGATGTTGATCGAGTAGATAGGTATATACTTATATATCTTTATATAATTTTAACATTAATATTTAATAATAATATTAATATTAATAATAATAATAATAATAAATAATACAATTGTGAGTTGGAAGTCAAAAAGTTATACAGTAATTGAAATCATAGCCGCCCTTCATTTGGCATATGGTGCCGACAGTTTTCACGGGTCGTGTCCATATCTAAACAGTTAACGCATAAAAGTGTTCCTAAAAATCCCAAATTTTTAGATTAAACATATTTAATTATTTCACTCATTACCTGTTTGAAACCTGATCAAAAAGGTTCAAAAATTATTTATTTTCTGTTTCAATTTATATGTACGGAGTACAAAAATTGGTTCGAAAAGGTAAAAACAATATTTATCAAAACTATTATCTTTTATTCAAATTTTGGAACAACTTTTATTTTAAAACTATATATATATATATTAGACCTATTTTAAAAATAATTAAACGTCAACCGAAAGTTACAGACATTTACCATTTAAGCTCAAAATTAAATATATATAATATACTCTATGTATATATATAAACAATTATAAATAACAAAATTACTACGCAACTAAATATATATTAAATAATTAAATTAGATATAACAATATATATATACAAGAAATATACGTATAAGATAATAGTTTTTTTATTACAATGTATTTTATTGTACATATTTATTTATAACAATAAATGTATATAATAGTTTATTAATGTTCATGTTATTATATGTTATACATATATTTATATATACACATATTTACAAGCAATGGTTCGTGAATCATCGAGAATAGTCAAAGGTCAAATGAATCCATTTAAACAGTTCACAAATTTCAAGACTCAATCTAATAGACTTTGTTTATCGTGTCGAAATCATAATAAGATTAGGTTTAAATTTGGTCGGAAATTCCCGGGTCATCACAGTACCTACCCGTTAAAGAAATTTCGTCCCGAAATTTGAGTGAGGTCGTCATGACTAACAATAAATATGTTTCCCTGATGAATATGAGCTGATAAATAGAGTTTTATCATTATTGAGTAATATAGATTAAACGATTCGGTTACTTGAAGCGTATGAGTGAAGCTATCGCAAAAGATTGAAATAGGAAAAGTAAAGATTTGTCTTAACTTTTGACAGAGTCAGGGTTGAATTCCAGAATTCAAGGGATTTAAAGGAATTCTTCGAAATCTAAAAGATTTGATTCTTCGGCGAATAAGAAAATTAAGATCTCTATAATTAAATACGATGATCTGCCTCTATTACTGTATCTGATATTTCCATTATAAATTAAGCTCTTCTGTTCTATTATTCTCACAATTCCTATACTTTCTTTCCTAATTCATACATCCAAAAGATTGTGAAAATGCTTAATCCCGTTCTAATCCTTGATATTTTCCTAATTATCATTTCTGTCATCCTTCTTTTCAATCTCCCTCCAGAAGAACCTGTTTACTTCTACTATTACCTTGGGGTGATACTATTCTTAATTATACCGTGTTTTTATATTGCTATCCATATTAATATCCACGGTTTGTAATCTCCGTGTTGTTATTGGGCTTTATATTCTCCCTTATATTTCGAAGTCCCTTCTTCTGTTTTCCATAATCATTGTCATCCCCAGTTAATGATCTCTTTTATTTACTGCGATTTATACCCCAATTTCTATTTCGGAGCTTTGTCCCTTCGTTTCTTCTTCTTGCGATTAAGCACCGCTTGTAATGGTTCAGAATTCGTAGATATAAACTTTGGAATGAACATTGTTAATGTTCTAAGAAGGAAATCGTAATGGCACGATTTGATTTGTCAAATTACTGAATCACCGAGAATAGAACTATCAAGAATATATTTTCTTGATATGTTCGGAGGTGAAGTAGAATGAACGAGTCGTGTAACATGGCACATGATGACGTTATGATCTGTGAATCATCACATTCCATTAGAAACTCAGCATGACTTACTGTAATATAATCACATTGATCAAGTGTCATTATATTATACTAACTCATGCATCAATTCCCAACAACACTTCAAAAACATTCATAATTTAAACTCGAATTTTAAAGAATTTTAGAAACTAAAGTAGTTTTCTTTATGATGTAATATAGATAGCACGAAGAGATAAATAATTTCGGACGAGAATATTTATGAAATATCTTCAGAAATATCGAAGATATTTATGATGATATTTTGGAATTTCTAAGTTCGATGGTTGATGAGGAAGATTTTCCGCAAGATTTTAACATGGGTACTGAGCAAGATATTCGTTGAAGGTTTTATCGAATCCAGAATTACCTGGATTCTTTGAATATATGGTATGGTCCTTGTATTTGTCCTTGGTCTCCTTCGTGGTTAGCTCAATCCGTTTTCCAGTTCCAACTTTTCTGAGTTTTTCCAACATACTATTCTTTATCATCAAACTTCCGATGATTGAGGTCGTTTACGGGTGTCTATGGTTTCTACTGCTTCATTCAGCTTTTTCATCATTCAACGTATTGATTTGTGATTGAGTGCTTTTCAGAATTTTAGAATGAGAGATCATAATTCTAAGAGATAAATGTCATACATATATAACTGTTGATGTAGATATGCTGTGAGTTTTCAAAGTACTGATTGCTGATTCCCGGTAATTGGTATGGCAGTTCTCATTATAAGATGCGGATGAGTATATGATAGAGTTTCAATGAATAAATATAATGATTTGTCAGAGAGATTTAAGCCAAGAAGCAACGAGGTTGCTGGTACGTCTGCTGGTAATATGGTGGAATATAAAAGAATTCTCCGGTATCAAAAGGGTAATCGTATATATCAGGATTATAATAAGGCTACTTCAAATAAAAAGTCGAAGTTGACTTGCTGGAGCTGTGATAAAATTGGCTACTTTGAAAAGGGATCGCAAAGTTATTTTTGCTAATAAATGCCAAAGGATCTGACGTGCCTACGTGTTAAACTTTTACTCAGTTGCCGAGAGTTTCTCAGGTGCATAACTATATGCATAAATCTTTCCTTCCGTAGATGAAGTGCGGTTGATTCATCCTATCGATTGAGGTGTTTTCAAGAATCATAAAAGGTTTGAACGCAGATTGTAATCGTCAAGATACAAACGGGGTTTAAGACGAAATCAAGTGGCAAACTTGAAGAATTGTTTAGTTTCATATGTTACAATCAATATTTTAATTCATTTTAATTGTCCAATGTCGGCAGTCCACAGTTGATAGTCCACAGTTGACAGTCCAATATTTCATATATAGTTTAATATATAATATTCGATTTAATTAATACGTATCGTGACCCGTATACGTCTCAGACTCGATCACAACTCAAACTATATATATTATTGTAGAATCAACCTCAACCCTGTATAGCTAACTCCCGCATTACTGCATATAGAGTGTCTATGGTTATTCCAAATAATATATATAGATGCGTCGATATGATATGTCAAAACCTTGTATGCGTGTCCCGATATTTAAAGTGCGTAAAATAAATAACAGAAATTAAATGACGATAAATAAAGTGCGTAAATTAAATAACAGAAATTAAATGACGATAAATAAAATTGCGAAAATTAAATTGCGATAAATAAAATGCGATAACTAAATTACGATAAATAAAAAGTAATACGGAATTAACAGTTAGCTAGGAACAGTTAGCGTGGATTCTTAACATAATTTCTCATAGTTAATTTGTTTGTTTCTAACAAATTTTATTTTGTCCAATCTTTTCTTCATTATTCCACTTGTTGGATTCTGGTAGATCAAAATCCAAATATGAAATTGAATGAAAAGGGTTATTCTGTGGTGAACGGATACGTATATCGGTGGTTGTAAATAGGATAGTAAATGACTGTTGAATTAAATTTGAAAGAATGTACAGTGTAACTTATTAATGTGAAATCTAAATATTCCTCTGGTATTACCTACCCGTTAAAATATTTTCATCATTAACAATTTGTACGAAAGAATTTTCAATTACAATCTTTATGAAAATATATATACATATATATTTTCTTCATATGTAATTATGGATTTAATGAGTCAATATGATATTAAACTCATTTGATTTTCGGTTTGAGCTAGAATAAATAATCTCTAAAACTTTTAGAAACCACATATTCTTCGCAGAATATTTCTTCAATGAAGTTATCAATTAATACTTCATCGTTCATTGTTGTTGGTACTCGTTGGTATCTATGGTGCGTATGACGTTGATGTTCGTGTGACAGATTGTGAAGTTGAGGTTTGCGATGCGGTTGTTGTTGTTGGTGGTAATGGTATTGTTGGCGTTGGTGATGGTGGTACTGGTTATGCTGCTGGTGCTGCTGCTGGTGTTTGTAACCTTTGCACCATATTCTCCAAAGCCACTACCCGAGCGCGAAGTTCGTTGACTTCTTCTATTACACTGGGGTGATTTTCGGTTCGGACGAGCGGGTAAATATGATCTAGAATTTGGTATAGTATATAATCGTGACGAGATACTCTGAAAATAAGAGAGAAACTGGTGTTTCGGACAGGTTCGCCGGTAAGTGCTTCAGGTTCTTCGCCAAGAGGGCAATGTGGTGGATGAAAAGGATCACCTTCTTCTTGTCTCCAATGATTGAGGAGGCTACGAACCCAGCCCCAATTCATCCAGAATAGATGATGGCTAATCGGTTGATCCATTCCGGTTACGCTGCTTTCGGAGCTCGAGTGAAAATCCATATCGGAATAGTTATCGGAATCCGACGAACTTGAACTGGTTGCAGAATTCATCTTGCACGGTCAGATGAAGGATTTTCAATAAGAAATAGATTATAGGATGTAGATTAGTACCCTGCAATACATAATTTACATATGCATATATAATACTAGAATCCCATAAGTTACGGAGGAATCTACGGAAGCTGCCAGGTAAAGTCTACAGTAGTAGATATGCTAAGATATGAATTAGCAGATACGCTAAGATATGAATTTTGTCTATACACTATTCATGCAATCCAGGCAGAAAGATATGTCTAGATTAAGAATGATAAGCAATTTATTCCCTAAGAATGATAAGCACGAAATTTCCTAAGGATGATAAACAGATGATTTTCGACAAAAATGATAAGCAAAACTTTTGACATGCAGACACGGTCGAAGTCCAGACTTACTAATGCATCCTAACGACTATCTGTTAGACACGCTAATGCAAGACCTGGTTCACTAAGACCAACGCTCTGATACCAACTCTAACAACCCGTCCTAATCCTTTCGGACGAATACATTACAATTGATTACATCGCGAGGTACTTGACCTCTATATGATACATTTTACAAACATTGCATTCATTTTTTTTAAAATACAATCTTTCATTACCTCGAAAGTTGACAGCATGCATACCATTTCATAATATATCCAACTATAATTGACTTAATAATAATCTTGATGAACTCGATAACTCGAATGCAACGTCTGTTGAAATATGTCATGAATAATTCCAATTAATATCTCTAATATGAGCAAATGCACAACGGAAGATTTCTTTCATACCTGAGAATAAACATGCTTTAAAGTGTCAATCAAAAGGTTGGTGAGTTCATTAGTTTAACATAATAATCATTTCAATATTTTAATAGACCACAAGATTTCATTTCCAATTCTCATAAATATACGTCCCACACATGGAGACAAAAATCATTCATATGGTGAACACCTGGTAACCGACATTAACTAGATACATATAAGAATATCCCCTATCATTCCGGGATCTTCCTTCGGACATGATATAAATTTCGAAGTACTAAAGCATCCGGTACTTTGGATGGGGTTTATTAGGCCCAATAGATCTATCTTTAGGATTCGCATCAATTAGGGTGTCTGTTCCCTAATTCTTAGATTACCAGACTTAATAAAAAGGGGCATATTCAGTTTCGATCATTCAACCATAGAACGTAATTTCGATTACTTGTGTCTATTTCGTAAAACAGTTATAAAAGTTGCGCATGTATTCTCAGCCCAAAAATATAAAGGGTAAAAAGGCAAATGAAACTCACGTATATAAATATTGTAAAACAGTTAATAAAGCATTTGCATGTATTCTCAGCCCAACAATGTAATGAGTAAAAAGGGAGCAAATGAAACTCACGCATATAAATATTGTAAAACAGTTAATAAAGCATTTGCATGTATTCTCAGCCCAAAAATGTAATGAGTAAAAAGTTGTAAAACAGTTAATAAAGCATTTGCATGTATTCTCAGCCCAAAAATGTAATGAGTAAAAAGGGAGCAAATGAAACTCACCATACTGTATTTTGTAGTAAAAATACATATAACGACATTAAACAACTGAACAATGCAGGGTTGGCCTCGGATTCACGAACCTATATCATTTGTATATTTATTAATACATATAACCATACTCGAACAATTTCATATACTATATCCTTATATATTATTTATTTAATTTGTATATATATAAATATATGTATGGTTAGTATTATATCTAAAATTCATTGGTTTGTTATAATTAAGTATTTATGTAAATAATGTTAATATTCTTAGTGACAAATATAATGGTATAATAATAACTATAAAAATATAAATCTTTACTGTTAATGATAGTTTTAATAATAAATCTCATAATAATGATAATATTAATAGTTTTTGATAAAAATAATAATATTGATATTAATACTAATATTAATGATAATTGTAATGGTTTGCATTATTTTCTTAATAACAATAATAATAATTCTAATCATAATAATACCTACATTAATATTAATAATACTCCTAATATCGCTAATAGTACTAAATGACGTTATTTAGTCAAAGTGATAATAATATTAGTCATAGTAGTTATGTTAACATAATGATCATAATAATAATAATACATCTATTAGTAGTTAATAAATATAATAATATTAGTAGTAATAACAATATTTTTAGTTATAACAATAATTGTAATAATAATAATGATAAATGATAACTAATACTTAATGATAATTATAATAATAACAATTATAATATTTAGTACTAATAACAATAATCAATAATAACAATAATAGATATAATAATAATAAAAATAGTAAAAATAGGCTACCTTTAAAGCTTTTTAAAACAAAAACGCCACAGGCCGGGTTCGAACCCGTGACTTCTTGCTAACCACACAAACAACACTTAACCACTCATCCAGTCTTGTTTTCCTAAATTATTTTTCAACCCAACTATAGTTAACCCGTTTATTAATATTGTTCTAGCCCAACTGCTAACTCATATCTCGGCCCAACATCTCAGCCCTGGTATTCTTCAGCCCAACAACAATTACTCAGCCCAACAGTTTCTCTTGTTAAATAAAAAAAATGCTGCCACCAAGATTCGAACTAAGGACCTCTCAAAAATCACCAATACACTTGACCATTACGCTACCCATTTATTTCTGTTATACTCTCTGATTAAAATTTATATATTCTGTATTTCCGTTTTTTTTCATCTTCTTCATCATTTATCATCATCGTCACGATATCAACCATCATCATATCATCACAGCATCATCTTTCATCATGTATTCATTGTCTTCATCCTTCATAATCACGTCATCATCAAGATATCGTTATCTATATCTTCTAATATCATTACGTCGACCACTGTATAACTCTTCTTTGTTTACCATGTCTTCATCATTACTTCGGGTTTTTGTTGTTGTTGTTGCAGAAACAGATATAAAACAGCAGTTAATACTGCTGTTCGAATAGGAACAAATATAATAGCGAATCTAAATATTTAAATAGTGAAATTAGTGGTGTTGGGTGTCGGTTTTAAATAGTAACAGAAAACGTGGTGATGTTGGGTTCACAGCTGCAGCAGGAGGTTTCATGGTGGAGGATGGTGGCGAGAGTTTGGTGAGTAAACTGGCGGTGATGGTGTTCTTGGGTCACGGTTGCAGCAGGGAACACAAAAAAAATATCTATATAGAGAGAGAGAGGATGAGAGAGAGAAGGGTTCTTACTGATGGTGGTGTGACGATGGAGGAGGTTGGTTGCCGGAATTGATAGTCACGGTGGTGGTTCGATGGTGAGAGTGGTGATTAATGGTGGTCGACGGTTTAGTGATTCGATGTTAAATATGGAGTGAATTCACGAAGGAGATTAGGAGAGAGAAGATGAGGGAGAGTGGTGTGGTGGCAGACGGCGGTTGCATATGGTGCAAGGTGACCGGTGGTGGTGGTAGGAGATAAAGAAGAGGGGAGAACACCTCTGATGTTGATCGAGTAGATAGGTATATACTTATATATCTTTAAATAATTTTAACATTAATATTTAATAATAATATTAATATTAATAATAATAATAATAATAATAATAATAATAATAATAATAATAATAAATAATACAATTGTGAGTTGGAAGTCAAAAAGTTATACAGTAATTGAAATCATAGCCGCACTTCATTTGGCATATGGTGCCGACAGTTTTCACGGGTCGTGTCCATATCTAAACAGTTAACGCATAAAAGTGTTCCTAAAAATTCCCAATTTTTAGATTAAACATATTTAATTATTTCACTCATTACCTGTTTGAAACCTGATCAAAAAGGTTTAAAAATTATTTATTTTCTGTTTCAATTTATATGTACGGAGTACAAAAATTGGTTCGAAAAGGTAAAAAAAATATTTATCAAAACTATTATCTTTTTTTCAAATTTTGGAACAACTGTTATTTTAAAACTTTATATATATATATTAGACCTATTTTAAAAATAATTAAACGTCAACCGAAAGTTACAGACATTTACCATTAAAGCTCAAAATTAAATATATATAATATACTCTATGTATATATATAAACAATTATAAATAACAAAATTACTACACAACTAAATATATATTAAATAATTAAATTAGATATAACAATATATATATACAAGAAATATACGTATAAGATAATAGTTTTTTTATTACAATGTATTTTATTGTACATATTTATTTATAACAATAAATGTATATAATAGTTTATTAATGTTCATGTTATTATATGTTATACATATATTTATATATACACATATTTACAAGCAATGGTTCGTGAATCATCGAGAATAGTCAAAGGTCAAATGAATCCATTTAAACAGTTCACAAATTTCAAGACTCAATCTAATAGACTTTGTTTATCGTGTCGAAATCATAATAAGATTAGGTTTAAATTTGGTCAGAAATTCCTGGGTCATCACACTAGTCACACTCCCTTTTTGAACAATTTGGCATAGCCAGGAATTGAACCCGGGTGGTGTGCTTCATTGGGCAACTCGGTGGCCACTCAGGCAAGTCTGAATGGTTAAAAAATGGGTTATAGATCCACCGAAGTGGTATGAATTAACCGGATGTGTGGTAATAGGTAAAGCTCAAAGAGCCATTCCCATCCCTGTCAGGGGAGATGCCAATCATCTCTCCTTCTTACGAAGTGGTCTAAAGTGTGTTTGTTTTATGTGTTGTTTACTTCACTTTTTTAACTCTTTTAATAATTACCATGCTATGTAGATATTCATTCATTTTCATATTCAACATACAAGTTTCAGATGATTTAAGCAAAGTTATTCCCATTTATGTAAAGTGAAAGCAATCAAAAGAGGGGTTTCTTTTGCATTAAATGTCATAGCCATTAAAGATTGGTGAGAAAATGTAAGTTAGAGAAAGGGGGCTCTAAGGCTTAATTAAGCTATGTAAACAGTAAAGTATAGAGCTAAATATATATAGGATAATCCTAAACCTAACCCTAAGGGTTAAGGATATGGATGACAATGGATACCCGATCAAGTGGATATCTACCCGACTCATCCGATTATTCGTGGATATGGACGATCTAAATGGATATGGATACGGATATGGATGAACTGAAATGGATATGAATATAGAGATGGATGAAAAGTTTCATTCATTGATAAACCCGCTTTCACCCGAAATAACTAAATATATAAATTTATCACTCGAATTTAATATCATTTATGTAGTGATATTTCATTAATTATATTCATCTTTCTTTATATTTTCTCTAAATATAAAAAATTTCTTATATTTTGTTTTGTTTAAATTATTAAATGTATTTATCGTACTTTAGTGATTTAAATGTGATTCCATGTAACTAAAAAGTAAGCAATTTACAGGTAATCGATATCTTTACATGTTTAATAGGCTATTTGTTGACTATTTGTTATATTGATAAGTAAAAATGTGACTTTCGGTCGCATAAACTATTAAGAAATAATATTTTGATCGTATACAGTGAATCACCGCTTATAATTGCTAAAAATTAAATAAATTTAAATGGATATGGATGATTATCCATTAACCAGCTTCACCCGACGGATATGGATATGGATAGATGAAATTTTTATAAATGGATATGTATATGATATGGATTAAAAAAAATAAATGGATATGGATATGGATACGGCCTTACCCGATCCATATCCGATCCATTGCCATCCCCAGTTACGGGTTACGTTAAGTATACCATATACGTAGTATAAGTTAATCTATCCAGTTACGATTTATGTTAAGTTCTCTGTGAAGCAAGATACCTAGGTTCGAATCTTGAAAATCGAATTAAAATGAACTCTTGACCGGAGGGAGCACCAATGTGCGTAATTCACCTGGTTACGAATTTCGTTGTTCGGGATATTCGTCATCCAGTAGTTTTACTTGGTAGTTAGGACTCAATGTGATTGGTACTGCCTTTAAAAAAAATGTGATTGTCGCTAGGGAGGTTTTTTGTTTTGAAATATAAATAAAAAATATAACTTTTTTATAATCTTATACTTGTTGGCAAGTAGCACAGGCAGTGTTACAAAAAACCCGATTACTCGCCGATTAATCTTCGATTAATCATTTTTAAGAGCAATTCGTTCCGATTTTCAAAAATCCATTTAATTAAACGGCCAACGTCAATTGATGGGTCAAAATCGAATTTTGTAATCAAAGTCGGTCAAAGTAAAAAATGATTAACATTTAGACATGAATTTACACTAAAACTTTATAGTTTTGAGCAAAATAAATAATTTTAGACAATTATGTTAAAGTTTATTATTATATTTTTTAATTTTTTCTATATTTACATATATAATCTTTGAAATTTAATATTTAAATGTATACAGTAAAATTTGATTAATCCCCGAATTACTGATTAATCCTTCTAAAGTCCAACCGATTAATTCCCGAATAGCGAATTTTGCAACCTTGAGCATAGGTATGTAACAAATTTCTTAATATGCTTAGTAGTTAGTACAATCATGGTATATGGTCCCATGGTAAAACAAAATGCATAATACGACTGAAGTGTATTGATTTCCTAGGGGGTAATTTTGTAAATGCAGGCTTTAAATAGGTCACTATTATTCTATTATACTAGGGTGAAAAGCCCGTGCTTTGCACGTAGTAGGGAATGTCTTTTGTTTGTAGTCTCATAGTCTGGAAGAGCTCCAATGTGAAGGGTGTGTTTGAATTGAACTTCAAGGGCATAAACTTAGTATGTAAGATATAGTATGTAAGATAAAGTACTGAACAATAGGTAAGTTTACAAAATATGGGAGGTTGCCCATTTTTTTTTATTCAGCTTCAAGGATGTCCAACAACACAGAATCCAAAAATTTTAACTATTGAATGGAGTTTAAATGCCAGAGGTAATTATTTAAAAAAATAGTAGTTGTTTTGTCTAAGTACTGAACAAAGCAAACCACGGTTGAGCGCGTGTGTTGTAAAAGGCAGGTAGGAAGCTAAAGCGGATGGTAAGTCAATTCAAAATAGACAGCTACAACTGAACTCAGCTATGTAGACGATGCATGAATTTACCCTGCAACAAACACCAGTAGGATGATATCAATGAGCAGATAAGAATAGTGTTTCTCTAATTGGCTTTTAACACCATTGGCGTATGTAAAATGGTCTAACTAATGTCAGCAAAATCTTGGTTTGTTGAGACAACTTGGACATTCTAAAACCCTACAAACAAATGTCAGCTGGGAATGAGTAATAGGTATTTGATGTTTAATAATTTGCAAACGTTAGACGTACGCTTAAAGCGAGACAGCAGTCTATGTAATGTGCCATTCAGTGGCCTGAGGTTGATCACCTGCAAATAAAGGCAGTGAATAATGTTAATGTTATCTTCAGAATCGGGCAATTGGTGCCCAATTAATGCAACTAAATTTACATAACATGTCTGAGTGGTTCAAGGCTGCCTTTTTTTTAAAATTAAAATTAAAATTTAAAAAATAAAACAATAAAAAAAAATTAAAATCAAAAAATTTAAAAATCTAAAAATTTTTTTTAAAAAAAAATAAGTGTTTGAAAACTTGAATGGCCTAAAGGATGAGGAAGGTGTTAATGTGGTTTAAAGGAGAAAGTTGCAAGAAGCATTAGCATTGTGGATTATATGATTGGTTTAGGGTTACCTTTAAATGGTTGGAGATACGTTCGTGAAAACCTCCTTATAGACCACATTTCTGGTGTGGTCTGCCAACTCTTGAGTGTTGTCATTTAGTATGAGTATTTTCAGGCCATCTGGGTTGGTTACCCTTGAAAGAGCGACATATAATTGGCCGTGACTGAAGATGGGTTTAGGCAAATAAATGCCTACAAATTGGAGTGTTTGACCCTGGCTTTTATTTATCGTCATTGCATAGCAGGGTCTCACGGGAAATTGTATCCTTTGCATCACGAATGGCCATTTTGATTCGGTAGAAGTCAGGACAATCCTTGGTATAATAACCATGGCACCTATGTGTGAGCCGGTACTAATCCTAGCATGTAGGAAAAATTTTTGGAACTCAGTTATAATCAATCGGGTTCCATTACACAGACTGGCGCTTGGGTTTATGTTGCGCAAAATCATGACAGGCTGGCCTATTTTTAGTTTTAGCTTGTGTGGAGGGACACCTAGGAAGTTCAACTTATTTAAGAATTCAACTGGGTATGATTGATGTTGCTCTAAAGCGTCAGTTGAACCTTTGCAAATCTCATCAGAGCTTTTATATGTTTTTTTTTTTTCACCTGTGAGCCTTTTAAAGATATGTTTGTTAATCTCAGCTGCATAATCATTTCTTGGGGTTAAAATTGCGCGCTGGCGCAAATAATCATCGTCAGTTTGGTTTAGGCTGAAATCCGGGAATATAGCATCAACAATGGATTCGATTGGGGTTGGGTCTGATGTGAGTAGAAATTCTTCTGGAATTTGAATCCATGTTGGTTTGTCCTCCCCTTCTCTTGCCTGAGCAGGTAGTTTCCTATCTCCTATGTCTAGGACCCATTGGTTAAATAGCTTTTTGCGAGTGTCAATTTTGCCATCACTGGTGTATTCATTGACTCTCATTATCCGTGATAGCGTATGAATTTGACAGAATTTTCATAGGTCGGATCTGTTGATGCACGCTTGGACAACCTCTTGCCTTTTGCCTTTTGGTATCACTGGTAAGATTTGCCGAAAGTCTCCTCCAAGCAAAATAGGCAGACCTCCAAATATTTTTGATCTGTTTTTATAAAATTTAGTGCCCAGAATATCCCGCAATGTTTTGTCTAACGCTTCAAAAGCGTATCTATGAGTCATAGGAGCTTCATCCCATATTATCAACCTAACTTCGTGAAGTAGTGCATCTAAGTGTGTTTTTTGTTTTATACCGCAGGTGCTATTTTCCAACAACTCTAGGGGGATCACAAATCTGCTGTGCGCAGTCCTGCCGTCGGGTAACAGCAACGAAGCGATACCTGTATTTTAGATATGTTATGTTGTGGACGTTTGAAGTATTTAGAAGTAAATGTAAATGTATGCATAGTACCTGATGAAGCAACGACAAGTACAATAAGTCGTTCTGACCTTAATTTGGTAAGGATGGTGTTGTATAAGAAAGTTTTCCCCGTACCCCTGGCCCGTACACAAAAAACAGGCCACCTGCTTGTTCATTGACGGCTCGAATAACGCTTTCGTAGACTTTAAGCTGTTCAGGGTTCAAACACTTGTAAAGGCTGTCGTGTATGGTCTTCATTTCCTGTATGTTGTAGTTTAACTCTTCTCAGATTAAACGATTGTCTAGCTGGGTTAGGAGGGACGGGTCTGGTTGGGGCATGTCTGGAAAATCTGATAATGCCTTTCCGTTTTTGTTTAAAAGCATCTGTATTTCCGCCAAACAATAATTTTGAATCTGTGACTCGGTGAGGATCATCTCTGGATACCTTAATTGTATTCGTTTTTTATGCAGGATATCATCTGATAATGCTTCCCAACTAACTTCCCATAGTTTGAGTGGCTGGCTGACATTACAAAAAAGTAACATGGTGACGAACAAATCCCGAAGTTGAGCACCGGATGCCCATAACTTTGCCTCTGATATTTCTTCTGCCCATTCTTTGTCGTCGTTAATCAGTCCATATGCAAAGCAGGTATCTTTAAAGGTGTTGTGTATTGTTCCATCTACTGTGCGGAAGTCTGCAAAAGAGCGAGGACCTTTAACTATGTTTAACAACATTCTTAGATAGTACCTTTCTCCAGAGGCGGGGTGTGAATACAAAATACGGCCTATGCAACCCCGTTGTTTTCTTGGTTCCCATGTTTTTGTAGTCTGATTCCAAACATAATGTGTAGGTATTTTTGCGTAGGTCAGTTTTCGTGCATTTGGTTCACGCTTGTTAAGCTCAAACCATTGGGTGAACATCGTTTCTTTGATACTTTCCTTATGTAGCAGCGCATGTAGGCTCTCTGAATCGTGTAGTGTAACTGTATGGTGGTTTGGTAGATGATAGGATAATTTCAACACTGATGGTTTTAAAAAGTGGATGTCGAATGAAAACAACCGCCATACAGCTTCACATGGAGATATATAACGACAATCCAAGTAATTATTGATTTCGTCTACCTCAATTATTGTTTCGGCAGATGATTCACCAGTCGGCCTGAGATTCTCCTGAATAACGATTGTTGCTCTATCTGGCCCTTTGTTTAAGTATTTAAATAAGTACTTAATTGCCTTAGATCTATTAAACCACTCGACATTTATATGGGCATTGTATTTGAGTAGCAAAAACCAATTGTAAGGGACGACGAAACTGTTGTTAAGTGTTGCCTTCCCTTTACTGACTTTGATCCCATTGTTGCGGCGCTTATAGTTTGCGTACCCATCTTCATCTATCGTTGTCTCCACGTAATATGGTTTAGGGAAATGTTTTGAACACTTCCTATCAATTATGCAAGCTGCGTCCATGTGTTTTCCACCACACGGTCCATGTAACATGTATTCGGTGACCACTTTATATCCCGCTGGATCCTCTATTTGAGAGGGTATTTCCGCGGAAATGATCTCATCAATATCAGATGGTGATTTACATTTGTACTCATGCATTAACCATATCAGCATATGAACATGAGGTAACCCGCGTTTTTGAAATTCGATGATACATATACCTGCATTATAGAAATATTGATTCTATAATGTTAATGCATAGGGAAATGTAACGTTAAGAGGATATAATTTAGATACAATTTTATAAGGAGGAAAAAATAAGGAAACTCAAAAAATAAATAAATAATTAAAAAATTAAGGGGAATAAAAGTGACCTGCTTCGCATTTTCCAAATATGTGGACATTCATTATATCGCGCATGAGTTCGTCTAGCTTTTGTTTGAATAGCCTTGCAACGATATCTGGGCGGTCTGGCGCTTTTTGGCCCTCGATGTGGCTGTGACAACCCGGAAATTTTCGATCAAATTTAAACTTTAATCTTTATATTATTCTGACACGATAAGCAAAGTTTGTTAAGTTGAATCTCAAGAATTTTAAACTGTGTCCATACATTCATTTAAACCTCGACCAAGTTCCAGCGATTCACGAACCATTAAATTGAACGAACATGATTATATATGTATATGTGTATATATTATAACTTGAAAACATTAACAAATTATTAGGCGTATAATACTTTATTTAAACGTATTTTTTCAAAATATATTCTAATAGTTATCAACGGAATTAGAAGATAATATCAAATGACTGATTTATCAGATACATTGCGATATGATTACGGGTCTATGTTATGAGGTCCACTGTGATTTAAGAAATCTATTCTTTTTGACAACATTCGGAAAATGGTAAAGTGATTTATAAGTAAGAACGTGGAGTGTAAATAACTTAGATGTTGGATATTGACAAGTTAAGTAACTCAACATTTTTCATTAAGATAATTTCATACGTTTATTTAACCTTTGGATTTTATCCCATGCTTCACCAACAGACTGTAATTTAAAAACTTGAAACCTATTATGAATATATATGATTATACGTTTCTAAAACGTTTTATGATATAACGATTTCCATTATTTTAACCTTTAAACAAAATAATTCTTAAATATATTTAGTTTTGGAAAACAAAATTATCATATTTATTTGATTTAGTTTCAGACGTACAAAAAATATTTTCAGTTTAAAAAGAACTTTATTATTAAAACGTATATAACTTTTATAAATATCTAGAACCACTTTTGACAACTCATTACTTAACCAGTATGATAAAGATAACGATATTTATATTTTATTTTATTAAGTATATATAATGATTTTAATTAATATTATATATATTTATACGCGTATTATATGTACATAGTTTTATACTTTTACTATACTTAAACTTTACCTTTACTTTATTTTTACTTTACTTTAACTTTAATAATTCACTTTAATAATTCATACTTTAATAATTCACTTTAATAATTCATACTTTAATAATTCATACTTTAATAATTCACTTTAATAATTCATACTTTAATAATTCACTTTAATAATTCATACTTTAATAATTCACTTTAATAATTCAAAAATCTTTTATAAATAGAATTCAATAGGTTTCATTATTTCATAGAAACTTGAAAATATTTTCTCTAAACTCTCTCAATCGATTTACATATATATATTTACTCTGTATTATTTCAAGATATTATTAGTATACATAAAATATTACGACGGAGTGCTGTCCGAGTGATTTTGAAATTGTTTTTCGAGCGGGATAGAGCTAAGGAAATTATGGGTTATAGCTATGGAGGTTATGGGTATGGTTCGGGAGTATTGCTCGTAAGTCAAACTAGTGTTTATCATCTCAGTTGCGTCTACGTACTTTTCCTACAATATTGAATCTCAATATTGATACGTGAGTACTCACAATTTAATTTTTATATATTAATAGTGTATCCCTGACTAGTGCTCGAGAATATAGGATTATGCATGCTTGTACTTTTGATATTGCCATTAGATAGGATATGTTGAATCATGAATTAGTTACATATGAAGATATGCATGTCGTTGGAAAGCTAGCGAAAAATTAAGAACTTTTCATTTAGATATCGAATGGTTTCGATGAACGGATTTGAAGTTATAATCAATTGAATTTTTGTATTATTAGTAAAAATGATTATTATTATCGTCGTTATTATCGTCGCTCTAGTTTTATATTATTATTACTATTATCATTATCAATAAAAGGAATTATCATTAAAAATTATTATTTTTATTATTATTACTATCGTTATTATCGTTAAAGTTATAATTAGTATTATTATTATTATTATCTAATTATTATTATTATTATTATTATTATTATTATTATTATTATTAATATTATTATTATTATTATTATTATCATTATTAATATATATATCATTATTTAAAAATGGTTATTGTTATTGTTATTATTATTATTAATTATTATCATTAAAATAGTTATTAGTATTATCATTAATAATATCATAGTAATTATCATTATTAGTATTATTGTAATTAAAACTAATATTAGTAACACCTAATTATTTTGATTACTATTATTATCATTATTATGAACACGATATAAAAGACGATTAAAAGCTATTAAACAAAACGATTAGGAAATAATGAGTATGAGTATCATGATGAAATTAAAATATTATAAGCTATTGATTTAGATAAAATTATCATTCTTATTATTTTTATCATTACTATTATTATTAAAAGTATCGTTAGTATTAAAAACTATCATTTTAACAAAAATTATCATTTTAATAGAAATGTCATTGTTATTATAAAATATCATTATTATTATCATTTTAAATAGAATTATTATTTTAAAGTTAACATTAAAAAGTATCGTAAATATTAAAGTTATCATAATTAGAATTATCATTTTATCATAATGTCATTTTTAGTAATTATAAATATTGATATTTTTATTAATAGAATAATAATAATTATTATTACAAAATAATATAACTTTTACTTACTATTATTATAGATATTATTTTATCAAATAAATATGTGATACAAACATATTTTACTACGTGTAATAAAATTACTTTAATAATACCTATCATATTATCTTTATGATATTAAATGAACTCTATAAATTTTATTACTTAATATATATAAAAGTATATTTTATTATATAAATTTTAATATAAAATTTTATTTATTAATAAATGAATTATATTATTTACTCTAATAAATTTTTTAAAAATATTTAAAAATATAAAACGACGATATTTAAACTATATATTAATCATGTATAGATTTTGGAAATTATTTTGAGTCAAACTGACTTTTGTTGACCTTTACATATTATTCTCGAGCCTTAGGATTTTGATACACTATGACTTGACCTAATTTGTTAGACAAATATTGACCAACACATAAATATATATAATTAATTTAGGTTCATGAATCCGAGGCCAACCTTGCACTTGTTCAATGACGTTATATGTATTTTTACTACGAAATACAGTATGGTGAGTTTCATTTTCCTTTTTACCCTTTATATTTTTGGGCTGAGAATACATGCGCAATTTTTATAAATGTTTTACGAAATAGACACAAGTAATTGAAACTACATTATATGGGTGAATGATCGAATCCGAATATGCCCCTTTTGCTTGGTAACCTAAGAATTAGTAAACCGATCTACTAATTGACGCGAATCCTAAAGATAGATCTATTGGGCCTAACGAACCCCATCCAAAGTACCGGATGCTTTAGTACTTCGATGTTGTTTTTATCATGTCCGAAGGATTTCCCGGAATGATAGGGTATATTCTTATATGCATCTTGTTAATGTCGGTTACCAGGTGTTCACCATATGAATGATTATTTTTGTCTCTATGCATGTGACGTATATTTATGAGAACTGAAAATGAAATTTTTGTGGTCTATTAAAATGATGAAAATGAATGATTATGATAAACTAATGAACTCACCAACCTTTTGGTTGACACTTTAAAGCATGTTTATTCTCAGGTGTTAAAGAAATCTTCCGTTGTGCATTTGCTCATTTTAAAGATATTACTTGGAGTCTTTCATGGCATATTTCAAAGAACGTTGCATTCGAGTCATTGAGTTCATCAAAGATTATTATTATTAAGTCAATTTATAGTTGGATAGTGGATATTATGATATGGTATGCATGCCTGACAATTTTCGATATAAAGAAAGTTTGTCTTTTAAAAACGAATGCAATGTTTGTAAAATGTATCATATAGAGGTCAAATACCTCGCGATGTAATCAACTATTGTGAATCGTTTATAATGTATATGAACGGGTCCTTTCAGTTGGTATCAGAGCGGTGGTCTTAGCGAACTAGGTCTGCATTAGTGTGTCTAACTGATAAGTTGTTAGGATGCATTAGTGAGTCTGGACTTCGACCGTGTCTGCATGTCAAAATTTTTGCTTATCATTTCTAGTCGGAAATTATCTGCTTATCATCCTTAGGAAATTACCTGCTTATCATTATTAGTCTACACACTTCTTGCTATATTAATTGTATGAGTAGTGTATAGACAAAAATTCATATCTTAGCGTATCTGCTAAATCATATCTTATCGTATCTGTTACTTTAAACTTTGCCTGACATATCCCGCAAATTCCTCCGTAATCTATGAAATCTTTTGATATATATATATAGATATCCTATGTAAATAGAATACCACCCGATAGCCGGAAAATCATTTTATATCCAAAAATCCTTTATCCAATCGTACGAAATGGAATTTGTCATCAGTTCAAGTCACTCGGATTCCGAAATGGAATCCCATTCAAGCTCCGAAAGCAGTGTGACCGGAATGGATCAACCAATCAGTCATCACCTATTCTGGATGAATTGGGGATGGGTTCGTAGCCTCCTCAATCATTGGAGACAAGAAGAAGGTGATCCCTTCCATCCACCACATTGCCCCCTTGGTGATGAACCTGAAGCACTTACCAGCGAACCTGTTCGAGACACCATTTTCTCTCTCATTTCCAGGGTATCTCATCACGATTACATACTACATCAAATTCTAGATTTTATTTATCCACTCGTCCGAACTGACAATCACCCCGGTGTAATAGAAGAAGTCAACGAGCTTCGCGCTCGGGTAGTGGCTTTGGAGAATATGGTGCAGAGATTACAAACACCAGCAGCAGCACCAGCAGCATAACCAGTACCACCATCATCAACGCCAACAGTACCATTACCACCTCCAACCACAACCGCGTTGTAAACCTCAACTTCACAATCTGTCCCACTAGCATCAACGTCATATGCACCATAGATACCAAGAAGTACCAACAACAATAAATGACGAAGTATTAATTCATAACTTCATTGGAGAAACATTCCGCGGTGATTATGTAATCTCTAAAGTCTTAGAGATTATCTAATCTAGCCCTAACCAAAAATCAGTTAAGCGAACCAAAATGATAGAAGGAAGAGTAGAAACCCTGACAAAAATGGTGCGTGATTAACAAGCTAAGCTTGTTTTACCAACAGCATCAACAGTACCATCAGCGTCACCAGCATCGTCAGTACAGTCAACATCAGAATCAACAACACCTATAACATGACAAACTCCGTCAGTTCAAGAATCACTGTGGACATCATTACTAATCAATAACGCGTATATTGTATCAACGAGTTATGAAGAATTAACTCATTCCCTCTGAAGAAATTATATGTATATTTTATATATATATATATATATATATATATATATATATATATATATATTTTGAAATAAAAAAAAAAATCTTTCCGTGCTAAGCTATTGTGTGTGAATCTTAACTACTCGGTTAATTCATATTACAAATATGCAATAATGTACGTCCTTCGCCCGCAACTTAACCATCGTTAACTACAATCTCTGTCGCAATTCAACAAATTCCAATTCATAATAAATCAAGTATGTATTTGATTTTACACTTTCACCATCGATGTACCCGAAACTTTTCAGATAACATCATTCGTACTTTGCGAAGTTCACAAGAATTTAACGAAAACCAACATCACGCCTCAACAAATAACAAAGTATTGATTCATACTTTCAATATCATTGAAGAAATACTTATATGATTTCTAAAGTTTTAGGGATTTCTCAATTCTAGTTTCAATCATAAATCAAATGAGTTTAATTTAATATTAACTCATAAAATCTATGTTACATCTGAAGAAAATATACACATATATATTTTCACAAAGACTGTAATAAAATTCTTTTGTACAAAATATTAATTGTGAATTTTTTTAACGGTTAGGTAATACCCGAGAGATATATATATAATTTCACAATTAATATGTTACATTTTTCGATCCCGATTCAACAAATCATCAACTATACTCATTACTTTCACAATGATATACATTCTCTCATAGAAATCAAAACAACCATTCGCATCCAAATTAGATTACATATTTTGATTTTGACAAATCAAAATCCAAGTCAAAATTTAACAGAAGACATCACTTTTAGATTCCTACATCTTTCAAAATTACACTTTGACTTCAAAACTGTGTTAGAACATCAAATGTATATTAACGATTACAATCTGTGTTCAAACCCTTAGAAAATTTTTGAAGACACTTCAAATAATGAGCAATCTAGATGATGATTCAACCACATATTACCCACAGTCATGTACTTAAAAAGCTCTCGAAATTAAAGTCATAATTCAACACCTATCTGTGTCAGATCCTTTGGCATTTATTAGCAAAAATAACTTTGCAATTCCTTTTCAAAGTAGCAAATTCTATCACAGCTCCAGCAAGACAACTTCGATTTTTCATTCGGAGTAGCCTTATCATAATCTTGATATATATGTTGCCCTTTCGCCATTGTTACCGGGGAACCTTTCATATCTCGCCACATCAGCAGTAAACTTATCTTCAACCGTAATAATCTGAGATTTTCCGAAAAGTCATTATATTTATGAAAACCCCATCATTTACTCATCTGCCTCTTGTAACGAGAATTGCCATACGAATCATTGGGAATTAGCAATCAATATTTTGAAATCTCGCAGCATGTTGATGCCAACAGTTATACATATAACGTCTATCTCCAAGGCTTACATACTTCGAATGTGAAGTTTCTGAAAAACACCCTGAACTGCAGAATAATTCTTGAAATGTTGATGAAGCAGCAAAAAAAAACTATAAAACGACCTTAAAAGTAAAAAGTTTGATGATAATGAATAGTGTGTTGGCAAAGCGAAGAAAAGGAGATGTTTTGGAACTGGAAAACGAATTGAGCAAAGTATGAAAGAGGCTGTGGACAAATCACAAGGACGAAACCTACATTCAAAGAATCCAAATGATTCAGTATCTGCTGAAGTCATTAAAAAATATCTTTCTCCTGACTCTAAACCCTTGCGGACAATATTCTTCATCATCCTCTGATATTAGAAAATTATAAGATATCATCATAACTTTCATTATAAATATCCTCCATATTTCTGAAGATATTTTCTTAATTTTTCTTATTTGAAATCATTTACCTCTTCGCACTATCTGTATTACATCATAAAAGAAACTATTTTAGTTTCTAAATTCTGAAACATTCAAGTTTAAAATAGGAATATTTTGAAGTAGTGTTAGGAACTGAAGCATGAATTAGTATAATATAATGACACTTGATCAACGTGATTATATTATAGTAAGTCATGCTGAGTTTCTAAATGGAACGTGATGATTCACAGATCATAACATCATCATGTGCCATGTTATACGACTCTTGTATTCTATTTAACCTCTAAAATATCAAGAAAATATTTCTTGATGATTCGGACTTTTTCAAGGTATTCTGGTAATTTGACAAGTCAAGATCGTGCCATCACAATTTCTTCCTAGAACATTAACAATGTTTATTCCGAATTTCATATCTGTGAATTCTGGACCATTACAAGCGGTGCTTAATCGCAAGAAGAAGAAACGAAAGGACAAAACTCCGAAATAGAAATTGGGGTATAAATTGCAGCAAATAAAAGAGAGCATTAACTGTGAATGACAATGATTATAGAAGACAGAAGCAGAGACTTTGAAATATAAGGGAAGATATAAAGCCCAACCACAAACCAGAAATTATAAACCATATATATCAATGCATATAGCAATATAAAGACACGGGAGAACTAGAAACACTATAAACCCAAGAGTATATTAGAAGTAAATAGATTCTTTCGGCAGTAAATGAAAAAGAAGAATGACCGATATGAAAGTTAGAAGTATATCAAGAATCAGAACTGGATGGAGCATATTGATGAATACTTTAAAATATGAGTTGAGGGGGAAAGAATAGAAGGTGATGAAACATGACTAAAAACTTAGAAATCAACAGATTTAACTCACACAATGGTGGAATAAGTGAATCAAACCCTCTAATGAATAGGTTAATTTTTTTTGGATTAATTTAGTCAAACCACAACTAAATCAAGTGTGATTATATCAACACCTAGAGCTATTATTCACCACCTGGGTGATTTGGACTGAGAGAAAATCGGAGGAGCTCACCTGATCTGAGTGTGTGTAACAAATGAGAGGCTTAACCTAAAATGAAGAACATAAGACTTTATATACCCCTGCTGTTGACTCACCCGTACGATTCATCTATCACACGTATGAGTTGGCTTCATCAGCCGTACGGGTGATCACTCACTCGTGTCTTCTCATTTAGGTTGTAATTGTGACTTAGCTCAGCATCAACCGTGCGTATGAGCCTATCAGCCGTACTAGTGAGGCTTCACTCGTACGTCTGACTAAATCTAACATAGTCAAACATCCAAATCTCGTTCCTGCAGTTCCTGTAACCACATACAAACACGGATAGGATAATAACGAGCAATCATGGTGGCCTGTAAACTGTTGTACCTGCAATGGACGTGGGTAGATGTCTAGGGACTTGTATAAAATGCATCAACAGAAGGTGTGAGTTGTAAGGAAACGAAGGAGGTGAATTTATAAGAAAATCTCTGACAGAACAATTAAAATGGACGACCGCATTTAAAGCGGATCCTAATTCCTTTGGTTACAGGAGAATCAAATCTTATTACGAAGATTTTCTTCAAATCCCTTAAAATCTGGAAATCAATCATATCTCCGTCAAATGATAAGATGGACCTACACTTACTCATTTCACTCTTCTATGTTAGCTTCATTCGTACTCTTCATATAAATGGACTGTTTATCCAAATTATTCGCTGATGATAAAACTCTAATTTTCAACCCGTATGCATCATGAAAACATACTTATTATCATTCACGACCTTTCCACTCAAATTTCGGGACGAAATTTCTTTAACGGGTAGGTACTGTGACAACCCGGAAATTTCCGACCAAATTTAAACTTTAATCTTTATATTATTCTGACACGATAAGCAAAGTTTGTTAAGTTGAATCTCAAGAATTTTAAACTGTGTCCATACATTCATTTAAACCTCGACCAAGTTCCAACGATTCACGAACCATTAAATTGAACGAACATGATTATATATGTATATGTGTATTGTGACGATCGCTCCAAATCCATATGGACGAACACGTCATTCATTGATTTCATTGCGAGGTATTTGACCTCTATATGATACGTTTTGTAAACATTGCATTCTTTTGAAAAGGCACACCATAAATGTATATTTAAATCAAAGGTTTTCGACATCTGATGATTTCTACATATATACAATCACCGTATATAATAGTTTACAATAGTACTTTCGTTGACAATGCAGTCAAAATAAGGTACATGGTGATGAATTGGTGAATGCAACGTTTTCTTGAAAAATATGCCATGTAAGACTCCATGCACATAGCTTGTATATCATAATAGCAAACAGCGAAAGACTTCTAGGGAACCTGAGAATAAACATGCTAACAAGTGTCAACACAAAGGTTGGTGAGTTCATAGTTTGTATGTTTCGCATAATCTGTATATAAAGATGGATCACAAGATTTCAGTTGTTTCATCCAGAAACGTTTATCAAAATATTCTACGAAATTGAGCACCCTGGTAACTAAACTTAACGTATATATAATTTATACCCTTTGTATAATCATCTTAATAATACACGCAAACCAACGTGTACGCTTCTCAAATAGCATACGTCCGTTAAAAGGCTAGTGCTCTAGCTCGGACGGGGATATCAAGCCCTATGGATCCATATACTACTACTCGCGCCCACCAGTTCTTATAACTGGCAGTTACTAGTTACCAAAGCTAAGGGATTTTCGGTTCAAACTCAGTGTAGAATTTAGTATTTACTTGTGTCCATTTCGTTTAAAACAAAGTTCATGTATTCTCAGCCCAAAAATATAGATTTCAAAAGCAATTAAAAAGGGAGCAAATGAAACTCACCTTAACAGCACATAAAGTTGTTCATCGTAATGTGACCGAAACCCGGAATATCAAATAATCGTAGATCTCAACCTAGAGAACATATGCTGGTCAATAAATGTCTATCAAGCTAGGTCAGGTCATAGTGTATCACAATCCTAATGCTCGAAATTGACATACAAAAGTTATTCAAAGTTGTTTCAAAAAGTCAATTTTGACAATAGTTCAACAAACGAGACGTACCTTATATAAGGATTCATTTACTCGGTTGGTAATATTCAAAAATCCATTTTATCAATCTCGTAAACAAGTTGTTTAAGTATTAATTGCAGATTCAAAAAGCAATTCCAATTAATGTCAATTATAATTCAGTTGACCATATCTTTTGATTCGTTCCTCGAAACTATTCGATATCTAAATGAAAAGTTATTGATTTTTCGCCAGCTTTCCGAAAACATGTATATCATATACCTTTTACCCGTAATATATGTATTTAATTCGTGATTTATTATAAACTGTTTAACGACAAAATTTAACATACAAACATGTATAAATATATATACTCGAGCACTAGACATGTATACACTATTAATTTATAAAAGATAAAATATAAATGCTTACGTATCAATATTGTGATTCAATATTTCAGAAAAGTACGTAGACGTACGGAGATGATAAACACTAGGTTTGACTTTACGAGCATAACCCTCGAACAATACCCATAACCTCTTTTAGTAATAACCCATAATTTTCTTAGCCTTATCCCGTATGAAAACCCATTTGAAAAGTGACACGCTCATGACCTCGTCGTAATATTTTATGTATAATATTACTAATAATAATAATAAGATTAATAATAATAATATAAATATAAATAATAGAGAGATATATGTGTGTGTAAACAAACAGAAATCGAATTCAATTTATAGACTTTTCCTGAAATCTGACTCCATGCGATCGCATGAGTTTTTAGTGTTTTTGCCATGCGATCGCATGGCCGCCTTATCCTATTTTTGTTTGCTAGTTCGTCGACATCATATAGTGTTTTACTGTAGCAAATAGTGTTCAATGTAGCAAATAGTATTTTACTGTAGCAAATAGTGTTTACTGTAGCAAATAGTGTTTTACTATAGCAAAGTCATTTTACTTGTACATATATATATATATATATATATATACATACATACATATAATTGTTCATGAATCGTCGAGAGCAGTCAAATGTAATTTAATACATGAAACAGTTCTAAAATTTTGAAATTCAACTTCATAGACTTTGCTTATCGTGTCGGAAACATTAAATCATTTAAAGATAAAGTTTAAATTTGGTCAGAAATTTCCGGGTCATCACAGTACCTACCCGTTAAAGAAATTTCGTCCCGAAATTTAAGTGAGGTCGTCATGGCTAACAATAGAAATGTTTTCATGATGAATATGAGTTGATAAATAGAATTTTATCATCGTTGAATTATATGGATAAAACAATCCGATTTCTCGAAGCGTATGAGAGAAGTTATCGTAAAAGAGTGAAATGAAAGAATAGAGATTCGTCTTAGCTTTTGACGTAGTTACGATTGATTTCCGGAATTTAAGGAATAGAAAATCTTCATAATCTAAATAAGATTTGATTCTTCGGAATTTGCAGAAATTAAGATTTTCTTTGATTAAATGCGTAATCTGCCTCGATTGCTATAAATTGACCTCTTCCGTTTCATTTATTTTCACCACTCCTATAATCTTCTTTCTTATTTCATACATCCCAATAGATTGTGAAAATGCTTAATCCAGTTCTGATTCTTGATATTTTCCTGGCTATCGTATCCTTCATTCTTCTTTTTCATCTGCCACCAGAGGAAGTTATTCTCTTCTACTATTACCTTGGGGTTATAGTGTTTTTCATTCTCCCGTGTCTTTATATTGCTATACGTATTGATATACACGGTTTGTAATTTTGGGGTTGTTATCGGGCTTAAATTCTCCTTTATATTTTGGAGCTTCATGCTTTCGTTTTCTCTTCCCGACTTTAAGTCAAGCGAATAATGGTCCAAAATTCGTAGGTATGGATTTTGAAATGAACATAATTAATATTCTAAGAAAGAAACGGTAATGGCACAATCTGACTTGTCAAATTACCAAAATACCTCGAAAAAACCAAATCATCAAGAAAAATATTTTCTTGATATGTTTAGAGGTTAAATAGAATGAAAGAGTTATGTAACATGGTTCATGATGAGGGTGTGATCTGTGAACCTTTATCACGTTCCATTAGAAACTCAGCATGACTTACTGTAATATAATCACGTTGATCAAGTGTCATTATATAATACTAACCCATGCTTCAATTCCCAATATTACTTCAAAACATCTATTTTTCGAATTTTTCAGATTTTAGAAACTAAAATAGTTTCTTTTATGATGTAACACAGATAGAGCGAAGAGATGAATGATTTCAGATAAGAATGGTTATAAAAAAAGATCTTCAGAAATATGGAGGATATTTATAATGGAAGATACGATGATATCTTAGAATTTCTAATATCAGAGGATGATGCGAAAAATCTGTCTGTGAAGGTTTAGAATAAGAAGTAAGGTTCTTACTAATGGTTTCAGCAGACACTGAATCATTTGTATTCTTTGAAGGCAGGTTCAGTCTTTGTGATTTATTCACAGCCTCTTTCATACTTTACTCAATCCGTTTTTCAGTTCCAAACCTTCTCTTTTTCTCAGCTTTACCACCATACTATTCTTTATCATCAAACTTTTGACTGTTAAGGTCGTTTACAATTTTTGCTGCTTCATCAACATTTTTCCAAAATTCGGAGAACTAGTTTCATAGTTTGGGGTGTTTTTTTCGGAAACTTCACATTCGAAGTATGTAAGTCCAGGAGGTAGACGTTATATGAACGCATATAACTGTTGGTGTAGACGTGCTGCAAGATTTCAAAATACTGCTTGCTAATTCCCGATAGTTGGTATGGCAATTGCCGTTACAAGATGTGGATGAGTACATGATACGGTTTCAATGAGTATAAGGATTTTTCGGAAGGTCAAAGATCAATGAAGTTGTTGGTAAATTTACTGCTAATGTGGTGGAACATGAAAGATTCCCCGATAACAAAAACGTATATGCCAAAGTTACAAGTCTGAAAGGTCGTCGTTGACTGGTTGAACAGTTGATAATACTGGATACTTTGAAAAGAAATTGCAAGGTTATTTTCAGTAATAACAATGCTAAAGGATGTTTCACATTTTTGAAGTCAAAATATAGCTTTGAAAGATGTCGAGATCTAAGAATGATGTCACTGGTTCAGAGTTATGACTTGGATTCTGATCCGTCAATATGTAATCGAATTTGTATGAAAACGATTGTATATCGTTGTGAGCATTGTTAATAATTTTTGAATCAAAGTTGAAGAATGTACAGTGTAACATATTAATTACGAACTTATATATTTCCCGGGTATTACCTACCCGTTAAAGATTTCACAATTAATACTTTGTACAAAAGAATTTTTATTACCGTCTTTATGAAAATATATGTATGTATATTTTCTTCAGATGTAACACAGATTTAATGAGTTAATATCATATTAAGCTCATTTAATTTCCGGCTTGACTTAGAAATGATTAATCTCTAAAACATTAAAGATTACATAATCTTTGCAGAGTATTTCTCTAATGTAATCGATACTTCATTATTTATTCTTATTGATATTCCTCGGTGAAGGATGTTGGTGCTCGTGGAATTTTTGTGAAGCTTACAAGGCACAGATGATGTTTTCTGAAAAGTTTCGAGTATATTGAGATTGAAAATGTAAAATCAATTATGTAATTGATTAATACACTTGGTTTATTATGAAATGGAATTCTATAGATTGAACCAGAGATTGTAGTTAATGAAGGTTAAGTTGTTAACGAAGGATGTACATCATAGCATATTAGTAATATGAATTTAACCGAGTAGTATTTACCCTTTTTCAATTCATACTTAATAGCTTAGTACGAAAAGATTTATGATGGTTTTAAAATATATATAAGATATACATATAAATTCTTCAGAGGGAATGAGTTAATATTTCATAACTCGTTGATACAAATATACGCGTTGTTGACTTGTAATAATATCCACGGTGCTTTCTTGAACTGGCGGAGCTTGTGATGTTAGAGGTGCTGATGATTCTAAAGATGTTGACAGCACTAACTGTGCTGGTGAGGCTAAGGGTACTATTGATGCTGTTGGTAAAACAAGTCTAGCTTGTACCTTACGCATCATTCTTGTCAGGGTTTCTATTCTTCCTTCTATTTATCTGATTTACGGTTAGAACTGGGATAAATAATCTCTAAGATTTTAGAGATTACATAATCACCGTAGAATATTTCTTTGATGAAGTTATGAATCAGTACTTCATCATTTATTGTTGTTGGCACTCCTTGGTATCTACGGTGCGTATGATGTTGATATCCGAAGTACAGTTTTTAGATGTGATATTGAGGTGTGGGATGCGGATGTGGTTGTTAGTGGTGGTAATGGTACTGTTGTTGTTGACGATGGTGGTACTGGTTATGCTGCTGGTGCTGCTGCTGGTGTTTGTAACCTTCGCACCATATTCTCCAAAGCCACTACCCGAGCGCGAAGCTCGTTGACTTCTTCTATTATACCGGGATGATCAGTTGTTCGGACGAGCGGATGAATAAGAACCAGAATTTGAGAGAGTATATGATCATGATGAGATATTCTGGAGATGAGAGAGAAAATGGTATTATTAACAGGTTCGCCGGTAAGTGCTTCAGGTTCTTCGCCAAGAGGGCAATGTGGTGGATGGAAGGGATCGCCTTCTTCTTGTCTCCAAAAATTAAGTAGGCTACGAACCCATCCCCAATTCATCCAGAATAGATGATGGCTAATTGGTTGATCCATTCCGGTTACACTTTCTTCAGAGTTCAGGTGAATATCCATATCGGAATAGCTGTCAGAATTTAAGGAATTTGAATTGGATACGGGATCCATCTTGTATAATTAGATAGTTGATTTTTGATATGAAATAGATTATAGAATTTAGATTGGTACTCTTCAATACATAATTTACATATGTATATATAATACCAAAATTTCGTAAATTACGGAGAAATTTTCGGAAGATGGCAGTCAAAGTTTATAGTAACAGATACGTTAAGATATGAATTTTGTCTATACACTATTCATGCAATCAATGCAGTAAAATATGTCTAGACTTAAGAATGATAAACATGTAATTTTTGACAAGAAATGATAAGCAAAACTTTTAACATGCAGACACGGTCGAAGTCCAGACTTACTAATGCATCTTAACAACTATCAGTTAGACACACTCATGCAAGACCTGGTTCGCTAGGACCAACGCTCTGATACCAACTGTGACGATCGCTCCAAATCCATATGGACGAACACGTTATTCATTGATTTCATTGCGAGGTATTTGACCTCTATATGATACGTTTTGTAAACATTGCATTCTTTTGAAAAGGCACACCATAAATGTATATTTAAATCAAAGGTTTTTGACATCTGATGATTTCTACATATAGACAATCACCGTATATAATAGTTTACAATAGTACTTTCGTTGACAATGCAGTCAAAATAAGGTACATGGTGATAAATTGGTGAATGCAACGTTTTTTTAAAAAATATGCCATGTAAGACTCCATGCACATAGCTTGTATATCATAATAGCAAACAGCGGAAGACTTCTAGGGAACCTGAGAATAAACATGCTAACAAGTGTCAACACAAAGGTTGTTGAGTTCATAGTTTGTATGTTTCGCATAATCTGTATATAAAGATGGATCACAAGATTTCAGTTGTTTCATCCAGAAACGTTTATCAAAATATTCTACGAAATTGAGCACCCTGGTAACTAAACTTAACGTATATATAATTTATACCCTTTGTATAATCATCTTAATAATACACGCAAACCAACGTGTACGCTTCTCAAATAGCATACGTCCGTTAAAAGGCTAGTGCTCTAGCTCGGATGGGGATATCAAGCCCTATGGATCCATATACTACTACTCGCGCCCACCAGTTCTTATAACTGGCAGTTACTAGTTACCAAAGCTAAGGGATTTTCGGTTCAAACTCAGTGTAGAATTTAGTATGTACTTGTGTCCATTTCGTTTAAAACAAAGTTCATGTATTCTCAGCCCAAAAATATAGATTTCAAAAGCAATTAAAAAGGGAGCAAATGAAACTCACCTTAGCAGCACATAAAGTTGTTCATCGTAATGTGACCAAAACCCGGAATAACAAATAATCGTAGATCTCAACCTAGAGAACATATGCTGGTCAATAAATGTCTATCAAGCTAGGTCAGGTCATAGTGTATCACAATCCTAATGCTCGAAATTGACATACAAAAGTTATTCAAAGTTGTTTCAAAAAGTCAATTTTGACAATAGTTCAACAAACGAGACGTACCTTATATAAGGATTCATTTACTCGGTTGGTAATATTCAAAAATCCATTTTATCAATCTCGTAAACAAGTTGTTTAAGTATTAATTGCAGATTCAAAAAGCAATTCCAATTAATGTCAATTATAATTCAGTTGACCATATCTTTTGATTCGTTCCTCGAAACTATTCGATATCTAAATGAAAAGCTATTGATTTTTCGCCAGCTTTCCGAAAACATGTATATCATATACCTTTTACCCGTAATATATGTATTTAATTCGTGATTTATTATAAACTGTTTAACGACAAAATTTAACATACAAACATGTATAAATATATATACTCGAGCACTAGATATGTATACACTATTAATTTATAAAAGATAAAATATAAATGCTTACGTATCAATATTGTGATTCAATATTTCAGAAAAGTACGTAGACGTACGGAGATGATAAACACTAGGTTTGACTTTACGAGCATAACCCTCGAACAATACCCATAACCTCCCTTAGTAATAACCCATAATTTTCTTAGCTTTATCCCGTATGAAAACCCATTTTAAAAGTGACACGCTCATGACCTCGTCGTAATATTTTATGTATAATATTACTAATAATAATAATAAGATTAATAATAATAATATAATATTAATCTTAATAATAATAATAATAAAAATAATAATAATATAAATAATAATATAAATATAAATAATAGAGAGATATATGTGTGTGTAAACGAACAGAAATCGAATTCAATTTATAGACTTTTCCTGAAATCTGACTCCATGCGATCGCATGAGTTTTCAGTGTTTTTGCCATGCGGTCGCATGGCCGCCTTATCCTGTTTTTGTTTGCTAGTTCGTCGACATCAAATAGTATTTACTGTAGCAAATAGTGTTTACTGTAGCAAATAGTGTTTTACTGTAACAAATAGTATTTTACTGTAGCAAATAGTGTTTACTGTAGCAAATAGTATTTTACTGTAGCAAAGTCATTTTACTTGTACACACACACACACACACACACACATATATATATATATATATATATATATATATATATATATATATATATATATATATATATATATATATACATACATACATATAATTGTTCATGAATCGTCGAGAGCAGTCAAATGTAATTTAATACATGAAACAGTTCTAAAATTTTGAAATTCAACTTCATAGACTTTGCTTATCCTGTCGGAAACATTAAATCATTTAAAGATAAAGTTTAAATTTGGTCAGAAATTTCCGGGTCATCACATGTATATATTATAACTTGAAAACATTAACAAAGTATTAGGCGTATAATACTTTTAATAAACGTATTTGTTTCAAAATATATTCTAATATTAATCAACGGAATTAGAAGATAATATCAAATTACTGATTTATCAGATACGTTGCGATATGATTACGGGTCTATGTTATGAGGTCCACTGTGATTTAAGAAATCTATTCTTTTTGACAACAGTCGGAAAATGGTAAAGTGATTTATAAGTAAGAACGTGGAGTGTAAATAACTTAGATGTTGGATATCGACAAGTTAAGTAACTCGACATTTTTCATTAAGATGATTTCATACGTTTATTTAACCTTTGGATTTTATCCCATGCTTCACCAACAGACTGTAATTTAAAAACTTGAAACCTATTATGAATATATATGATTCTACTTTTCTAAAACATTTTATGATATAACGATTTCCATTATTTTAACCTTTAAACAAAATAATTCTTAAATATATTTAGTTTTGGAAAACAAAATTATCATATTTATTTGATTTAGTTTCAAACGTACAAAAACATTTTCAGTTTAAAAAGAACTTTATTATTAAAACGTATATAACTTTTATAAATATCTAGAACCACTTTTGACAACTCATTACTTAACCAGTATGATAAAGATAACGATATTTATATTTTATTTTATTAAGTATATATAACGATTTAAATTAATATTATATATATTTATACGCGTATTATATGTACATAGTTTTATACTTTTACTATACTTAAACTTTACCTTTACTTTATTTTTACTTTACTTTAACTTTACTTTAACTTTAATAATTCACTTTAATAATTCATACTTTAATAATTCACTTTAATAATTCATACTTTAATAATTCACTATAATAATTCATACTTTAATAATTCACTTTAATAATTTATACTTTAATAATTCACTTTAATAATTCATACTTTAATAATTCACTTTAATAATTCAAAAATCTATTATAAATAGAATTCAATAGGCTTCATTATTTCATAGAAACTTGAAAATATTTTCTCTAAACTCTCTCAATCGATTTACATATATATATTTACTCCGTATTATTGCAAGATATTATTAGTATACATAAAATATTACGACGGAGTGCTGTCCGAGTGATTTCGAAATTGTTTTTCGAGCGGGATAGAGCTAAGGAAATTATGAGTTATAGCTATGGAGGTTATGGGTATGGTTCGGGAGTATTGCTCGTAAGTCAAACTAGTGTTTATCATCTCCGTTGCGTCTACGTACTTTTCCTACAATATTGAATCTCAATATTGATACGTGAGTAGTCATAATTTAATTTTTATATATTAATAGTGTATCCCTGACTAGTGCTCGAGAATATAGGATTATGCATGCTTGTACTTTTGATATTGCCATTAGATAGGATATGTTAAATCATGAATTAGTTACGTATGAAGATATGCATGTCGTTGGAAAGCTAGCGAAAAATTAAGAACTTTTCATTTAGATATCGAATGGTTTCGATGAACGGATTTGAAGTTATAATCAATTGAATTTTTGTATTATTATTAAAAATGATTATTATTATCGTCGTTATTATCGTCGCTCTAGTTTTATATTATTATTACTATTATCATTATCAATAAAAGGAATTATCATTAAAAATTATTATTTTTATTATTATTTCTATCGTTATTATCGTTAAAGTTATAATTAGTATTATTATTATTATTATCTAATTATTATTATTATTATTATTATTATTATTATTATTATTATTATTATTATTATTATTATTATTATTATTATTATTATTATTATTATTATCATTATTATCATTATTAATATATATATCATTATTTAAAAATGGTTATTGTTATTGTTATTATTATTATTATTAATTATTATCATTAAAATATCTATTAGTATTATCGTTAATAATATCATAGTAATTATCATTATTAGTATTATTGTAATTAAAACTAATATTAGTAACACCTAATTATTTTGATTACTATTATTATCATTATTATGAACATGATATAAAAGACGATTAAAAGCTATTAAACAAAACGATTAGGAAATAATGAGTATGAGTATCATGATGAAATTAAAATATTATAAGATATTGATTTAGATAAAATTATCATTCTTATTATTTTTATCATTACTATTATTATTAAAAGTATCGTTAGTATTAAAAACTATCATTTTAACAAAAATTATCATTTTAATAGAAATGTCATTGTTATTATAAAATATCATTATTATTATCATTTTAAATAGAATTATTATTTTAAAGTTAACATTAAAAAGTATCGTAAATATTAAAGTTATCATAATTAGAATTATCATTTTATCATAATGTCATTTTTAGTAATTATAAATATTGATATTTTTATTAATAGAATAATAATAATTATTATTACAAAATAATATAACTTTTACTTACTATTATTATAGATATTATTTTATCAAATAAATATGTGATACAAACATATTTTACTACGTGTAATAAAATTACTTTAATAATACCTATCATATTATCTTTATGATATTAAATGAACTCTATAAATTTTATTACTTAATATATATAAAAGTATATTTTATTATATAAATTTTAATATAAAATTTTATTTATTAATAAATGAATTATATTATTTACTCTAATAAATCTTTTAAAAATATTTAAAAATATAAAACGACGATATTTAAACTATATATTAATCATGTATAGATTTTGGAAATTATTTTGAGTCAAATTGACTTTTGTTGACCTTTACATATTATTCTCGAGCCTTAGGATTTTGATACACTATGACTTGACCTAATTTGTTAGACAAATATTGACCAACACATAAATATATATAATTAATTTAGGTTCATGAATCCGAGGCCAACCTTGCACTTGTTCAATGACGTTATATATATTTTTACTACGAAATACAGTATGGTGAGTTTCATTTTCCTTTTTACCCTTTATATTTTTGGGCTGAGAATACATGCGCAATTTTTATAAATGTTTTACGAAATAGACACAAGTAATTGAAACTACATTATATGGGTGAATGATCGAATCCGAATATGCCCCTTTTGCTTGGTAACCTAAGAATTAGTAAACCGATCTACTAATTGACGCTAATTTCAAAGATAGATCTATTGGGCCTAACGAACCCCATCCAAAGTACCGGATGCTTTAGTACTTCGATGTTGTTTTTATCATGTCCGAAGGATTTCCCGGAATGATAGGGTATATTCTTATATGCATCTTGTTAATGTCGGTTACCAGGTGTTCACCATATGAATGATTATTTTTGTCTCTATGCATGGGACGTATATTTATGAGAACTGAAAATGAAATTCTTGTGGTCTATTAAAATGATGAAAATGAATGATTATGATAAACTAATGAACTCACCAACCTTTTGGTTGACACTTTAAAGCATGTTTATTCTCAGGTGTTAAAGAAATCTTTCGCTGTGCATTTGCTCATTTTAAAGATATTACTTGGAGTCTTTCATGGCATATTTCAAAGAACGTTGCATTCGAGTCATTGAGTTCATCAAAGATTATTATTATTAAGTCAATTTATAGTTGGATAGTGGATATTATGAAATGGTATGCATGCCTGACAATTTTCGATATAAAGAAAGTTTGTCTTTTAAAAACGAATGCAATGTTTGTAAAATGTATCATATAGAGGTCAAATACCTCGCGATGTAATTAACTATTGTGAATCGTTTATAATGTATATGAACGGGTCCTTTCAATAGCAAATCATACCTTCCACCTCTGGCCATCTAGGGTTAGAGGTAAAGGTGATGAACAAATCGGGGTTGTCATATTCCCGGCATAAAGCCATAGCATCTTGATAGTTCTGGATCATATAACGTGGGCTCCCTGTATGCGAAGATGGTAAAACTATTCTCCTACCAATTGATGAAGCCTTGGTATCTCCTCATGTAACAGCATCACATATGTTATGGTATAGGTCGATACGCAAGTCATTTTGGTAAGCCCGGACCTATTTTAGCCTTTGTTCTTCTACAGCTGTAAAAGCATCCACTAAATATTGCTGGAATAATCGCCCACCCCTAAGGAGGGTGGTTCCCTCATTTTCCCATTGCTGAATTCTATAGCAATAGAATTCTCTCATCGTGACATAACCTCGGTTAGTTTGTCGTTTTCCAGTATTATTATGGTACGGTATTTGGTCATGGTAACCAGTCTTGCCATATGGGAATAACAAAGGATATTGCAATGGCATGTAGAGCATGTGTAATTCGGATATTCTTTGTGGCTTGTTGTTTTTTTTGCTAACAATTATATCTCTAGTAGAAGAAGAGTGGCCTAAATCACCTGTGACCAATGCAGCCACTTCAGCTACAGTAGGTGTGTTATATTGGCGTGAGCTGCTATGATTACCTATGAGTCGAAGTTGAAAGTCTGCTGATGTGTTGGTGTTGCACCAATCCCTGGCCATTCGAAATGCTTGAGCAACAGCGCTGAATTCATTCAACATATTAATGATGTCTATTATTAGTGCTTTGTCCAGGAGATCTTTTGAATGAGGATCTAGGAAAGCTGACATGCGATTTCTGGATTCATTATCGGTGTCATAAAAGTATAGTTGCGCATATCTTGGTTGGCTGCCTTCTTGTGGTAATAAAGAACCCATTGTATGGTATGCCTGACCAGTTATTCTAAATGTGTATGGTCCTCTTCCACGGTTGATGGAGTGGTCAATTTTAGCGCTAAATGATGTGAAGCAAAACATGCCATTGTAAATTCTGATTTGTTCCCTGAATTTGGCGGTTGTAGGGTCAGTATAGTCTAGAAGTTTTTTCAACAACGGAGGAGGGTCTTTGAGGCGAGGCAATAGAACTTTACTATTTTGACAACATAGTGAGAAGGTAGGGTTGCTTGTCTTTTTCTGTTTGTTACTCCTCTCTTGATACCACATTGTTGCGTTGCAATTTGAGCATCTGTATGATGGTGGGCCTTGATCATGGTAAGCCACATGAGTGCCTAAAAGTTGCATACAATAATGTTAGAAATAGATTGTTATTATATTCATATATCATGTGTTGGGTAAGAACAGAAGCTAGTGACCTGATAAGCTTGAAGCTCTTTTTATAAGGTGTTTTTTTTGGCTTTATGGATGGGCGGAGTGACCTGCAAAAATGTGTGTGTGGATCTAAGTTAGCATTTTATTAAAATAGTGGGAATTAAGGGTATTTAAAAATGATGCATTGGATAGGGACATTGTTAAGGGTTGATGGCCCTTCTAGGGAAAAAAAATAAAAATGTTTAGGGTTAATCTGACCCCCCGGTTCTGCTTAGCGGGTGAACAGGGCCATCTGATTTGGACGGCCTGCTATAGCTAATGAATAAGCGGATGATTGAAAAAAAGTAGTGAACATGAATAATTATGTAGTCTATAAAAATACACGTGTAGTTCCATACCCGTTGTCGGTGTTTGACATAGCTGCAACAAAGAATGTGAGGAACCGTAAATAGTTGGCGTAGGCTGATTGGAGGGTGCAAGGACCTGGGCAGGGTGGAGGGGCTGTTTATTTTTGGCCAACGAAACTGGAATTTTCCCTTTTTGGTTGTGTGGATGGGCGGAATGACCTGAAAAAATGTTTCCCCGGGTCTAAGGTAGCGTTTTATTAATATAACGAAAAATTAATTGCATTTAAAAATGATGAGTTGATAGGAACATTGGTCAGGGTTAATTGCCCCTTTAGAGTAGTGGGGAAAAAATTTAGGTTAATCTGACCCCCCCCCCCCACCCGGTGCTGTTTAGCGGGCGAACATGCCAATTCGAATTGGACGGTTTGTGATAGCCAATGAATAAGTGGACTATTGACAAAAAGGAGTGAACATGAATGATTATGTAATCTATAAAAATACACCGCAGCTCCATACATATTGTCTGTGTCTGGCGTAGCTGAAACATAGAAGGTGAGGAGCTGTAAATAGCTGGCATATGTTGATTAGAGAGTGTAGGAACCGGGCCAGTGAGTAGGGACTGTTTTTTATTGCCCGACGAAACTGGAGGTTTCCCTTTTTGGCTGTGTGGATGGGTGGAATGACCTGCAAAAATGTTTGAGTCGATGTAAGATATCATTTAATTAAAACAGCAAAAATTAATTGCATTATAAAATGATGAGTTGGATAGGTACATTGTTTAGGGTTAATTGCCGTTATAGGAGAAGGGGGAAAAAAGCAATCCATTTCTATATTTAGTTTGTCAAAAATTTTGAAGTTCTTAATAATTTTATGTCATTATCTTGAATTTTATTTATCTTAAGTAAGAAAATATAAAAAACATGCAAGGGCTTACATTATATAAGTAATTGTTAAGGATGCATGATCTTACATTATGTAAGTAATTGTTAGAAGATGAAAATAAGAATTTAATTAATAAGGTGACTCCGTTTCATATATATTCATTTCCTTAAACTTCATAAGATATGTACATTGTTTAGGGTCAACTGCCCTTCTAGGGTGGGAAAAAAAAACCTTGTTTAGGGTTATCTGCCCCCCCGGTTCATAACAGCCCCATTCGAAGTGGATGGGATGCGATAGGTAATGCATAAGCGGATTATTGAAAAAGGGAGTGAATATGAATAAGTAGGTAATCTACAAAAATACACCGCAGCTCCATACCTGTTGTCTGTGACTGACGTAGCTACAACATAGAAGGTGAGGACCCGCAAATAACTGGCATAGGCTGTTTGGAGGGTGTAGGGACCTGGGCAGGGAGAAGGGTCTGTTTTTTATTGCCTGTCGAAGCTGGTGGTTTCCCTTTTTGCCTCTGTGGATGCGCGGAATGACGTGCAAAAATGTTTGAATGGGTGTAAGTTGGCATTTAATTAAAATAGTGAAAATTAATTGCATTTTAAAGTGTTGAGTTCGGTAGCTACATTGTTTATGGTTAATTGCCCTTCTAGGAAAAAGGAAAAGGGGAACGAAAAAAAAAGGAAGGGGGGAGGGGGGGGAACATATATTCAGATACGCAAAAAATTTGAATTTCTTAATAATGTTATGTCATTATGGTAAATTTTATTTATCTAAAGTAAGAAAATTTAAAAGGTATGCAAGGTCTTACATCATATAAGTAATTGTTAAGGATGCATGATCTTACATTATATAAGCAAGTGATAGAAGATGAAGATGAGAATTTAATTAATAAGTTGACTGCTTTTCAAATAAATTCATTCCTTTAAACTTCATAAGATAGGTACATTGTTTAGGGTTAATTGCCCTTCTAGAAAAAAAAAAAAAAAAACTTGTTTAGGGTAATCTGACCCCCCGGTGCACAACAGGCCCATTCGAATTGGATGGGTTGCAATAGCTAATGCATAAGCGGGTTATTAACAAAAAGGAGTGAACATGAATAATTAGGTAATCTATAAAAATACACCGCAGCTCTATACCTGTTGTACGTGCCTGATGCAGCTGCAACATCGAAGGGGTGGAGACGCAAATAGCTGGCATAGGCTGATTGGAGGGTGTAGGGACCTGGGCAGGGAGGATGCTCTGTTTTTTATTGCCTGACGAAACTAGTGGTTTCCCTTCTTGGCTTTATGGATGGATGGAATGACCTGCAAAAATGTTTGAGTGGATGTAAGTTAGCATTTAATTAAAACAGCCAAAATTAATTGCATTTTAATTAATTGCATAAATAATAGTAGATGAATGCAAATATTAAGTAATCATTCAGCGCAAATTAGTAAAAGTTAATTAACATGTGCATTATAAGGATAAGATTAATATAAGGTTGGTATGATAATGAGCACAGTAGAGTTAGTATAACACCCCCGTAACATAATAGGAATCCATCCATATTTTGATTCTCATATTATATGTATAAAGTATAAAATACAACTAAACCACAAAATGATCGATGACCAGTTCAATTTTCATACACCAATAACCTAAACCCTCAAAACAAACTCACCTTATACAAATATTCTATACACAATGTTAATATTGTTTGTGGTTATTTTCATTTTTATATGATTGTATATTGTATTAAATGTCAAATAATAAAGTGTGCATATAATTAACACTTGAATCTAATTTGAAATGCGCAAATGAATACATAGACGATTAATGATATATAATAAACTAAGCAAAACAATCCAAAATAATTAATAGTATTAAAAACATAAAAACAATTGTATGTGCATTATAATTAAGTGTGTGTAAACTTTGACAAAATTAATTTACGTTTATTATTTACTTACCCACTCGGGATGCCGCAGCTGGAGTGTTCAGTTTAAGACCCACAAAAGTCTGCAGGTGACCATTCATTTTCCTCTTTATTGATTGAATTATGATTGTATGATAGAGGATGTTCGTTAGGGAGACAGTGGTGTAATCGTAACCTGATGAACCTGCAGTTTATGTCATCACAATGAGTGATTCAAGAATCAATGAACATGTGTGTTTGGCCTATTGGATAAAATTTATGGGTTGTGAGTGCATGACCTGAGTAAATATTCTGTGGTTCTATTATCTTCATCCCACAGTAAGCTTGTTTTTTCCTATTAAATGTAACTGTTTCTGAGGAGTGGATAGAGATTGAACCATTGAGGAATGTTGAGAATGGTAGTATTTCCTTGGTATCTGCAAATAATTAGTGTTAAAAGGAGCCAATCATTTATACAATGGTATTATGCTTAGTTACTTGCAGAATGTTAAAAATGGCATACCTATATACATTTAAGCCTGATAAGAATGGATTGCAACAGGAATCCTTAGCAACAGTGGAGTATGGTGTTTGATTTGCAAAGTTGGAGTGGCTTGAAATTAAATTTATAATGTTAAGTGACTCTACACTTGCCTAACTGAAACTACTAAACTTTAATGGCTGGAAGAAGAAGGGAAAGGGTTTTTTAAAGGGGCATATTAATTGGGGTTCTGAAGTTACATTTTCAGTTACTAACTCTGACGTGAACGGACTGGTAATAGAGATATTTTTGGGTGGACTAAATGTTATATTTATTTGGGGCCTGAGATCAATACCCGGTGAACATGATGCGTTTGGTTTTGTGTTACAATAATAATGTTTCTGCCTTTTAATCATTAGTTGTACACCAGAGAAACATAGAATGGTACCTTGACATAGTTTTTGAAATATACACGAATTGATGGATCGTAGAAGAATGAGTCATTAGAGGGGTTCAAGCCAACATCTTTAGTCCATGCCCGTTTAACGCATTGAGTCTTGCCACCGTATGCATACAAATTATTAACTAAGTTCAGTAGAAGCCTTATCCCAACTTCTCGTGCTTCGGCTATGACATAATCCAACGCCTACCATGACATCATCATCATATCCAGTTAGTTAATTATTAAATTCCAATAAAAAAAAAGGTACAGCTAGTAGCAGTCTCTTTAAATAGTACTGTCAAATTAACACCATTAACGTAAAGCACAAAGCTAAGAACTCGAAATTTGAGAGTCTACTCTTTAAAAAAAAAATTATAAAGAAGGGGAATTAACCACGCGAATTGACGATGCTGGTTCAGAAGGCTGAGTTTTGTGTAAGTATTTTCAGATATATTATTCTTTAATTGAGATGAATATTTAACCACAGAATATTATTCTTTAATTCGACGGCGTGGTTCGTCTCAGCCGCAGCAAGTCCAGGAGCGGCCTCAACTGTAATCAGAGGCTAAGGTAACTAACCACAATTTTGTTTAATATGGAGCTAATTTCACATTATCTTTAAAATTAATGTTGGTAAATACATGTTTTTTATTGATTGTTTTTCTGACTGATGAATGTCTCATGGTGGCTGCTGGGTTATTTTTTTGGTCAATGTAGGTCAATGAGGTGAAAGTTGCACTTGGACCCTTAGCTGGATGTAACTTAGTGTACTGCACTGATGCATGTTTGAGAAGATATATCTGGAAGCACGAAACTGGAATGTAGACAAAGCTAAAAAGATGTTGGAAGAAACACTTACATGGAGATCAACTTATAAGCCTGAAGAAATACGTTGGGTTAGTGATTATTGTTTTTATTTATGTTAACAATTCAAATATTTGGGAAATTTAACTGTAATTTTTTATTAACTCCTTCCAGTGCAGTCAAATGATCTGAATATCTATAGAACTTGTGCTAAGAATTAATGTTTTTTGTTTGATTTTAGCATGAAGTTGCAGTTGAAGGTGAAACAGGGAAAGTATTCAGAGCAAATTTCCGTGAGTGAGCTGGAAGAACTGTTATGATAATAAAACCAGGATTGCAGGTAATTCAATAGTTCTGGTTTGTGTTTTGACTTTCAGATCTGAATGTTGAATTTTCTTTTACTCATAGGTATACTTGACAAACGGGTCTAGATGGGTCGGGGTGGGTCGAGTAGAGTATAGTGGTAGCTACAAAGTGGATCAGCACATCCAATGAAACGTATGGAACATAGTTTTAAAAAAGAGAAAGCATAATTTATATTATTATTATATAGCGTAGCTACAAACATGGACCAGAAATATGACAAAACAGGTTGAGTAGCACCAAAAACCTAAAAACATCACATCATATGTTTTTTTTATTTATTTATATACATAGGCACTTTTATTCAACGTGGTGGACATCCTTGTGAAGTTACCCAGCTCCAGATGTTTTTGTGCCATCCTCGGAATCAGAGCTTTCGACCACAAACCTAAAGCAAAAGGAAAACAGTGGGGGTGAAAATTGATGGGAGGGTGTGAAACTCCAATATATAGGTACATATGTATGGATATAAATATGAATATGAATATAATATAAATATAATATAGAGAGAGTAAGGTGGAGAGATGGTTAGAGATATGTATAAAGTAGCAGAAACATTATTTTCGACGGTTGGGGCGGTCTGTTTCCTTTTGGTCAATGTAGGTCAATGAGCTGAAAGTTGCACTTGGACCCTTAGTTGGATGTAACTTAGTGTACTTCACTGATGCATGTTTGAGAAGTTATCTGGAAGCATGAAACTGGAATGTAGACAAAGCTAAAAAGATGTTGGAAGAAATACTTGCATAGAGATCAACTTATAAGCCTGAAGAAATACGTTGGGTTAGTGATTATTGTTTTTATTTATGTTAACAATTCAAATATTTGGGAAATTTAACTGTAATTTTTTATTAACTCCTTCCAGTGAGTCAAATGATCTGAATATCTATAGAACTTGTGCTAAGAATTAATGTTTTTTGTTTGATTTTAGCATGAAGTTGCAGTTAAAGGTGAAACAGGGAAAGTATTCAGAGCAAATTTCCGTGAGTGAGCTGGAAGAACTGTTCTGATAATAAAACCAGGATTGCAGGTGATTCAACAGTTCCTGTTTGTGTTTTGACTTTCGGATCTGAATGTTGAATTTTCTTTTACTCATAGGTATACTTGGCAAACGGGTCTAGATGGGTCGGGGTGGGTCGAGTAGAGTATAGTGGTAGCTACAAAGTGGATCAGCACATCCAATGAAACGTATGGAACAGAGTTTTAAAAAAGAGAAAGCATAATTTATATTATTATTATATAGCGTAGCTACAAACATGGACCAGAAATATGACAAAACAGGTTGAGTAGCACCAAAAACCTAAAAACATCACATCATATGTTTTTTATTTATTTATATACATAGGCGCTTTTATTCAACGTGGTGGACATCCTTGTGAAGTTACTCAGCTCCAGATGTTTTTGTGCCATCCTTGGAATCAGAGCTTTCGACCATAAACCTAAAGCAAAAGGAAAACAGTGGGGGTGAAAATTGATGGGATGGTGCGAAACTCCAATATATAGGTACATATGTATGGATATAAATATGAATATGAATATAATATAAATATAATATAGAGAGAGTAAGGTGGAGAGATGGTTAGAGATATGTATAAAGTAGCAGAAATATTACTTTCGACGGTTGGGGCGGTCTGTTTCCTTTGCGGGAGTAGCGACGGCCAGGTTCCGTTTTTTCCTGTTAGGTGTAGAAACAGGTGGTTCTATGGCTGGAGTATGGTCTTTCTTGGCTGTGACAGTGGTTTCAATGTCGATGGGGGCGGAGTTCAACACTCGAAGACAGTTGAAGCTTTCATGGGAGCCGTGTTCATAGTGTGTCCCTGCATTTAGTAGTAGCGTCTGGGTCGTGTTGATGAGGTTCGCTATCGGGTTAGGTAAGACGTGGCTAGGGGAGTCCTATTTATAAAAGTAAATGGAAACATATCAGAAATCAATGGATCTGGCATATGCAAACTTAGAGGTTATAACCGTTGTGCATATCAAAATGGAAATGAGAGTATCAAATTAATATGTTGCAGGGTAAAGTAGGAGGTAACCTCATCAAGGTCTGCCACCAGAGATTTAGCAGTGGCTCTCACCAACTTTTCTACTGTCTCGTCAAATAATACGACGACAGCCTCCCCTGTTCCGTCTGTCACTTCCAGTTGGATTTTGAACCTGTTATGGGGATTAATGACCTTACCGTCAGTTTTTTCAGTTGGAGCAAACATGTTTTATTAAAGCGACAACTCTCAATGTAGAATTTGGGCAATGTAGTACCTTGTATTTGGGTACAGAACATCCTTGGAGCACGATTCGTACCAATAGTGGCCACCTTGCCTCCTAATCCCTTTCTTAGCTTGACAAATGCCACAACTAACGTAATACCAACCAAGCTTGGTACGCGCATTTGTGACATGCACTGTACACTTGAAGATCTCAGGCTGAGTCCGACAGGTGGGGCCAAATGTTAGAAAATGCAAGGCATTGCTATTTGTGTTAGTTAGGTTTTACTGTTTTACCTTGGTTACTGATGACCCTGCGCCTTTTCCTTTGCGGGATGACCAGATCAATTCAGCAAGGGTGCCTTCGGTTTGCGCTGCAGCGGGGATATCTATTGCACAATACTCGAGGTCACCGCATAAGTCCTTGCCACTGTGGAAAAAAACCGAAAATTATTATAAAGGCGGTGAATGGCCTACGTATGTAATGTGTTTAATTGGTTTTGGGGCAGACCTGAGGTTGTTCATGAATTCCTGCAGTACGGGAATTGCGGGGTCTTCCAGAACTAGAGTAGATGATGTACTGGAGAGGGTCAGAGTTCCTGGATAATTGTGGGCGACATAAATGGGTATTAGTAACAAAGCTGGTGAAAATAAAAATGCGTGCTACAGCTACATACCTAGGTAATTGTGCTTCACGGTTACCGATGATAGAATAATGCACCTGGGGGCTGGTTGGGAGGACTTCCCCTGAACGAAAGAACAGCCTAATTTTCCCCATAAAGTAACCTTTATCTTACGTCCGCTGTGTTATATATGGAACGTGGGTGTTATAAGTGAAAACCATACAAACTCATATATATATATATATATATATATATATATATATATATATATATATATATATATATATATATATATATATATACACACACAAACATAAGCAGATATAAATGGACAATAAAACAAATGTCTTTGCAGAGATTACCTTTCATTAGCCAAATCAAATTCCAGGATTGTATCACCCGTCTTCAGGTCTACATGGGAACCAACATTCACGGCGTAACCCACCACATCTAAAAAGCAGACAGCAAGCATAGTGTATAGCACTCTGTATATTTCTAATCAACATCTATATAAATGGGTATGGAAATGCACCAACTAAATATTTGCCATTTGTAGGAGTGAGAGCCTCAAATTTGATACAATTGAAAGGGTGGCGGATGAAACCACGCGTGTCATTAGTGGGCTGTTTTCTGAGGCGCGTTGAACCTTGTAATTGAATCATAACCTGGTTGTCATTGAGGAGACGATAGTCTGGTTTGTTTGGAACAACATCAAAATCAGATAGAAAATAAACAGAACCCTCTTTTAGCCTATGAATAAAACAGTGAGCGATATTATTTTTCGTTGTAATCTGTATTACATGCCCCTGCCACCGTTCATAAAAACCAAATTAGTTAACATGTTGGAGAAATAGAAACAACATAAACACACATGTATCTAGAAAAAACTGACACAAAACACCAGGAACAGATAAACACAGAAGCATACATATCTACATATATTCTACCACTTAAAAGTATTGGTACCTTTTCATCTGAAGCGATAAAGTCAGTGGATAAATACTTGCCGTTTTTGGTGTGGGTGTCCCAGGCTCTACATATCATAACCCTTACACTGGCTTGCTTTCCTTATTCAAGTTGGTCAACGAATACGTATGAAGTTTCATAAACAACTTCTGAGGTACCAATTTTAGCCGTTTGTGCCATTTATGAGTTGCAGCTTCCTAGAAAATTGATGATTGCTTTGAGTAATGGATAGTTGGTTGAGGGCATCAACCAATTTATAGGGATATCAGCCTTCTCATAACTGAAGGAATTGTGACCATCAGGTATCTAAACAGATTCGGCATGTGGAAGTTGAAGCAATTGATGATTTACATAACAATTAATGGTCTGTGTATCTAATGAATACACAACGGCCTGTGAGTTAAATTACACCACCGTTCCAAATTCTGGTGGTGGATACCGGTTAAAAATCGCAGCATCATCAAATTAAGGAGGTGTAATTTCCACAATTGAATTCCACTGTACAGACGATGCGGTGTAATTTGTAATCGATTCGATTTGAACTGACGATCTGGGGCGGTGATAACATTAGGTTGGGCCGACGATTTGAACCGGCAATTGTGTAGCTGTTACGATTTGTAATTAGATTGGGCCAACGATTTGGGTCAACGATTTTAATGTTTGGGCTAGTAAAAACACTGTGGTGGGCCAAAAAAATGTTAGTAAAAGTGATACAAAAGATGCAGTAAATAATATAAAGAAAATAATATAAAGAAAGGGTAATTATTATGGAGTGTACGGTATTTATTAAGGTCTATTTAATTTTTCAGGATTTATATATATATATATATATATATATATATATATATATATATATATATATATATATATATATATATATATATATATATAGATGTCATGAAACAGTCCACAGTGTTTTTAACTTAAATAAGGAGAGATGGTCCGAAAAGATAACCTAAGTTACCCAATTTGACAATAAAGGTAATCCATAATTTACACAAGTCCGAAAAAGATTGCAATTTAATTTTTGCTCGTAAAAAGAATCGTGTGTTCAATTTTTTTAAAATTGAGGTAATATCCAATGAACACAAAATTTAAAATCACGAATTACTTCAAATTGAGACTTGAAACTGATTACTAATGCTTCGATTATCATTTTTTGTAAGCAACTTGATCCAAAACATCATGAAAAACAAAGAATCGAGATGAACAAGTCGTTTGAACAAGTCGACTTGTTCATCTCGATTCGTTGTTTTTCATGATGTTTTGGATCAAGTTGCTTCACAAAAATGATAATCGAAGCATTAGTAATCTGTTTCAAGTCTCAATTTGAAGTAATTCGTGATTTTAGATTCTGTGTTCATTGGATATTACCTCAATTTTAAAAAATTTGAACACGCAATCCTTTTTGCGAGCAAAAATTAAATTGCAATCCTTTTCGGGCTTGTGTAAATTGGGGGTTATCTTGATTGTCAAATTGAATAACTTAGATTACATTTTCGAGCCATTTTCTCTTAAATAATTCATATTTAAAGGTTGCATTGATATCCCCATACCTTGCTGGCTCTATGTAAGTTACTCTTGTACCCTCCAAAGTTATAGTAGTACAAAATATACAGTACTTTAAACTTCCTATGTAGTGGTCAGATTTTTCCTAGGGCGAGTATCTTACTTTGGTATGCGATCTAAGTGAATTAATCAGTGATCATTTTGTAGGATTTATGCGCAAGGTACAACACATAACTATATGGCTGAATTCATTTGAGCCTTCGGGGTCACACACATATACACCTAGACGTCAAATAATAATATTATATATATATATATATATATATATATATATATATATATATATACATATATATATATATTATTATACTCAAGTAATAAACTAATTATTTATTAATATTAATCATAGATTAATAATTAAATAATTTGAATATTTAATTGTATCTTAGAAGATTTTTTATTTCCTTGTTGAATACGTCCAAATCAATTTGGAAAATAGTATGTGAACTTTGACTTTAATTAGAAGTCTATTTGCAAACCAAAAGGATATGTAGACTTAATTTAAATCGATATTCTGTTTTCGAAAACCGACCTTGAGACATATATAAATATTATAATTGTTTCGGGGTGTATTACACAATAATAAAAAAAACCTCACACATTAGTTTCGGTCTCTTTTCTGGTTCGACGCACAAGGAAAACATATACGTATTTTTCCAAGAGTTTTGACGGCAAATATAATTACGAGCTTTGTTTCGTTTTACTTTTTTATCCTACGAATAAATCTAAAGCAAAGGTTTTATGTTCTTTACAATTAAATAAATAATCCCGGTGATTATTTATTATTACTTGGCGGGACTAGCACATCCGCTTGACGTTGTTCGAAGTGTAGTGTGGACTACCCTAGCGGCAATCATACCTTTGATTGTTAGTTTCTCTTCCTTCAATCTGGTTCTACAAGAAAGGTATAATCTTTAAACACTCTTGATGTATTATTTATTTAACCGTATAAATCATATGGATCCGTTTTGGTGATTTATTATTAATATAATTAATACGCTTCCGCTTAAAGTTATTGTTATTATATATATGTACATGATAATAATTAAATGATGAGAAAATTGTTTTTCTTAAAACCCTAAATAACCATCAGTGGTATCAAGAGCCTCTTATGTTTTTATACGGTTAATAATATTCTAGCGTGGTTGTTTTGATTAAATGGCTTGTGTATATATTTGTATGCTTTATTTTAATATCCATGGCCAAGACATGCATCTTGGGCCATGGAGCAAGCCATAATTATTGTCATGATCATGTTATTATTATGATGATTTAATTGTGCATAGCCGATGAAAACCTAGACTGTGTGTATGTGTTGTGATCTTGTATATTTGTGGTTGTTTGGATGCCATTGTTTTTATGGCTATTTATTGATGTAATTTAATTTTTTATTTTGGGAGGCCGTTTTGAGCCAATTATGTAATTTACAATTCTAGATTAGTTGTATTTTATTTTACATTAAATGTAATATCCATGATGGGATTAAAGACTTGAAGTGAATGGATTTTGGCCATCAAGACACACACTTGCAGTAAAGTCGCTGGACAAAAGTTGTGAGAGATGCGGTGAAGGAGGACACTTGGTCATCATGAGATCTTGATGCAAGTGGGAGCTTCTAAGGTTTACTTTTGTGATCGTCCCTTTAGTTGACCGCTTGGTTCTCATAATGGCTCGTGAGACCAAGCATAGGATTTTCATCGGTTGAGGCTATGCACATACTTATTATGTTTTATTTTGTTTGGTTGGATTTTATATGTTATGTGATTGTGTATAATTTGCCATGTGACAACAAAATCAAAACATAATTAAAATCAAGTTAAAATGTTTTTAACTTGTGACGCGAATATTATGCATGTAATATTCGTAACACAATTTTTCTAAAGCATTATTAAAATTGTATAATATACCCGTCGAAATTTAAGTCGTGCCGTCCAATTCGGTTGAAACACTTGTCGTTATTTTTTGACTATGCGTGAGACCTAGTTGAATTATAACTCGAGGTAATCATTATCTACGCGTGAGACCTAGATTAATTTTTACACGTTTCACAATTGGATGACTTAATCGAGTTGAGAGGTGAGACTGCAACCCGAGGCAAGGATGGGACTAAACATGCCAGCATGACACTAGTGTTAGACACTAGATGTCGTGAGTCCCATAAAGATCTAAGAGTTGCACTTGTAATGCAATTGGTGCCCGCCGCCTACCGATTGAATCCACCATTGCTAGCAGATCAACTGATGTGATAGTGGAAGCACAATGCGGATCTTAGCCTTTTACGTAAATTAAAAGTTTTATAAGTTTTTTTTTTAAAACATGGGTAGTTAATTTATAACAGGATAATTATTAAAGATACTGAAAGAACCTTGTTTATTTTGTAGATGACATCAAACGCAATTCAATCTGTAAACAACATGACCATAAGGTCAATCCTTGAGAAGGAAAAATTGAATGGTAACAACTTCATTGACTGGTATCGAAACCTTCAGATTGTCTTAAAGTCTTAAAGGAAGTTGCACCATCTGGAAAATCCTTTACCTGAAGTCCCACCTGAAACTGCTAATGCTACTGTTCGTAATGCTTATACTAAGCATTATAACGAACAACTTGAAGTGGCATGTCTTATGCTTGCTAGCATGACCTCTGAGCTCTAAAGGAACTTAATGGACTACAATGCATATGACATGATCGAGGAACTCAAGACGATGTTCCAACAGCAGGCAGAACAAGAATTGTTTGAAACTGTGAAAGCATTTCACGCTTGCAAACATGAGTTGGGGCAACCGGTTAGCCAATATGTCTTAAAGATGAAAGGCTATCTGGATCAATTGGAGCGCCTAGGTTATGATATGCCACCAGTTCTTGGAGTGTACTTGATACTTACTTCAATATCCAAGGACTATGATTTATTTGTAATGAATTACAATATGCATAGCATGGGAAAAACCATTCCTGAGCTACATGCAATGCTTAAGCAAGCTGAAAAGGGGCTACCAAAGAAGACTCCTGCAGTCTTAACCATAAAGGAAGGTAAAATCCAGAAAAGAAAGCCGCAAGCTGGAAGTGGAAAGGCAAAAGGAAAGAGTAAGAAAGCTTACACACTTAAGAAGAAAATTCCACCACCAGCAAAGAAAGAGCATCCCGCAAAGGACATGGCTTGTCACCATTGCGGCCAGATTGGTCATTGGAGATGAAACTGTGTGCTTTACTTGGAAGAGTTGAAGAAAGGAAAGGCTGGTTCGACCAGCACTTCAGGTATCTTCGTTATAGAACTCTATAATTTTCCTAATAAAACTTGAGTGTATGACACTGGTTTTGGTACTCATATTTGTAATGATATGCAGGGACTTAGGAAAATTCGGAAGCTGAATAAGGGGGCTTTGGATCTGTACGTTGGCAATGGCGATCGTGCAGCTGTCGAAGCTATAGGAAGCTATGAGCTCATCCTCCCAAGTGGACTTATTCTTATTTTAGATAATTGTCACTATGCACCTTCTATTACTAGAGGTGTTATTTCAGTTTCTCGTTTGAAAGATAATGGTTTTAATCATGTATTCACAGATTATGGTATTTCGGTTTCTAAGGATAATATTTTTTATTTTAATGCTATTCCTAGAGATGGTATTTTTGAAATTGACATGCATAATCTTGTTCCAAACGAAAGTTCTATATTTAACTGTAGATCTAAGAAATTCAAGTATGATTTGAATTCCACATATCTATGGCATTGTCGTCTTGGTCATATAAACAAGAAACGTGAAATGTCCCGTTCTTATTGATTAAAAATGTTCCATATTAATTGATTTCGTTGCGAGGTTTTGACCTCTATATGAGACGTTTTTCAAAGACTGCATTCATTTTAAAACAAACTATAACCTTTATTTCATCAATAAAGGTTTAAAAAGCTTTATGTAGATTATCAAATAATGATAATCTAAAATATCCTGTTTACACACGACTATTACATAATGGTTTACAATACAAATATGTTACAACGAAATAAATTTCGTAAATGCAGTTTTTACACAATATCATACAAGCATGGACTCCAAATCTTGTCCTTATTTAAGTATGCGACAGTGGAAGCTCTTAATAATCACCTGAGAATAAACATGCTTAAAACGTCAACAAAAATGTTGGTGAGTTATAGGTTTAACCTATATATATCAAATCGTAACAATAGACCACAAGATTTCATATTTCAATATACATCCCATACATAGAGATAAAAATCATTCATATGGTGAACACCTGGTAACCGACATTAACAAGATGCATATTTAAGAATATCCCCATCATTCCGGGACACCCTTCGGATATGATATAAATTTCGAAGTACTAAAGCATCCGGTACTTTGGATGGGGTTTGTTAGGTCCAATAGATCTATCTTTAGGATTCGCGTCAATTAGGGTGTCTGTTCCCTAATTCTTAGATTACCAGACTTAATAAAAAGGGGCATATTCGATTTCGATAATTCAACCATAGAATGTAGTTTCACGTACTTGTGTCTATTTTGTAAATCATTTATAAAACCTGCATGTATTCTCATCCCAAAAATATTAGATTTTAAAAGTGGGACTATAACTCATTTTCACAGATTTTTTTACTTCGTCGGGAAGTAAGACTGGGCCACTGGTCGATTCACGAACCTATAACAAATATGTACATATATATCAAAGTATGTTCAAAATATATTTACAACACTTTTAATACATTTTTATGTTTTAAGTTTATTAAGTCAGCTGTCCTCGTTAGTAACCTACAACTAGTTGTCCACAGTTAGTTGTACAGAAATAAATCGATATATATTATCTTGAATCAATCCACGACCCAGTGTATACATATCTCAGTATTGATCACAACTCAAACTATATATATTTTGGAATCAACCTCAACCCTGTATAGCTAACTCCAACATTCACATATAGAGTGTCTATGGTTGTTCCGAAATATATATAGATGTGTCGACATGATAGGTTGAAACATTGTATACGTGTCTATGGTATCTCAAGATTACATAATATACAATACAAGTTGATTAAGTTATGGTTGGAATAGATTTGTTACCAATTTTCACGTAGCTAAAATGAGTAGTTTTTACCAATTTTGTTTTGCTCGCCATTTCTTCGTTTCTAATCCGTTTTGAGTGATTTAAGCGGCCACGGTTTCGTATTGAACTTGAATTTATGAAACTAAACAGAAAAGGTATAGGTTTATAGTCGGAAATACAAGTTACAAGTCGTTTTTGAAAGAGGTAGTCATTTCCGTCGAAAGAACGACATCTTGATGACTGTTTTGAAAAACATACTTTCACTTTGAGTTTAACCATGATTTTTGGATATGGTTTCATGTTCATAAGAAAAATCATTTTCCCATAAGTATAGCTTTTAAATCAAAGTTTTTCATAGTTTTTAATTATCCAAACCAAAACAGCCCCCGGTTGTAACTACGACGGCGTAAATCCGGTTTTATGGTGTTTATCGTGTTTCCAGGTTTTAAATCATTAAGTTAGCATATCTTATAGATATAGATCATGTGTATAGTTGATTTTAAAAGTGTAGTTAGAAGGATTAACTTTATTTGCGAACAAGTTTAGAATTAACTAAACTATGTTCTAGTGATTACTAGTTTACCACTTCGAATATGATAGCTTTTTATGTATGAATCGAATGATGTTATGAACATCATTACTACCTTAAGTTCCTTGGATAAACCTACTGGAAAAGAGAAAAATGGATTTAGCTTCAACGGATCCTTGGATGGCTCGAAGTTCTTGAAGCAGAATCATGACACGAAAAACAAGTTCAAGTAAGATCATCACTTGAAATAAGATTGTTATAGTTATAGAAATTGAACTAAAGTTTGAATATGATTATTACCTTGTATTAGAATGATAACCTACTGTAAGAAACAAAGATTTCTTAAGGTTGGATGATCACCTTACAAGATTGGAAGTGAGCTAGCAAACTTGATAGTATTCTTGATTTTATGTAACTAGAACTTGTAGAATTTATGAAGAACACTTAGAACTTGAAGTTAGAACTTGAGAGAGATCAATTAGATGAAGAAAATTGAAGAATGAAAGTATTTGTAGGTGTTTTTGGTCGTTGGTGTATGGATTAGATATAAAGGATATGTAATTTTGTTTTCATGTAAATAAGTCATGAATGATTACTCATATTTTTGTAATTTTATGAGATATTTCATGCTAGTTGCCAAATTATGGTTCCCACATGTGTTAGGTGACTCACATGGGCTACTAAGAGCTGATCATTGGAGTATATATACCAATAGTACATACATCTAAAAGCTGTGTATTGTACGAGTACGAATACGGGTACCTACGAGTAGAATTGTTGATGAAACTGAACGAGGATATAATTGTAAGCATTTTTGTTAAGTAGAAGTATTTTGATAAGTGTCTTGAAGTCTTTCAAAAGTGTATGAATACATATTAAAACACTACATGTATATACATTTTAACTGAGTCATTAAGTCATCGTTAGTCGTTACATGTAAGTGTTGTTTTGAAACCTTTAGGTTAACGATCTTGTTAAATGTTGTTAACCCAATGTTTATAATATCAAATGAGATTTTAAATTATTATATTATCATGATAATATGATGTATGAATATCTCTTAATATGATACATATACATTAAATGTAGTTACAACGATAATCGTTACATATATGTCTCGTTTCAAAATCATTAAGTTAGTAGTCTTGCTTTTACATATGTAGTTCATTGTTAATATACTTAATGATATGTTTACTTATCATAATATCATGTTAACTATATATATATCCATATATATGTCATCATATAGTTTTTACAAGTTTTAACGTTCGTGAATCACCGGTCAACTTGGGTGGTCAATTGTCCATATGAAACCTATTTCAATTAATCAAGTCTTAACAAGTTTGATTGCTTAACATATTGGAAACACTTAATCATGTAAATAACAATTTCATTTAATATATATATAAACATGGAAAAGTTCGGGTCACTACAAAACGCATAACAAAGCTGCAACACGATGGGCTTCTTGAGTCAACCGGCAATGAGTCGTTTGACATATGTGAATCTTGTTTATCTGGAAAAATGACAAAGAAACCCTTCACCCACCAGGTTGAAAGGGCGAGTGATCTACTTGGACTCATTCATACTGATGTATGTGGCCCATTTAGAACAATGTTTACAGATGGAGCTACCTACTTTGTTACTTTTACTGATGATTTCAGTAGATATGGTTATGTTTACTTGATTAAACATAAACATGAAGTATTTGAAACATTCAAAGCATTTCAAAATGAAGTAGAAAATCAACTCGAAAAGACCATTAAGGTTCTACGGTCCGACCGTGGAGGCGAATATATGAGTCAAGAGTTTTTAGATCATCTGAGAGATCGTGGGATTGTCTCACAATTTACTCCTCCTTACACACCTCAGCATAATGGGGTGTCAGAAAGGAGAAATCGAACTTTGCTTGACATGGTTCGATCAATGATGAGTCTAACAACTCTACCACCATCCTTTTGGGGATTTGCTCTAGAGTCTGCTGCACGCATTCTCAACATGGTTCTAACCAAGAAGGTAAACAAGACTCCATATGAAATATGGCATGGGAAGGTCCCAAATCTATCTTACTTGAAAGTTTGGGGTTGTGAGGCTCACGTGAAGCGTGATACACCAAACAAACTTGAGTCCAGAACTATCAAGTGTATCTTTATAGGATACCCAAAGGAAACGATGGGATACTACTTCTACTATCCAGCAGAAAACAAGGTTTTCACTGCTAGATATGCTGAGTTTTTGGAGAAGAGTCTCCTCTTACAAGAAGCAAGTGGGAGCACTGTAGATCTTGAAGAAATTCAAGAACAAGATACATTACCTTCTGAAGGCACTAGTGAAATTCGTACTGAACTGCAACATGAAAATGTCAAGGTACAGGACAAAGCCTGTCTCATTCGTAGATCTAGTAGAACCACTCGTCCACCAGAAAGGTTAAACCTTATGGTTACGACAGAGGACTTGGAATTAGGGGATCTGGGCGAACCCGCTAATTACAAAGCTGCATTGTCAGATCCTGAATCTGATAAATGGCAAGAAGCTATGAATGTAGAGATGCAGTCCATGAAAGATAATCAAGTTTGGCGCTTGATTGATCTCCCACCAAACTGCAAGCCTGTTGGGTGTAAATGGATCTTCAAGAAGAAGATCGACATGGACGGAAATGCACATTCCTTTAAGGCCCGTTTGGTAGCAAAAGGTTATACTCAAACCTACGGGGTTGATTATGAAGAGACCTTTTCTCCAGTGGCGGACATTAAAGCTATTAGGATACTCATAGCTATAGCAGCGTACAATGCTATGAGATTTGGCAAATGGATGTTAAAATCGCATTCCTAAATGGTCACCTTAGCGAGAACGTATATATGGTGCAACCTGAAGGGTTGTGAATCCTAAGTATCCTAATAAAGTATGCAAGCTTCAGAAATCCATTTATGGATTGAAGCAAGCATCAAGGAGTTGGAACAAGAAATTTGATGAGAAAATCAAAGAGTTTGATTTCTCACAAAACCTTGACCAACCCTGTGTGTACATGAGAGCTAGTGGGTGCGTTAAAGTCTTTCTGATCTTATATGTTGATGACATATTACTCATGGGAAATCATATTCCAACGCTACAAGACGTTAAGTCCTGGCTTGGAAAATGTTTCTCTATGAAAGATCTGGGAGATGCAGCGTATATCCTAGGAATCAAGATCTATAGAGACAGATCTAAGCGGTTAATAGGTCTAAGTCAAAGTGCATATGTTGACAAAATATTAAAGCGTTTTAAGATGGATGCTTCCAAGCGAGGTAGTCTTCCGATGCAACCAAACGTGGTTTTGAGTAAGACTCAAGCCCCCTCTACACCCGCAGAGGTGAAGTGAATGACTGGAGTTCCATATGCTTCAGCTATTAGATCCATCATGTATGCTATGAGGTGCACTAGACCAGATGTTTCTTTCGCTCTCAATATGACGAGCCGATACCAACGGAATCCAGGTGATAGTCACTGGACTGCTGTAAAGAATATATTGAAGTATTTGAGAAACACTAAAGATATGTTCTTAGTTTACGGAGGTTTCGAAGAACTAAGTACAAAGTGTTACACTGATGCTAGTTTCGAAACTGATCGAGATGATAGTCGTTCACAATCTGGCTATGTTTTCATTATGAACGGAGGCGCAGTCGATTGGAGAAGCTCGAAGCAGAGCACTACAGCGATGTCTACAACAGAATCAGAATACATTGCTGCATCTGAAGCTGCTCAGGAAGCTGTTTGGATCAGAAAATTCATATCTGGGCTTGGCGTTGTTCCCAGTATTGAAAATCCCATGGACATGTATTGCGACAATACTGGTGCTATAGTAATAACAAATGAACCAGGAGTTCTACGTGGTGCGAAACACATCCTTAGAAAATTTCACTACATACGTGAAGTTATAGAGAGAGGTGACGTACGTATTCAAAGGGTTCCAACTGAAGACAATCTAGCTGACCCGTTCACAAAGCCAATGTCTTGTACCAAGCATGTCGAGCATTCTAGGAACATTGGGCTTAGACCAGCTAATAGCTTTATGTAATTTTAGTATTTGGATAATTGGAACATGAAAGCAGTTTTTATTGTAATGAATTGATATAATGTGTTATGATCGTTTTATTTATAATTACTGTGTTCTATATTTGCATGTTTAAATCCGTGAATAATGACTTATTCTAAATTTTCCATTGTCAATTGATGATATGGGAGTAACATCAAACTAAGACAAATGTGGGTGTTTGATATGGTGTAATGTGTTTCTATCAAACTCACATGTATTCATATGATAAATATTGGAATGACCCAACCTTCGAGTTTTCACTGCATGGATCGGCGTCAATAGTGAAACTCGCAAGTGGTTATGTCATAAGTCCTTCGACTTGAGATGCACGCCGGTTTCGATGTGTGGAGCATTATACTTTGATATGGTTAAACGCTGTCCTGGATAAGGCTGTTATAAAAGCCATTATTGGGTGTAATGTGAAGCTCGTGACAGACACGTGTAGGCAAAATAGGATCTGTTCCTCCAACCTATTTGGAGTTAGATACTTTTAAGCTCCTCGATGAATGAATAAGATATTTGTGTGGCCGCACTCAAATGTAATTGAGATGATACTTAATTAGTTTGGTGATCTGATTCATTTCTAAGATCGAGAAAACTAAATTGTTAAACAAATGAGAATGACTGATGATCCATGTCTCAAGTTTAACTAAAGTATCTGAAACAAAGGGATAAATGACATTAACACTTAAAATGAGCAGTTTTGAGAAGCTACCCTCACGTGAATTTGGGGACAATGGCGTGTTGCTAGACGCTAACCATTGTTTGTATAGTTACTTGGTGTTGTGCAGTGCACAAGTGGGAGTCTGTAGGATTTATGCGCAAGGTACAACACATAACTATATGGCTGAATTCATTTGAGCCTTCGGGGTCACACACATATACACCTAGACGTCAAATAATAATATATTATATATATATATATATATATATATAATATATTATACTCAAGTAATAAACTAATTATTTATTAATATTAATCATAGATTAATAATTAAATAATTTGAATATTTAATTATATCTTAGAAGATTTATTATTTCCTTGTTGAATACGTCCAAATCAATTTGGAAAATAGTATGTGAACTTTGACTTTAATTAGAAGTCTATTTGCAAACCAAAAGGATACGTAGACTTAATTTAAATCGATATTCTATTTTCGAAAACCGACCTTGAGACATATATAAATATTATAATTGTTTCGGGGTGTATTACACAATAATAAAAAAAACCTCACACATTAGTTTCGGTCTCTTTTCTGGTTCGACGCACAAGGAAAACATATACGTATTTTTCCAAGAGTTTTGACGGCAAATATAATTACGAGCTTTGTTTCGTTTTACTTTTTTATCCTACGAATAAATCTAAAGCAAAGGTTTTATGTTCTTTACAATTAAATAAATAATCCTGGTGATTATTTATTATTACTTGGCGGGACTAGCACATCCGCTTGACGTTGTTCGAATTGTAGTGTGGACTACCCTAGCGGCAATCATACATTTGATTGTTAGTTTCTCTTCCTTCAATCTGGTTCTACAAGAAAGGTATAATCTTTAAACACTCTTGATGTATTATTTATTTAACCGTATAAATCATATGGATCCGTTTTGGTGATTTATTATTAATATAATTAATACGCTTCCGCTTAAAGTTATTGTTATTATATGTATGTACATGATAATAATTAAATGATGAGAAAATTGTTTTTCTTAAAACCCTAAATAACCATCACATTTACCAACTCTTCTTTAGCCACCACATGAACATGAGACTTTGTACAAGGATCCCATAGTCACAACCACTTTACTCTTAGTGATGATTATATGGTGGAGGTTTTTCTTGTCTAAGTTACCCATGATAGTGAATATTTTTACTCTAGTGTTTGAAGCCTTACCGGATTAATCTATTATCGTTTTCAAATACCTCCCTAACTATTACAAGATTTGAACATGAGACATCTTGTAAGAACCAAAGCCTAATTACTAGGATCTCAAGTGGCGAAGCTTGAACATTTTTGTTAAAAGGAGAACATATCATATTTTATACAGAAGATCAAATAATTTTAGGGTAAAATATAAATTTCTAGTTTGTTAAAAAACATATGTATATGTATTTATCAGCAAAAATAGTGAGTAACTATACATAACATGTAACCTTAAATTAAGTTCGATATATTTTAATTCAACTGCTTAATATACTTATATAAAAATAATGAAATTTGTATAAACATTGATATTAATAACAATTTAGCTATATAATATAAAAGTTAAAAAAATTTATGATGAATGGCTTTGAATATCTAGTAACCATAAAAAAGAAAATCGTAGCCCGTTAAGTTAGGAACGTTTGGATATTGAATCGACTAAATAAGAGTACATGTGAAAGAGATATAATCAAAACGGTGATAACTCGCAAGTTTTCCAGCTTTCATCATTTTTGTTATATGTCCGTCATATGGATTCAAAATTAGTTGATTTAAAGGCTCAAACTTTCATAACTCAAAAAACTACAAATCTCATTACTTGTCGAATTCTTCATATGCAGAATTTGAGAAAATGCAAGATTCTCCCGTACATTTTCTCAAAGAATATGAAGACCAATATCATTACTACTTTTTTATGGTTTCAAACTTCATAAATAAATAAATAATACTATTCACATAGTCCATGCGTATACATTATGTTATAACATATATTTTATATACCATATATACATACATTTGATTGATATACTTAATCATTTAAAAACTTGTGGACATGTCCATTGTAAGGACCCATTTGAATTGAATATAAATTGATAGAGGCGACCATGTTCTAGTAATAATATGCATGTTCATTCTTTAATGGTATTATTTAAGAACATCTGGAAAGAAGATACTCCTTGACCCCATTTAACAACACTTTTTCATTTATCATTTCGGCATTTTTGGAAAGACAATTTGTACTTATAGTAATATCCAGCAACAGATGCATTGTGAACGGTGACGATTTTAGGATAAAATTCAAAAGAGTCTTACACAATTTGAGTGATACTTTATAGCTTTTTTCTTTAAATGGTTATTTACTTGCAAAAACTCATTAATTTTAAAAGTGTATGGGATCCTATCTTTATAATTAAACAATCATTAATGGTTATCTCGGGGTAGCTGTAGGTGGCTACATTAGTGGTTATGGCTGCTGCTTGTGCTATTGGTGGCTGTATGGTGGCCACTAGTGGCGGCCGGCGGCAAACGGTGGTTGTTTATTACTGATGAAGCTGTTGTCGGCTGCTAGTAGTAGTCGGTAGCCTATGGTGGTACTGGTGGTGGCTGGTTGCCGCTTGTTGGCGGCTGGAGTTTGAGGGTTGTAATGTCTTTAGAAAACTGGTGGAAATGGTCTTGTTCCTTTACTGCTTGATTCTACTTTGGGTTTTGTTTGGCTGCTGATCGTTTGGTTCATTCATTACAATTTTTCCGTCGTCGAGTCTTTAGTGGGCTTGATGTTGTTGCCGGCATAGTTGATTTTGTTGACTTCGAAAAATAGGTTTCGGGTTAGGTGTTATTGGGTTGCCCGATGAATGGGTTGAGTATGTGGTTTTTGAGGAGTGAAGCTGCGGGATTGGATACGGGATCAAGGTTATGTATATGTTTTAGGCTTACATTTGGTGGATTGTTTGTATGCAATTTCAATTGTAATTTCAATTTTTATGTTAGCTCTGTTTTTAAATGTCGTCGTTCATAGTGTTTAGAACGAACAGAGCGAGGGTCAATGAGTTTTGGTCATTTGTGGTCAAATACTTTCACAACAGATTGTCATGACATGTTCAATGTTTTTCCTCTAGATCCTTTGTTCTATTATATAATATTTTTGTCAAAAAAAAAAATATATATAAAACTTTATATATAAAAAATTTCATTTAGTATAATTTAAGTGAAACTTTGTAAAATACATTCAAATCTCGAATTTCCTTTAACACCATCCGTTACAAAGATTCGCCTCTTATTGTAGATGTCTATTTCTAACATGTTTCTACCTCCTTAAGCAACCAAACGGACCTTGATTTGCTTTTCTTAGCGACAAGTTTCAATGTTATTAGTTTGGTTCTAAACTAAACATTTAAGTTGAAAATGTTTAGTTTATTGTGAAGATTAGGACAGTGTGTTCCACCTCAGCCATGATTATTGGATGTATTATTGGATGTATATGTGTTACTTTACAATGAATTCCAACTATATTCAACTGTCATCAGTATTACAACACAATTATTAGTCATATATTTTCCAGCTTAAGCAATCACCTACCATTAACCCATATTGTAGTTCTTTTGAGTATGTTGTAGATACATGAGTTAACACATATCATACTAACATAAATAAAATAAAGTACCGAGTTCAAAATCAAAATGATAAAGCCACGAAAACAAGTAATTACTATTACTTGTTCTAAACTGGCGTTATAACCATTATCTCAAAGTAACTTGTATGATATAACTGTAATTAACAGTATAATGGTTAACATGCATGCTTAGTGATTGAATGAAAGAAACATAAAGAAATACAATGTGAAGACACGTTTGATTAAAGGAAAGGCAAGATTAAAATGGATAACAGAATGACAATAGAACATGACTTTACTACTCAAGCTACATTATATACTCATCATTAATATATCACAGGATTCATTATGACCGGATCTTTTGCTCATGGAGCTATATTTTTTTATTTGGGATTGCAATTCGGAACATAATGAGGATAATATATTGGCAAGAATGTTGAAACATAAAGAAACTATCATATCTCATTTAAGTTGGGTCAGCCTCTTTTTGGGTTTTTATAACTTGGGACTTTATGTTCATAATGATGTCATGCTTGCCTTTGGTACTCCAGAGAAGCAAATCTTAATCGAACCTATATTTGCTCAATGGATACAATCTACTCATGGTAAAACCTCATACAGGTTCGATATACTTTTATCTGACTCGCTGGAATAGTTCCGACAAATTATGGGCTAGATATTGCTCTACAAGATACATATTATAATATTTTCATTTGATAATCAAAGAGATGACACAACAAGAATAACAGTCGAGGGTCGAGGGTTGATCATAAACGGGAAATGGAAGGAAGATTTGATTGCTTTATAAGAAGAGATTCTAAAATACTACTCAAAAAATATTTCAAAGATCAAAGATCACTCAACAGTCTCTAGAAGCTCCTCAGCTAACAAATTATTAGATGAGGAGGATACTGAACTTGAATCTTCATTCACCTTGTATGAGGCTTGGAAGAGATCAATGTTTGTAGGAGCTCAAAATCGTTGGGATCAGATGGTTTCAATAGAAAGTTCAACAAGAGACTATGGTTGCTGATAAAAGAGGGATTTGATGAAGACTCTTGGTTGGTTTTGGACAAAAATCTGTAAAATCTATAGAGGTTGCAACGTCTCGTTTATACCCTTAAACCTCAAAAAGTGAGACGCCCTTAAACTGTAAACACATAAAAAAAAAATTATCTGAACACGAAATGCACTAATCTGCACAAATGTGCAAATTCTTGCACACTTGTGCAAATAAGGGTAAACTGAAATCAGATACCCCCTTTTTTAGCTGAGCACGAAATGTACTAATCTGCACAAATATGCAAATTCTTGCACACTTGTGAAAATAAGGGTAAACTGAAATCAGAAACCCTTTAAAATTACTTTGACCCAATTCAAGGAATCCAATTTGACATCTTTTTAAAAAAAAAAAAATCTGGACACTTCTTAAACTCGTACAAGACATTTTCATACCATAAATCCATTTCATACATTTATAACGTTAATCATTCCTTCAAATCCAAAACATTATACAAATTCATACACCACAATTTTCAAAAGTGAGTGTTCATCCTTTAACCATAATTACAACAACATTAACAATCACGTTTTGGCGTCCAACAAGCGGTTATCAAAAGCATAGTTAAATGGGACTTGCATACCACTTACTAATTACCAAACGCTCCAATATCCTTAAGCCGGTTCCTTACCTTCTCGATGATTTTGAGGTCCTACAAAATAAATTCAACATAAAATGGGGTAAGCAAACGCTTAGTGAGTGTATAGCGAGTAAATAGGCCATTAATAACATCAAACATTATAAAGCATAGGGTATCTTACTTATAACCGGATCCGGATCATAACTTACATTCATTACATTTCTTACGAAGACGCAACATAAGTTTCGTCATCGCATCATTGACCTTATAAGTATTTTGACCAAGGTCTCATACTTTCATCATTCTTACAAGTGTGCGATCAACTCACACCCTTGCATCATTCATCTTACAAATAACGAACTAGTAGTTACTTGCATCATTAACATTACCTATGCATAATCATGTATAAAAAGTAAACGTTCATTCCCTTGTGTCACGAGTGACCTCTTGCACGGATGCAATCCGAAAACTCATGAACGCATCATACCCGCCCAAATTACCCCTATACAACTCACCTTGGCTTTGGTCCAGACTTTTAACACTTCTGAGTTCCTCACTTTGATTAGCACCTAGAATCAATGTTAATCTCATTAACACTTGAACTTTATTAACATACATACATTTACTTGAATTCACCCAATTTTAACTTAAACCTTTTTCTCAATACATACAAATAGTTCATACATTCAATTTAACTACTTGAACCAAATTCTCATGTTCTTACTTTCCATTAGGCATTTATACAAACACTTGGTATGCACTAACTTAATTCAACTATCTTTCATTCATGAAGAACACTTTCTTCATCCTTTTTAATTCTTAACACTAACTCACTTGCAAATTAACCCTAACTACATTAGAAATTCGTTCTTATGTCCATATATATCAAAAACCTTCATTTAATCAACACTCCACCACCCAAAATCTTACAAAATTGACTTTTACAAATACCTATATTATTAAATCCGAATTTCACCAATATACAACATATCTTAAACTCAAAATCATGTTCTGGTAACTAATTTAAACACATCATACATCAAGCTTGAAGTAAACTAGACTCACCTCCAATTTCTTGAAAAAAAAAAAAAAAAAACAATTTCTTGAAATTGAGTAGAGAAGGATGGTGATGGTGAAATTGGTGCTCCCACTATGATTAGAACCCTTCTTAAACTCCCATTGAACCTTTAACAAAATCACCGTTTTGTTTCTTAATTGCTTGACCTTTTGATCCAAAATCCTTATCGGCTTTTCCGCATACCTTAGCTTTTCATCTATGTAGTGACCCGTCCTAATCCATCTGGATAAAGTCATCAACATTTGGTCCCATTGTAAGGTGCTGTCCTAAATATGCCATGAACGACTCCAAGTAATATCTCTAAAATGAGCAAATGCACAACGGAAGATTTCTTTCATACCTGAGAATAAACATGCTTTAAAGTGTCAACCAAATGGTTGGTGAGTTCATTAGTTTATCATAAATATTCATTTTCATCATTTTAATAGACCACAAGATTTCATATTTTCATTTCTCATAAACATCATGCATGCATATAGCCATCTGCATAAAAATCATTCATATAGATTGAACACCTGGTAACCGACATTAACCATAATGCATAGAATATCCCCACAGACATCGTCGTCTGTATAATAATAATCTCGAAGTACTAAAGTCATCCATAGACATGAGTGGGGGTTGTTAGGCCCAATAGATCTATCTTTAGGATTCGCGTCAATTAGGGGCCATTTCCCTAATTCTTAGGTTACCAGACTTGAAGGGTGATATTCGATTTCGATAATCCAACCATAGAATGTAATTTTGATTACTTGTGTCTATTTCGTAAAACATTTATAAAAGCAGCGCATGTATTCTCAGTCCCAAAAATATATATTTCAAAAGCATTTAAAAAGGGAGCAAATGAAACTCACGATACGATATTTTGTAGTAAAAATATGCATACGACGAAACTGAATAATGCAGGGTTGGCCTCGAATTCACGAACCTATATCAAGTATATATATTAACACATATAATTATAATCAAATAATTTCACCTATTAATTATATAATATTTATATATTTATTGTTTGTAGTTTATATAGAATTTTTACTAAATCTCAATATATATTTTGTTTATATCTTAAATTATATGTTATATATATTTATTTTGTATATAATAAAAATTAATATTTAATCATATAGTTATATTAATATATGTATATAAGTAATCAATAATTTGTTATATGTAATATTTATATAAATAATGTTAATATGTTTATTCCAAGATTTTATGTAATACTAATATAATTATGTATCAATTATGTTTTTATGCATTTAATATTTATTTGATAAAATAATGTTAATAATAATAATAATAATAATAATAATAATAATAATAATAATAATAATAATAATAATAATAATAATAATAATAATAATAATAATAATAATCATGTTAGTGATAAAAATAATAATAATACTAATAATGATAAATAAAATGATAGTTTTAATAAAAATGATAATTTTAATAATAATAATAATTTTAATAATAATAATAATAATAATAATAATAATAATAATAACAACAACTATAATACTAATAATCTTACTACTAATGATAATAATGATAATAATATTACTAATAATGATATTCATAATAATAATGATAATAATAATGATATTTATAATAATAATAATAATAATTTTAATAATAATAATAATAATAATAATAATAATAATAATAATAATAACTATAATACAAATAATCTTACTACTAATGATAATAATGATAATAATATTACTAATAATGATATTCATAATAATAATAATAATAATAATAATGATATTTATAATAATAATAATAATTCTAATACTTAATAATAATAATAATAATAATAATAATAATAATGATAAAAATTAAAATAATAATAATAATAATAATAATAATAATAATAATAATAATAATAATAATAATAATAAGAATCATAATAATAATGATAAAAATAGTAAAAATGTTAAGATTTATACCCTTATGTATCGCTTATTATGATCATTTCATCATCACCATTATCATCGTTTCTTAAATCTAACTATCGTCGTTATTAATATCATGGCTAAAGCCTCATCATAATCAACATCATTAAACTCTAATCATCATCATTTTATTATGTATTTCATCACCATCATTTATACTCGTTCACTCATCGTCATCCTTTCGGCCCAACAGGAGATGCAAACTATATCTCGGTCCAACAGGAAATGGCTATGTCTCGGTCCAATTTGGCCCAATAGCAACTTCATAAACCCATTTAGCTAAACAAAGTCACGGCCCAACATATAAAGGATTATGGCCCAAAATAACTCACAAGCCCGATAGTATTCCCTAAATAAGTTTAAGGGCCATTAAATTTATGTGTGTGTGAGGGTTTCTTCTGGCTCCAAGTAATACAGTTGATCGAGGAAAAAAATAAGAATAGCGAGTTTTACTTCCCACTTTATCCCTTTTCTTCTTTTCAACCGACAGCAACATCAATTAGAAAAAAGGAAATTGGTGTGTCCTTCGCTTTATTATTGTTAACAGATTTTCAATCATTTTTATTATTCTTCTTCTCGGGGTCCATCAAGAAAGAAAAAAAATCGCGTATGTTCACGTAATTTGCAGACTACAATTACAAAGCCATGGTGTCTGTGTTGTGTAAGGTTTTTAATTCATCATCATCATAATGTAATCAGAATTCAATAGCAGCAATAATGGTTTATGCAGGTGTGCGTCTAGTTTTGGGAAATTTTCAAACAGCCACAGAGTAAAAGAAGAGAGAGAGAGAGAAGAGAGATAAACCGAGATGGTGGTTACGGCTGTGATAAAAAACATAAAACAGGAAACGAGTAGTGAGGTGATGTTTCTCGATCAACTAAAGGTGATTGAGGCTGTAGCAGTAGTAATTCGTTGGTAGTGGTGGTTTTTGTGGGTTGTGTTATGATCGGAATAGCAGTAAACAGAAGAACCGGATAGTAATTGAAAACCTTCGATGGTTGGGTTGTTTGGGTAGACAAAACAGGAAACATATGTAGTGATTGAGTTTAATATTGGTTAAAGAGATGATGGTTGAGTCGTGTTTCAGATGCAAGCAACATTAACTTCAGTTTTGTGGTTAATTGGACAGCAAAACAAAAGCAATAACGTGATCTGGTTGTGATAGTTTTTAAGTTCATACAACATATCAGCGTAATAGTGGCAGTAGAAACAAGAAACAGAAACGTAACTAAGTACAGCTGGGTTCATGGCTGTTCACGAATCCAACAGAAAAAGGAAGAAGAAAAAAATGAAAAGAGAGAGAGTTTGTGAGGGTGACGATGGTGTTGTATGGGCAACGATTCTCTTTAGCTTGGTGATTTGTTTCGGCCAACAGAAAAATTATGAAACATTCGAAGATGATTCAATGGTTGTGGTCATGGTGGTACGATGGTATTGTGGTAGAAAGTAGTGGCGGTAAATGGTATTGCAGGGTGTTCGACAAGTTATAAATATCACCAGGACATGCGTGTCGATGGTGGTGATTGATATCATGAAGAAGTAGAGGAGACTAAAAATGGTGATGGGTGTCGATGGTAATGGTGTTTGTGGGTCTCGGTTTCAACAGATATTCGAAACAAAAAGAAACATACAACTTGATGGTTGTGGTGGTGTATTGTGGTGACGGAGGCATGGTGATTGCTGGTCGGGTTGAGCACTCACGAGGAAGAAGAAGATGGGTTTTGGTGTGGTGATTAAGAAATGGGTTTCATATTAGTGTAAGTATGTATATGTATATAACTAGCATATGTGAGTGTGGTTTGTTTAGCTTTGTCTATCAAGAATAGTAAATAGAGAGAATCTAATTTCATGTCTTAATCAAGCCTAACAAACTTTGTCCAATATTCTCTCAATAAGTGTACATGACTTTTAGTTGAAAGATAGTTGGTTGTGTGGTTTGTAAATATGGTAAATTAAAAAGGTGGCTTAAGATGGCTCAAACAGAAAATGAATAGATATGTAGACAAGTGGGTTTCTAATATTAATGCTATGTAAATGTATATATACTTTTTTTATTAGATAGTGATTGTTGATGGTGATTAGAAACAGAAAAAGATGCGGTAGTAGTGGGTGTCAATGTTTAACTTGGGAGACAAAAACAAAAAGAAAGGAAACAATCACTATGTGTTGATGGATGCATGTATATGTATATCTATGTATATGTATATCACTAGTGGGTAAATTAGCAGTGAGTATTGATGGATGCATGTATATGTATATCTATGTGTTGGAATTATTTTGTTGCAAGAATGGGCCATATACCTTGAAATCAGGAAAGATAGGGTTAGATGAATGTGCATGATTGTGTGTATTAGTATAATAATGAACTAAAGAAATGAAGTGATAGATATAATATAGAATTGAAATGAATAAAGATAAAAGATATTGGGGCCAACGAATTTTACTACAATGTATGTTATTGAATTATGTCCAAGTCCTAGAAGATAATTTCAAGTAACAAGTTGAAGAGTAATTATAGTGCATGTGAGCTGTGTATCCGATAAAGTCTAATCTCGCGTTTTCATATTCATGACCTCATTTACTTATCATATTCCCATGTTATTCTTATTAATAATAATAGTTTAGTTCTAGTAGTAAGGTTTACCCTTCCACGCATACAAAAATTAACTAGTTCACATGAAGTAACCTCTTTAATTATATTATATCATACAAATGACAAAGGATATAAAAGTGTCGATATTTAACTTATCTAAAAATATAGTCACCAATCTAATACCCCGTATCTAGCAATCTAGTTAAAATAAATAGTAAATTTAATTTAATTAAAGAGGCTAAGCATGTTTCAAGTCATTATATACATGAATTTATATATACATATATATTTACAAATAGTTGTTCGTGAATCATTTGGAACATTCGAAGAGCAATTAAATACATGAAACAGTTCAAAAATTTTGAGACCCAACCTAACAGACTTTGCTTATCGTGTCAAAATATTAAATCGTATCGAGAGTTTGGTTTAAAATTAGTCAAAATTTTCCGGGTTGTCACAATCTATCTCAATTTCATCAAGTGGAACAACCGTTGACTCATCCACCAAACACTTCCTTAGTTGTGATACGTGAAATGTATTGTGAATTGCACTTAACTTCTCGGGCAATGCCAATCGGTAGGCTACTTTCCCGATTCTAGCAACTATTTCAAAAGGTCCGATGAACCTTGGACCTAACTTTCTCCTCTTTCTAAAACGGATTTCCCCTTTCCATGGAGAAACTTTAAGCATTACTTTATCACCTACTTGAAACTCGGGAGATTTCCTTCTTTTATCCGCATAAGACTTTTGACGATATTGAGCCATTTTCAACCTTTCACGAATTTGGTCAATCATTTCCGTCGTTTGAAGCACTATCTCAGTTGTAACACCCCAGGTAAAATGTTCCCCGTAGTATGATATTGTCCGCTTTGCAGAGATAGGGACGTACCCTTGTCTCCCCCGTAGGTTGTTCACAGATTTTTCTTGGCGACCACACACGACGAACCCTTTCCCAGGAGGTCACCCATCCTGGTAGTGCCCTTGCATGAGCACGCTTAACTGCAGAGTTCTCATGGGATCTGCTGCGCTTGTGGTCCCAAAACGCGTCATGCTAGGAAAGGTCTCCACACCCTTATAAGGCATGCTTCGTTCCCCTCTCCAACCGATGTGGGACGAATGTAACACGGATGTTACAAACTTCCCCCTAATATGACACATCGTCCTTGCTGTGTACGTTTGGTCCAGAACCTGGCTCTGATACCATCTGTAACACCCCAGGTAAAACTTTCCCCATAGCATGATATTGTCCGCTTTGCAGAGATAGGGACGTACCCTTGTCTCCCCCGTAGGTTGCTCACGGATTTTTCTTGGCGACCACACACGACGAACACTTTCCCAGGAGGTCACCCATCCTGGTATAGTCCTTGCATGAGCACGCTTAACTGCAGAGTTCTCATGGGATCTGCTGCACTTGTGTCCCAAAACGCGTCATGCTAGGAAAGGTCTCCACACCCTTATAAGGCATGCTTCGTTCCCCTCTCCAACCGATATGGGACGGATGTAACACGGATGTTACAATCCTCCCCCTAATGGGAACAAATGCGGGTACTTCTGCTTCATCTGATCTTCACGCTCCCAAGTGAACTCGGGACCGCGTCTGGCGTTCCATCTAACTCGGATAATAGGAATTCTACTCTGCTTGAGTGTCTTAAACTCTCGATCCATAATCTCAACAGGTTCCTCAATAAAATGGAGTTGTTTATCAACATGAAGCTCCTCCAGAGGAATAGTTTCATCGGCCTCGGCCAAACACTTTTTCAAATTCGATACATGAAAAACATCATGAACATCACTAAGTTCTTGTGGCAATTTCAAACGATAAGCCACGGGTCCAACTCTTTCTATAATCTCAAACGGTCCAACAAATTGAGGATTCAACTTCCCCCTCTTTCCAAAACGTACCACACCTTTCCAAGGTGATACCTTCAACATAACACGGTCACCAATTTCAAATTCTATATCTTTCCTTCTCTTATCGGCATAACTCTTTTGCCGACTTCTGGTGGTTCTCAATCTCTCTTTAATCTGTACGATCTTCTCGGTAGTCTCATGAATAATTTATGGGCCTATGAGTTGAGCATCCCCAACCTCATTCCAACAGATAGGAGACCTACACTTTCTACCATTCAGAGCTTCAAACGGTGCGGCTTTAATACTTGCATGATAGTGTTATTATAAGAAAATTTAGCCAACGGCAAATATCTTTCCCACCCATTACCAAAATCAATAACACACGCTCGTAACATGTCTTCTAACGTTTGAATGGTCTTTTCACTCTGACCATCCGTCTGTGGATGATAAGCGGTGCTCATATCTAACTTAGTTCCCAAAGCTTCCTGTAAGGATTGCCAAAACCTCGATATGAATTGACTGTCTCGGTCAGAAATAATAGATACAGGAACACCATGTCTTGAAACAATCTCCTTCAAATACAAATGAGTAAGCTTCTCTATTGAATCCGTTTCCTTAATCGGTAAGAAATGAGATGACTTTGTGAGTCGGTCAACAATCACCCAAATGGTATCATAACCACCCACAGTTCTCGGTAACTTCGTAATAAAATCCATTGTAATACCTTTCCACTTCCACTCGGGAATCTCAGGTTGCACCAAAAGTCCAGACGGTTTCTGATGCTCAGCTTTAACCTTAGCACAGGTCAAACACTTAGCCACATAAGTAGCCACATCAGCTTTCAAATTAGGCCACCAATACAGCTCCTTAAGATCATGATACATCTTTCCTAAACCAGGATGAATAGAGTACCTAGACTTATGAGCCTCATCTAAAACAAGTTGTCGTAGATCACCAAACTTGGGAACCCAAAGGCGTCCCGCAAAATACCGAGTACCATCAGTTCATACCTCAAACTTCTTAGCCATGCCTCTGACCTTTTCATTCATAAAATTCTCCTCCTTTAAGGCTTCTTGTTGTGCCTCAAGAATCTGCCTAGCGAGGTTGGTTCGAATTGTCATATTCAAGGCCCTAAACCTGCGAGGTTCAGCCCTCTCTTTACGACTTAACGCATCGGCCACAACATTGGCCTTCCCCGGATGATATAAAAGTTCGCAATCATAATCGTTCAACGTCTCAACCCATCTTCGTTGCCTCATATTCAACTGTTTTTGATCAAGAATATGTTGAAGACTTTTATGATCAGTGTACACCGTACATTTGACCCCATATAGATAATGCCTCTAATTCTTAAGCGTAACCACAACAGCTCCCAATTCTAAATCTTGGGTCGTATAATTCTGTTCATGGATCTTCAACTGACATGACGCGTAAGAGATGACTTTCTTTTGTTGCATCAAAACGCAACCAAAGCCCTGACGCGATGCATCACAATAGACAACAAAATCACCATTACCCTCAGGTAGTGATAATATCAGAGCGGTAGTCAACTTCTTCTTCAGAGCTTGAAAAGCCGTCTCCTGTTCATCCTTCCGCTCAAACTTCTTCCCCTTGTGCGTTAAAGCAGTCAGAGATTTCGCTATACGAGAGAAATCTTGAACGAACCTTCTATAGTAAACTGCCAACCCTAGAAACTGACGAATCTGAGTAGGAGTCTTCGGAATTTCTCACTTCTCAATTGCCTCAGTCTTGGCGGGATCAACTTGAATTCCCTTCTTACTAACAACGTGTCCAAGGAATTGAACTTCTTTCAACCAGAATGCGCACTTAGAGAACTTAGCGTACAGCTATTCTGTCCTCAATAAATCAAGCACCATCTTCAAATGTTCTTCATGTTTCTGATCACTCTTGGAATAGATAAGAATATAAACGATGAAAATGATAACGAACTTGTCCAGATAAGGTCTACACACACGGTTCATGAGGTCTATGAACAAAGCAGGTGCGTTAGTCAATCTGAACGGCATAACAAGAAATGAATTTATAGTGACCATAACGGGTACAGAAATTGGTTTTTCGAAATATCGGTTTATTTAACGCGCAATTGGTGAACGAACCTTGAAGCTGATCGAACAGATCATAAATTCTCGGAAAAGGGTAACGATGCTTAACAGTAAGCTTGTTCAACTCGCGATAATCAATACACAATCGGAACGAATCATCTTTCTTCTTAACAAACAAAACAGGAGCTCCCCAAGGGGACGAACTGGCACGAATGAAATATAGTTGCAACCAACAAAGAAAACATTATATAGAGTAGCCACATTAGTGGTATAGATGTTTAAAACAATTCCTTCAAGGGGATAACGAAGATCATGAACTTCAAAGTAAATTTTCATTACATTTTCGAAAGGAAGACGTACGAAAGGTGTGATCTTTTAATGAGAGTGAACTTCCTCGCACAATGAGCAAGTCAATCTAGGACTCAACCTTATTCTTAAATTTATGTGCGGATGAAAGGAACGTGAACCTTGGACCATAAAGAATAGTTGACTCCAGGTGAGATGAATCTCCAAAAATGATTTCATGCACCTCAAAGTATTGAATCCTAGGATTTATGTTTACGAGGGTGTTGCGGTTAACCGCGAATATTGAGAGTAGAAAATCCTCAAACGGTCTAGTGTAATATATATCCATGATACCCACTATAATAACAATTAGGGTAGAAACCCACCTAGCACCTTTTCTACAATAGGGTGACCACCGAGTGTACCCCAGAAAATTGATTTATCGGTCCGCGTTTTGGACATGTCCAACAATAAGAGGGAAAATTTTATGAGTGTAAAGACTTTCTAACAAATTTTATAAAACCGGCATCCAAAGTGGTGTAAGAGTTTATATCAATGAACTTTATGGTAAGTTTCATCCTTAAACAGATGATGAGAAGAACTGTGATCCAAACACTCTGTAGAGTAATGCGAAAATTTGATAAAATCAATCAAAGGAGTTTTGAAAAAAAAATTAAACGTTTGATGTGACAACATAAACGGAAAGAAGTTCTTAGTAAATTTAGAAGTATGTACAACGTGTACCATTTTACATAAAACAAATTGGCTTAATTAAACAACTCAATAAAGGAGTGGTTTTAAAATAATTTAAAGGTATAATTTAGTATATACCAACCAAAATAGGTAAGGAAAAATTTATTCATTTGAATCCATACGTACATATAGGATTTTATAAATTGTATACGTGACAACATATTTCATTACTTCTATTCGCCCATAAATCTCATGAGAACCGCCCAATTAAACAAATGTGTAAAACTCCCGATGATAAACAAAGTATATGTATTTCAGATGTTACGAGTTGAAGTAAGATCGTGGAAGATCGAGTAAAGGACTTGAATCGTCGTGCGACATTTGACCAACAAATGTTACGAGGTCATGAAAACCAATGAGTTAAATGTTGTTTTGACTATTAACAGGACATAAGTCCTTGGGCCAAAACAGTTCCCGAGCGAAACTGTTGCTAACAAGCGAGTTATGAAGGATAGAGCATGAGATAGATAATCTGGTTAAAACAAGCTTCTCGTATATCAGCAAATAAGATAATGAATATTTTCCCTACCCATGTAGTACATCAGAATTTCTGAATGAGTAGTGTGAAAATGTTCTTTGACTCGCTTTCTATTCCTCATGTCACAATATTGGAACTTCTTTATGATTTACCATAATATAATCACGTTGGCCTGACGTCATTATATTATACTAATTCATAGTTCCATTCCAATAGCACTACATGAGGTCAGGACATGCGATCAACCTCGAATTTCCACACAATTTCTCTAAAACGATTTCTTAAACAACGTACTAAGGATAGCACAAGAGACAAAACATCAAAAGTAATGAATAAGAGTAACGATGACATAAAAATGTCTTTGAAGTATCAAGAATCTTTAAATGTCAAGAATGACATTTCTGGTTTGCAACCCAAAGCACAAGGCACAACGGCACAAAGGCACGTAATATAACAAGAATGTTATATACCTAAACATAATAGCTGACATTGAAATGCCGAGAATTTAGAAGTCAAGAATGACATCTCGCGTAATATAACTCAAACGTTATATACATAACCATAATAGATGACATAGAAATGTCGAGAATTTCAGAAGTCGAGAATGACACCCCTCGGTTTCACTATCCGAGGTGTTCTAAAAATATAAACTCGCATGAGTTGGAGAATACGTTTAAATCAGAATGGGAGTTACTCCCGGATTTAGAACATAACAGAGATGTATGTATGATATTAAAATACATACCATAGGATATAAATAATCACATATAATAATATGATATAGGTCGGGCTGTAGACTAGACTCACTAATGCACCCCATTGACTCGGGTAACGACATCAATGCAGCCTAATTCCCTACAACCAAGGCTCTGATACCAACTTTGATGGCCCCGTCAATACACTTAACGGTTCCGTCACTTGGTCCCACAGCTTGATCGAACTTTAAATGAATTTAATAAACAACATTGCATTTTATTATTCAAAAAGTTTCCCAAAAAGGAAATTTACCAAAATATGTAGTTTAAGCAACCCAACATATTAAATATCCAAATTTGACATAAAACATTGTCAACCAAACACCCACATGTTTAAATTCAAAAAGAGAATGCAAGTTTAATGTTTCATAATTCGTTTAACAAAATCTGCCCAAATGCATGCAGACTCTTCTAACACAACGGAAGCATCAAACAATCAAGTACCTGTGAAAATATGCGAGTAAACTGTCAACAAAAATGTTGAGTGAATTATAGGTTTAAATAAACGAATAAACTTTAGACCACAAGATTTAAAATATTAGAAAACATAAAAAATTATTCCATTATCAATAAGCCACCCGGTAACCACTTAACCATTTATTTACCCTTGCCAAACACAATATATATACACCGAACAAGTGTATCTTTAAATAATTACGAAGTACTAACACATTTCGATTATAAATTGCTAGTGCGACTAGCTCGAAATGGGGTTGTCAAACCGGATAGATCTATCCATAGGATTCGCGTTCAACAGTAGAAACCAGTGATTAAAGTTACCAGACTAGGAAATATTTTTGTTCAACTCATAAAGATAATTTAAATTTAATTGACACTTGTGTCTAAACGTAAAACAAAATGCATGTAATCACATCCCAAAAATACTTTAAAAAGTATGAAAAACGGGACTATAACTCACCTTAAAGCAAAAGTAGTAACCACACAAAAAGCGAACAGCAAACGAAGTAAAGTGATCAAGAATGATCACAACGCCGACCTATAAATAAAGCAGGTCGATATAAATAACTAATTTAGGTCAGGTCTTAGTATGATAACTATAGTACTTATTGAAAGTAGACATAGAACAACACTCAGTATGCTTCGGTTTAATCAGGACAGCGTAAGGACACGTACTTTCTATTTTTAGAAAGTTTCTATTTTTAGCAGGTTTCCTTTTTTAGAAAGTTTCTATTTTAGGAAAGTTTCTATTTTTGGAAAGTTTCCATATTTAGAAAGTTGCTATTTTTGGAAAGTTTATAATTTAGGAAAGTTTCCTTAATTAGAAAGTCAACAAAAGTCAACTGAAAGTCAAAGTCAACCGAAAGTCAACTCAAAAGTCAGCATTGGTCAAACTTAGCCAACATTAAATTTTAAAATATAAATTATATTAATAATATAAGTTATAAAGTTATTTAAAGTCATATATGTATAATCATGTCATAACATAAGTTTAATTAAATTAAAATAAATTATTAAAGTTAACATAAGTTTAAATGATATAATTAATATAACATAAGTATTTAATTAATTAATTAAATATTAATCATAATATAAGTATTATTAATTAATAATAAATTTTTAATCATATCATAAGTATTATTAATTAATAATGAATTATTAATCATGTCATAAGTATTATAAATAAATCATGAAATGTTATACATATCATAAGTATTTTAATATAATTACTAAACCATAAGTCTTTAATGATTATTTTATGTCATAAGTAATTTAATAATTAATCCTCATATCAAATAATTAATTAATCAATCTTTATCATATGTATTGATATAATAATCTTATACCATAAGTTTTATACATAACATAAGTCTCTTAATAATATTAAATGTATTATTAAATCATAAATTTTAATTATAGGAATAATTAATCACAAATTAACTTATAATGATATAATAATTATATATATCATAAGTATTTATTTGTTATAATTATTTTCATAACCTAAGTCTTTTAATAATAATGAAAAATCATTATTTCATAACATAAGTTAAATTTTATAACCATAAGTTTAATTAAAATTGTTCGGGTCGTAACTTGAGCCTCGGGTGTCGATTTTTGACGAGTCTTATATATATCCTCGTCCCAAAAACCTTCCCAACATCTTAGGATGCTCAAGAACACCACAAATCAGTTCTAAATTCGTGATAATCAGCCATCAAAATCAGCCAACAAATTTATTCGATTTACAATTTGTTTTAATCATTCCGGGTGATCTGTAACTCGGATTTCGATGATCCAAACATATAAATTCGTCCAATAATCAATCCCAATCCAATGGATCACTCAAAAATATCAGATTATGACTCAAACTTCGAGGTAAAACCTGATTTCATCTTAATTCCAATTAAAACTTGTTTTACGCGTAGATTTTGATCCGTAACTCGAAAAGAGGTGAATCAAAAGCCTAAAATTATGTACTAAATGAGAGGAACTCATTCATACACTTTAATTAATCAAAATTCCATGTTAAGTTTACTGATTTTAACCAACAAGCTGCTGTCCAAAATTTTAATAACCGAAATCATACGTAATCGAGTAATTCTATGCATAATAACAACAATCCAATAACATACAAGTACCATAGCATCAATAAAAGATCAAAATCAATAAAAATAAATAAAAATTGAAAAGTTAGGGTTTATGATTATACCCAAATCAAAAGAAATTGGTGTAGGCGCCTATAGAACGATGAAAGGAATCTGAATACACAAGCAATCAAACAATCCAAGCAATAGATGATGAAAAATTGATGATGATGGTGGTTTTTGGGAGGTACGGCCGAAAGAGAGCAAAAAGTGAGGAGGAGAGGACAATTAATTAGGTTAAATGTGATTAAATGAGAAATTATGATCAAATAACTTACAAGTTTCAAGATTTGACACAATACCCCCTCCCTTGGGGATATTGGCCAAAATAGGGTGGGAGTGGGCCCCCATCTAGCCCAACTTGATTAAATGTACAATAGCGTGTGGCCCGAAAGCCCGATCAAAGCCCGAAACGCGAAAACGCTACTACGCGATTAAATATTCGGAGAGATAACAAATACGCGACAAATAAAATATATAAACACTATATATAACCATATGATATCAAAATATCATTTTTAAAATAATTTAGATTTAAAAATCCCAAAAGTTTGACCGTTGGTTTGAAAACCGAAAAGATTCGCCGGATAGAAATCTATGACACGTAGAAATGTACACTTTTAAAATATGAATATAAATATTCACTTAACACATAATAATTAATATATTATTACTAAAATAATAATTTAGATCATAGAAATGTAACACCCCGTTTTTCCCCGTACATGATTTACAGGTGTATCGCGTATGTACGATAGGTGTAGGAAGGCTTCGGGACATGTTCGAGTGTTAAAGTCTTGTATATGAGAAAATGAGTCAGGTCATGTGGTATGTCGTGGCGCGACATAGGAGGCTACGGCGCGGTAATTAACTGGAATCAGGATCCTGAGGCATGTAAACAAGGGCACCAGACCACGGTTTATCTCGCGGCGCGGAGAAGGGTGTCGCGGCGCGGCATTCAGCTGATTTAAATTCCAGGAGGCATGTTAAGGAAACCACCAGAATACGTTATAGGTCGCGGCGTGACGATTAAGGCTGTAGCGCGGCATTCTAGGCGAGCTGGTACCAGATTTGCAATTTTAAAGGATGTTCGAGGGCATTTTGGTCATTTTGCGTATGTGCCAGATTTGGGATCTTAAATCCCATCCACTCATCTCTTTTCCTTTTATCTTTTTCCTTTTCTTCTTCATTTTCTCTCAAAAACTCAAACACCCCAATTGATTCAAAGGGATTTTTGGAAAGGAAGAAGCGGGTTTTGATCGAAAGCGTAAGAGACAAGTTTGTTCTCCTCGTTCTTAGCTATAATTTGATACTAGTGGTATGCTCTAACTCTGAATTTCATTTTCGTGTTCATCATCTAATTTAGGGGTTTTGATTGTATGTTCATAATGGAACCCATTTGGTTGTTAATTGAAGATTGACACCAAGATTTGGGTTTATTGTTGTTGTTGGCGGGTTTTGGGTTTGATATGAAAGTTTATGCTTGTAAGACTTATAAATGGGTGTAATCACTAGTATTTAGTGATTATTGATGTATTGGAGACCTTTAGGGTTCTTGTGGTTGACCAATTTTGAAATGGGTCAAAATTAGGGTTAATGTGTCATTTTGGGCAAGGTAGGTGTTTAACACCTATAATTGGGTTTAATTGGTGTATTAGGACCATTGTCACTATTGTTAGTGATTATTGGTTAGTTTGGGCACGGTTTGAGCTTGGAAGTGCAATTGGGTCAAAATTGCGCTAGTTGTCGATTTGGGTTGGTTTGTAAATCCACCCTAATTGTGTTATTTGTCATGTGATAATGGAATAGGTACATTCCATTGGCATTTGCGGATTTTGGTTGGCATCCATCAAGACTTCAAGGTGAGTGTAAATTTACTATGCACATGTGTATGTGTAAAATGGGTGCGTGTGTGTAGGGTGACCCTTGTTCGGGTTTACTCTATGTTCGTGTCAGAGAATGGACCTTGTGCTTCGGGTCCTTGTGATATGCTTATGCATTGTGGGTTTTACCCTTGGTATTGTGAATTGGCTAGCGTTTTGGATAACCCTTTTGGCGATGGGTTGCTAGCATTTATTGTTGAGGAAATGATTCTCGGTTAGTGCGGATTCATGATGACTCGGGTTGTTTCGGTCATCTTGGTGATGAGGTGGTGAATTTCGGGTTGTGCGAATTCACTAAGGCTCGGGTAGTTCGGCCAACCTCGGTTGTAGAAGTGGTGAAGGAAGTGAATCTCGGGTAGTGCGAATTCACTAAGGTTCTGGTAGTTCATCCAACCTTCATGTGGGTTGGGTTAAGGGGTTAACCTTATCGATATTGTTGATTATATACTTATTGTTGTGTTTTAGCTAATCTTGTGGCGCTAGCTTGGTGATTTCGTAGCGTGTAGCTACTTTGTGTATTGTGCTCTTTTGTAGTTGTTTACCATGCGGTTACGGTGTGTGTTATTTTGATGCTTGGTGATGCGTAGCCATTTTATGCATATGTATGTGTATAGTATCTTTACATTCACTAAGCATTAGCTTACCCTCTTGTTGTTGATATTTTTATAGGTTCGCGTGGTGGCGGCTCGGGTGAGCTTGGGAATTAGAGATCTTGGCTAGGTTGCTTTAGAAGATCTTGCTTTTGGACTCGATTATGTTTTGGGTAGCGTAGTCCCAAATCACCATGCTCGGTTTTGTGTAAACGTAACTAGTCGGGTCATAATGATTATAATCGGTTTATGATTTAACTAACGTATTATTGTATTAAGAAGTTTAAATTATTATTGTACGTTTTTAAGTTCGTCGAACTTACTTTAATAAAAATGCATTTTGGAAATTGTGTAATGGGACCTAAATGTTATTAATGTATATTAAAAAGGAAAAAAAAAATTATGGGCCGGTTTAAATACGTGTTGGGTTATTTCAAGTGGTATCAGAGCATTGTCTAAAGGATTTAGGCGACTTGAGATAGGTGCCTAGACTTAGACTTTTGTGTGTGTTTATTTGTTGCGGGACTTGTAGGTGAACGGGTCGGAACGGGTTATAGTTAGTGCCTTGTTTGTAGGTGGACTAACGTTTATATTAATATGTGGATTCTATTAATATATTATTGCGTTGTGTTGGTTTATATCATCGAGCGAGGCGGTCGTTGTACTAACGAGTCGATACGGCGTGTGTGCGTAATAAGGACTTGCAAACCTTATTACGGGTGCAAATCGTGTTAAACAAGTGATGTACGACGGATGTTGAGCAAGATGGGTCAGTTTTGTGCGTATGGTTTTATACGTTCGTGGACTAATCGTTTTGCATTCTTTAGAATCGCGACGCGAAACGAGATCGAGACGAATGATGAGGAGTTTAACGCTAGAGTTGCGGCCACCGTTGCGGAGCAAATGGGTACGTTTCGAGAAGAAATGGATAGGAAGTATTCCGAAATGGAGCGTTGTCTTAAGAGCTTCATGAGGACTAAACCTCTGATGTACAATGGGAAACCGGATCCTTTGGTAAGCCAACTTGGATCTCGGATGTCGAAGGGTGTTTTCGCACGATTGAATGCCCTCCCGAGAAGAGGACAAGACTCGCTACTAGCTTGTTGCGGGGTAGGGCAAAGGATTGGTTGGATGGTAAGATTGATCTTGTCGGTGGTGAACCGTTTATGGCGTTATCGTGGGACGAGTTTAAGAGGGAATTCTTCGAGGAGTTCCGGACTTCAGCCGATTTGTCGAAAATGCGGAATGAGTTGCGAAATTTGCAACAAGGGTCGATGGACTTGAATACTCTAAAGACGACCTTTATTTCGAAGGCTCGTTTTTGCCCGGAGTATATTGGGAATGATCGTTTGTTGATGGGGGATTTCTATCGGACCTTGAATGATGACTTGAAGAATAAGATTAGCCGGGGTCAAGCAAAATCGTTTGCGGAGTTATTCGCCTTGGCTAGAGGTTTCGAGTCTTATTCGCGATCGAAGGTTGGTGAACTTTCAAGTGAGAGAAGGGTTGATTCGTATGGTGCTCCAAGTAAGAAAACTAATGGCGCGAGTGCGAGTATGGGTAATGTGGAGAATGGTTCGACGAGTTCTCGTGCGCCTAGATGTTTCAATTGTGGTGTTAGGGGCCACAAGTTATGGGAATGCACAATGCCGAGAAGTAATGACGGAATGTGCTATTATTGTCATAAAGAGGGACATCGCAAGCCAGATTGTCCCGAGTTGGCGGCGGCGATTGCCGCAAGGAGACGTTAAGGTACGTTTCATTTTAATAGATACGTCCTTTGATTATTTATTTTGTACCGATGAGTTTGAGTTGTTAAATGACTTGTGTTGTGCATATTGTTGTTATGGGTGACGTTCCTAATGGAAGTACCCTAGGGTGACATTTGATTGTCGGGCGAAGGGCGTAAGACTTGGTGCAACCAAGCATTCCTTAGTATTTAAGAAATATTCTACCAAGCCTTGGGAATGGGCTTTGGTGTTCGGATGTTAAAGCGTGTTCGCTCTCGTGTTGAAATTGATGAACCGTGAGGTTCGTCGGGTGGTTGGAACCTTTGAGATCGAGTGTTTTGGATCTCGATGTATGTTGGTAATGGAGTCTACATGACGCGACATTAGGTGTTCATACCTGCTAGCGTAGAGTTCGACTCCGATGGTGTTGCGGTTACATTGTGCTTAGGGTACCGGAGAGAAACCCTTAGGTACATGAGTGACTGGGTGAAATTTGACAACCTAAAGCAATTGGATGATTGCGAGAGTATGGTTTGTGTAATCGTGGTACACTTTTCGTTCAAGTTTTTAAGGATTGGTTAAAATCCTTCGTATGCTCAAGGTTTGGAGCAAGATTTGGTAATGGGTCGTGTGAACCCAATTGTTGGTAAAGTCTAACTTTGGTAGCATTGTACGGTTGTACGAGAGGCGGTTATGGAACATAGTTTCAAGTGGGGGAGTTACACTCCCGCACGAGGAAGTTTTAGTGTGAGACTTCGGATAATGCTTTTGGTAGATCCGGAAGTTTGCGTTGGGACCTAGTTTTGGTCGATTTGTGGTAGAGTACAATTTCGGTTAAATTGTACTTATGATTTTGGGATATAAATTATCACCGAGGTGATAATGTGGTAATCTCGTTGAGAGATAATGGGCGTGTTTGGTGAGCAAGGTGAAATCCCTCGGCTAAGGGATGTGCGTGGTCGATTCTCTTATAGAGAATTATTGTTTTGTGCCTATGTTCGATATAGGTGGTTCTCGCTCGATTGTGTGGATGGTTAGTGGTATCCGTTAGGGTTCCCTATAGTGTAGCAGAGCGCAATGTTGCACTACTCGTTGTTTGAGGCCAAAAGTGCGTATGAGATTGGTGAAGCATGACCTTCAGGGTCCGCTGACTTCATCATGGTATTGTTGATTGGTGAAGCATGACCTTCGGGGTCCGCTGACTTCATCATGGTATTGTTGATTGGTGAAGCATGACCTTTGGGGTCCGCTGACTTCATCATGGTATTGTTGATTGGTGGAGCATGACCTTCGGGGTCCGCTGACTTCATCATGGGTTTAGTGTTATATCGGTATGGTATAATGTTATCAGAATGGGAGTACCATTCATGAGTTGTGGTTGGGACATGAATATCGGGTTGTTCGTATTCACAATGTTTCGGGTTGTACAATTGTCCCTGTTGGTTGGACTCATAGTTTGAGGTAGTGAATGTCGGGTAGTTCGGATTCACTAAGGCTCGAGTTGTACAGCCATCCTCGGTTATACTATGGGGTGCAGGTAGTGAATATCGGTTTGCGCGTATTCACGGTGACTCGGGTTGTGCGGTCATTTTGTTTTGGGAATATGGATTGGGTTGGTGAATTTCGGGTTGTTGCGAATTCACTAAGGTTCGGGTTGTTTCGACCATCCTCCATATGTGTTTAGGCTCGGGTTGTTTCAGCCATGTTGGATGCGTGATCCATTGGTTGTTTTATACACCAATGGTGGGGTCGTAAAGACCAGGTTGTGTGATCTATCGGTTGTTTTTTACACCGATGGTGGGGTCGTAAGGACCGTGTTGTGTGATTAGTGATTGCGATAGCCGTGTTTCGCTCACATGTTGTTACAGGTGTGACAATAGTGATTTTGTACACCTTAGGATTAGCGTTGCCATAGTCGTTTTGGACGCTTTTGGTTTTAGTCGTTTTGGTTTTATCCATTGGTTGTATTGCGCACTACAAAGGATGTTTAGTGGTAAGTGTAATCCATAAGGATTCATGTGGTTCGATCTTCAACGTTCGGATTGTTGACTTTAGGTTGAGACTTGGTCATTTTTAGCGTTGTCCTTGGTAAAGGTACGCTAAGGAATTGATATCTCGGTACGAGATGGGTTGAGTTTTTCCCGATATGGGGACTTGAGCAGGTTTTAGTGCTAGGATTGTGGTTTCGATAAATCGCGGGTGACGATTTTAGTTGCTAAAGGTGATTCATTGGGAAGAATTGTCTATGAAGGTTCGGATTGGGACTTATGATTGAGGACCGTTGAGTAGGTCCGGATTGGTTAAGTGGAGAAGATCACGAGGACGTGATCGAATCTAAGTGGGGGAGAGTTGTAACACCCCGTTTTTCCCCATACATGATTTACAGGTGTATCGCGTATGTACGATAGGTGTAGGAAGGCTTCGGGACATGTTCGAGTGTTAAAGTCTTGTATACGAGAAAATGAGTCAGGTCATGTGGTATGTCGCGGCGTGACATAGGAGGCCGCGACGCGGTAATTAACTGGAATCAGGATCAGGAGGCATGTAAACAAGGGCACCAGACCACGGTTTATCTCGCGGCGCGAAGAAGGGTGTCGCGACGCGGCATTCAGCTGATTTCAATTCCAGGAGGCATGTTAAGGAAACCACCAGAATACGTTATAGGTCGCGGCGCGACGATTAAGGCCGCGGCGCGGCATTCTGGGCGAGCTGGTACCAGATTTGCAATTTTAAAGGATGTTCGATGGCATTTTGGTCATTTTGCGTATGTGCCAGATTTGGGATCTTAAATCCCATCCACTCATATCTTTTCCTTTTATCTTTTTCCTTTTCTTCTTCACTTTCTCTCAAAAACTCAAACACCCCAATTGATTCAAAGGGATTTTTGGAAAGGAAGAAGCGGGTTTTGATCGAAAGCGTAAGAGACAAGTTTGTTCTCCTTGTTCTTAGCTACAAGTTGATACTAGCGGTAAGCTCTAACTCCGAATTTCATTTTCGTGTTCATCATCTAATTTAGGGGTTTTGATTGTATGTTCATAATGGAACCCATTTGGTTGTTAATTGAAGATTGACACCAAGATTTGGGTTTATTGTTGTTATTGGCGGGTTTTGGGTTTGATGTGCAAGTTTATGCTTGTAAGACTTGTAAATGGGTGTAATCACTAGTATTTAGTGATTATTGATGTATTGGAGACCTTTAGGGTTCTTGTGGTTGACCAATTTTGAAATGGGTCAAAATTAGGGTTAAGGTGTCATTTTGGGCAAGGTAGGTGTTTAACACCTATAATTGGGTTTAATCGGTGTATTAGGACCATTGTCACTATTGTTAGTGATTATTGGTTAGTTTGGGCGCGGTTTGAGCTTGGAAGTGCAATTGGGTCGAAATTGCGCTAGTTGTCGATTTGGGTTGGTTTGTAAATCCACCCTAATTGTGTTATTTGTCATGTGATAATGGAATAGGTACGTTCCATTGGCGTTTGCGGATTTTGGTTGGCATCCATCAAGACTTCAAGGTGAGTGTAAATTTACTATGCACATGTGTATGTGTAAAATGGGTGCGTGTGTGTAGGGTGACCCTTGTTCGGGTTTACTCTATGTTCGTGTCGGAGAATGGACCTTGTGCTTCGTGTCCTTGTGATACGCTTATGCGTTATGGGTTTTACCCTTGGTATTGTGAATTGGCTAGCGTTTTGGATAACCCTTTTGGCGATGGGTTGCTAGCATTTGTTGTTGAGGAAATGAATCTCGGTTAGTGCGGATTCATGATGACTCGGGTTGTTTCGGTCATCTTGGTGATGAGGTGGTGAATTTCGGGTTGTGCGAATTCACTAAGGCTCGGGTAGTTCGGCCAACCTCGGTTGTAGAAGTGGTGAAGGAAGTGAATCTCGGGTAGTGCGAATTCACTAAGGTCCGGGTAGTTCGTCCAACCTTCATGTGGTTTGGGTTAAGGGGTTAACCTTATCGATATTGTTGATTATATACTTATTGTTGTGTTGTAGCTAATCTTGTGGCGTTAGCTTGGTGATTTCGTAGCGTGTAGCTACTTTGTGTATTGTGCTCTTTTGTAGTTGTTTACCATGCGGTTACGGTATGTGTTATTTTGATGCTTGGTGATGCGTACCCATTTTATGCATATGTATGTGTATAGTATCTTTACATTCACTAAGCATTAGCTTACCCTCTCGTTGTTGATATTTTTATAGGTTCGCGTGGTGGCGGCTCGGGTGAGCTTGGGAATTAGAGATCTTGGCTAGGTTGCTTTAGAAGATCTTGCTTTTGGACTCGATTATGTTTTGGGTAGCGTAGTCCCAAATCACCATGCTCGGTTTTGTGTAAACGTAACTAGTCGGGTCATAGTGATTATAACCGGTTTATGATTTAACTAACGTATTATTGTATTAAGAAGTTTAAATTATTCTTGTACGTTTTTAAGTTCGTCGAACTTACTTTAATAAAAATGCGTTTTGGAAATTGTGTAATGGGACCTAAATGTTATTAATGTATATTAAAAAGGAAAAAAAAATTATGGGCCGGTTTAAATATGGGTTGGGTTGTTTCAAGAAATGACGTGGCACGAATAACAATTAATGGGCGTTAAATAATTAACGGTAAAAGATAACGGAAAAATTAGGGTCGTGACATCGGTGCTCCCTAATTCTCTTTGTCCCACCTCTCCCCAACATATCGGAGTCCTACATTTCCTTCCATACAACATTTCATATGGTGGCATGCCGATTGACGAGTGGTAACGATTATTATATGAGAATTCTACCAGTGGTAAGTGAGCATCCCAACTTCCACTGAAATCAATGACGCATGCACGCAACATATCTTCTAGCGTTGGATAGTCCGTTCACTTTAACCGTCCATTTGCGGGTGGAAAGCGGTGCTTACATGTAACTTAGTACCCATTTCCTCTTGAAACTTCCTCCAAAATCGTGAAGTAAAACGAGTGTCACGGCCCGATACGATAGAAACCGGCACTCCATGTCTTGCAACTACCTCTTTAACATATAAATTCGGCATAACCTCCGAAGATGATGCTTCCTTAATCGGTAAAAACAATGCACTTTTAGTCAAACGGTCGACAATGACCCTAATCGCGTCGTGATGTCTCGGAGTTTTAGGTAATTTCGTCACTAAAACCATAGTAATATGCTCCCATTTCCATACCGGGACTTCCAACGGTTGCAACTTACCGCTAGGCATTTGGTGATCTACCTTTACTTGTAAACATGTGAGACACTTTTGTACGTACTTAACGATATCTCTTTTCATTCCCAGCCACCAATAATCTCTCTTCAAATCTCTATACATCTTAGTGGCTTCCGGATGAATGGAATACTTAGACTTATGTGAGGCATCTAATTGTTATTATTATTATTAGTAGAATAATAATAATTATTATTATTATTACAAAATAATACAACTTTTACTCATTATTATTATTATCAAATATTATTTTATCAAATAAATATGTGATACAAAGATATTTTTACCAAACGTAACATAATTACATTAATAATACATACCTAAATAAAGTGTTACATAAAAAATAAGTATCAAATTGGTATTTAAATATGCATAAGAGTTCAAATTCAAAGGTAATAATTATCGTAATTTCTAAAAGTTCAATATTCACCTTTAGAAATTAAAAAACTACTTTTTCAGCGTCAAAACTACTTTGAATGAAAACAAGATCTCAGGAAGTCTTGATCATACCGTCGTTATCTATTCATCGTGCGACGTACTTAACAAAATCTCTTTTCATTCCCGGCCACCAATAATATCTCTTCAAATCTCCATACATCTTAGTGGCTCCCGGATGAATGGAATACTTAGACTTATGTGAGGCGTCTAATAATTCATTTCTTACTCCACTTTGAAGCGGAACCCAAATTCTTCCGTATCGTAAGTTCAAACCTCGGGAATCCTCTTCGAAATCATTAATTTGACCCTTAATCCTTTCCTTCCTCTCGTTCTCGGTGGTCAAAGCCACCTGTTGTGCTTCGCGAATCTCATCAAAAATCTGTGGGGTTACCACCATAGCTAGGCTCGTCACCTTCAAAACAGAATGACTAGCTTTTCTACTTAAAGCATCAGCCACTACATTGGCCTTCCGCGGTTGATATAAGATCTCACATTCGTAATCTTTAACCAAATCAAGCCATCTTCTTTGACGATTATTCAAATCCCTTTGGTCGAAGAAATATTTTAAGCTTTTATGGTCGGTGTAAATCAAAAATCTTACACCATAGAGATAATGGCGCCATATTTTTAAAGCAAAAACCACCGCCGCCAATTCTAAATCATGGGTGGGATAGCGTTTCTCATGCGGTTTCAATTGTCGGGAGGCATATGCTATTACCTGAAATGTCCCGTTCTTATTGATTAAAAACGTTCCATATTAATTGATTTCGTTGCGAGGTTTTGACCTCTATATGAGACGTTTTTCAAAGACTGCATTCATTTTTAAAACAAACCATAACCTTTATTTCATAGATAAAGGTTTTAAAAAGCTTTACGTAGATTATCAAATAATGATAATCTAAAATATCCTGTTTACACACGACCATTACATAATGGTTTACAATACAAATATGTTACAACAAAATAAGTTTCTTGAATGCAGTTTTTACACAATATCATACAAACATGGACTCCAAATCTCGTCCTTATTTAAGTATGCGACAGCGAAAGCTCTTAATAATCACCTGAGAATAAACATGCTTAAAACGTCAACAAAAATGTTGGTGAGTTATAGGTTTAACCTATATATATATCAAATCATAATAATAGACCACAAGATTTCATCTTTCAATACACATCCCATACATAGAGATAAAAATCATTCATATGGTGAACACCTGGTAACCGACATTAACAAGATGCATATATAAGAATATCCCCATCATTCCGGGACACCCTTCGGATATGATATAAATTTCAAAGTACTAAAGCATCCGGTACTTTGGATGGGGTTTGTTAGGCCCATTAGATCTATCTTTAGGATTCGCGTCAATTAGGGTGTCTGTTCCCTAATTCTTAGATTACCAGACTTAATAAAAAGGGGCATATTCGATTTTGATAATTCAACCATAGAATGTAGTTTCACGTACTTGTGTCTATTTTGTAAATCATTTATAAAACCTGCATGTATTCTCATCCCAAAAATATTAGATTTTAAAAGTGGGACTATAACTCACTTTCACATATTTTTACTTCGTCGGGAAGTAAGACTTGGCCACTGGTTGATTCACGAACCTATAACAATATATACATATATATCAAAGTATGTTCAAAATATATTTACAACACTTTTAATATATTTTGATGTTTTAAGTTTATTAAGTCAGTTGTCCTCGTTAGTAACCTACAACTAGTTGTCCACAGTTAGATGTACAGAAATAAATCGATAAATATTATCTTGAATCAATCCACGACCCAGTGTATACATATCTCAGTATTGATCACAACTCAAACTATATATATTTTGGAATCAACCTCAACCCTGTATAGCTAACTCCAACATTCACATATAGAGTGTCTATGGTTGTTTCGAAATATATATAGATGTGTCGACATGATAGGTCGAAACATTGTATACGTGTCTATGGTATCTCAAGATTACATAATATACAATACAAGTTGATTAAGTTATGGTTGGAATAGATTTGTTACCAATTTTCACGTAGCTAAAATGAGAAAAATTATCCAATCTTGTTTTACCCATAACTTCTTCATTTTAAATCCGTTTTGAGTGAATCAAATTGCTATGGTTTCATATTGAACTCTATTTTATGAATCTAAACATAAAAAGTATAGGTTTATAGTCGGAAAAATAAGTTACAAGTCATTTTTGTAAAGGTAATCATTTCAGACTAAAGAACGACGTCTAGATGACCATTTTAGAAAACATACTTCCACTTTGAGTTTAACCATAATTTTTGGATATAGTTTCATGTTCATAATAAAAATCATTTTCTCAGAATAACAACTTTTAAATCAAATTTTATCATAGTTTTTAATTAACTAACCCAAAACAGCCTGCGGTGTTACTACGACGGCGTAAATCCGGTTTTACGGTGTTTTCCGTGTTTCGAGGTTTTAAATCATTAAGTTAGCATATCATATAGATATAGAACATGTGTTTAGTTGATTTTAAAAGTCAAGTTAGAAGGATTAACTTTTGTTTGCGAACAAGTTTAGAATTAACTAAACTATGTTCTAGTGATTACAAGTTTAAACCTTCGAATAAGATAGCTTTATATGTATGAATCGAATGATGTTATGAACATCATTACTACCTTAAGTTCCTTGGATAAACCTACTGGAAAAGAGAAAAATGGATCTAGCTTCAACGGATCCTTGGATGGCTCGAAGTTCTTGAAGCAGAATCATGACACGAAAACAAGTTCAAGTAAGATCATCACTTGAAATAAGATTGTTATAGTTATAGAAATTGAACCAAAGTTTGAATATGATTATTAACTTGTATTAGAATGATAACCTACTATAAGAAACAAAGATTTCTTGAGGTTGGATGATCACCTTACAAGATTGGAAGTGAGCTAGCAAACTTGAAAGTATTCTTGATTTTATGTAACTAGAACTTGTAGAATATATGAAGAACACTTAGAACTTGAAGATAGAACTTGAGAGAGATCAATTAGATGAAGAAAATTGAAGAATGAAAGTGTTTGTAGGTGTTTTTGGTCGTTGGTGTATGGATTAGATATAAAGGATATGTAATTTTGTTTTCATGTAAATAAGTCATGAATGATTACTCATATTTTTGTAATTTTATGAGATATTTCATGCTAGTTTCCAAATGATGGTTCCCACATGTGTTAGGTGACTCACATGGGCTGCTAAGAGCTGATCATTGGAGTGTATATACCAATAGTACATACATCTAAAAGCTGTGTATTGTATGAGTACGAATACGGGTGCATACGAGTAGAATTGTTGTTGAAACTGAACGAGGATGTAATTGTAAGCATTTTTGTTAAGTAGAAGTATTTTTATAAGTGTATTGAAGTCTTTCAAAAGTGTATAAATACATATTAAAACACTACATGTATATACATTTTAACTGAGTCGTTAAGTCATCGTTAGTCGTTACATGTAAGTGTTGTTTTGAAACCTTTAGGTTAACGATCTTGTTAAATGTTGTTAACCCAATGTTTATAATATCAAATGAGATTTTAAATTATTATATTATCATGATATTATCATGTATGAATATCTCTTAATATGACATATATACATTAAATGTCTTTACAACGATAATCGTTACATATATGTCTCGTTTAAAAATCATTAAGTTAGTAGTCTTGTTTTTACATATGTAGTTCATTGTTAATATACTTAATGATATGTTTACTTATCATAGTATCATGTTAACTATATATATATATATCCATATATATGTCATCATATAGTTTTTACAAGTTTTAACGTTCGTGAATCACCGGTCAACTTGGGTGGTCAATTGTCTATATGAAACATATTTCAATTAATCAAGTCTTAACAAGTTTGATTGCTTAACATGTTGGAAACATTTAATCATGTAAATATCAATCTCAATTAATATATATAAACATGGAAAAGTTCGGGTCACTACAGTACCTACCCGTTAAATAAATTTCGTCCCGAAATTTTAAGCTGTTGAAGGTGTTGACGAATCTTCTGGAAATAGATGTGGGTATTTCTTCTTCATCTGATCTTCATGCTCCCAGGTGAACTCGGGTCCTCTACGAGCATTCCATCGAACCTTAACAATTGGTATCTTGTTTTGCTTAAGTCTTTTAACCTCACGATCCATTATTTCGACTGGTTCTTCGATGAATTGAAGTTTTTCGTTGATTTGGATTTCATCTAACGGAATAGTGAGATCTTCTTTAGCAAAACATTTTTTCAAATTTGAGACGTGGAAAGTGTTATGTACAGCCGCAAGTTGTTGAGGTAACTCAAGTCGGTAAGCTACTGGTCCGACACGATCAATAATTTTGAATGGTCCAATATACCTTGGATTTAATTTCCCTCGTTTACCAAATCGAACAACGCCTTTCCAAGGTGCAACTTTAAGCATGACCATCTCTCCAATTTCAAATTCTATATCTTTTCTTTTAATGTCAGCGTAGCTCTTTTGTCGACTTTGGGCGGTTTTCAACCGTTGTTGAATTTGGATGATCTTCTCGGTAGTTTCTTGTATAATCTCCGGACCCGTAATATGTCTATCCCCCACTTCACTCCAACAAATCGGAGACCTGAACTTTCTACCATAAAGTGCTTCAAACGGCGCCATCTCAATGCTTGAATGGTAGCTGTTGTTGTAGGAAAATTCTGCTAACGGTAGATGTCGATCCCAACTGTTTCCGAAATCAATAACACATGCTCGTAGCATGTCTTCAAGCGTTTGTATCGTCCTTTCGCTCTGCCCATCAGTTTGTGGATGATAGGCAGTACTCATGTCTAGACGAGTTCCTAATGCTTGCTGTAATGTCTGCCAGAATCTTGAAATAAATCTGCCATCCCTATCAGAGATAATAGAGATTGGTATTCCATGTCTGGAGATGACTTCCTTCAAATACAGTCGTGCTAACTTCTCCATCTTGTCATCTTCTCTTATTGGCAGGAAGTGTGCTGATTTGGTGAGACGATCAACTATTACCCAAATAGTATCAAAACCACTTGCAGTCCTTGGCAATTTATTGATGAAATCCATGGTAATGTTTTCCCATTTCCATTCCGGGATTTCGGGTTGTTGAAGTAGACCTGATGGTTTCTGATGCTCAGCTTTGACTTTAGAACACGTCAAACATTCTCCTACGTATTTAGCAACATCGGCTTTCATACCCGGCCACCAAAAATGTTTCTTGAGATCCTTGTACATCTTCCCCGTTCCAGGATGTATTGAGTATCTGGTTTTATGAGCTTCTCTAAGTACCATTTCTCTCATATCTCCAAATTTTGGTACCTAAATCCTTTCAGCCCTATACAGGGTTCCGTCTTCCCGAATATTAAGATGCTTCTCCGATCCTTTGGGTATTTCATCCTTTAAATTTCCCTTTTTTTAAAACTCCTTGTTGCGCCTCCTTTATTTGAGTAGTAAGGTTATTATGAATCATTATATTCATAGATTTTACTCGAATGGGTTCTCTGTCCTTCCTGCTCAAGGCATCGGCTACCACATTTGCCTTCCCCGGGTGGTAACGAATCTCAAAGTCGTAATCATTCAATAATTCAATCCACCTACGCTGCCTCATATTCAGTTGTTTCTGATTAAATATGTGTTGAAGACTTTTGTGGTCGGTATATATAATACTTTTGACCCCATATAAGTAGTGCCTCCAAGTCTTTAATGCAAAAACAATCGCGCCTAATTTCAAATCACGCGTCGTATAATTTTGTTCGTGAATTTTCAATTATCTAGACGCATAAGCAATCACCTTCGTTCGTTGCATTAATACACAACCGAGACCTTGCTTTGATGCGTCACAATAAATCACAAAATCATCATTCCCTTCAGGCAATGACAATATAGGTGCCGTAGTTAGCTTTTTCTTCAATAACTGAAACGCTTTCTCTTGTTCATCATTCCATTCAAATTTCTTCCCTTTATGCGTTAATGCAGTCAAGGGTTTTGCTATTCTGGAAAAGTCTTGGATGAACCTTCTGTAGTAACCAGCTAGTCCTAAAAACTGGCGTATGTGTTTCGGAGTTTTCGGGGTTTCCCACTTTTCAACAGTTTCTATCTTTGCCGGATCCACCTTAATACCTTCTTTGTTCACTATGTGACTGAGGAATTGAACTTCTTCCAACCAAAATGCACACTTTGAAAACTTAGCGTACAATTCTTCCTTCCTCAATACTTCTAACACCTTTCTCAAATGTTCACCATGTTCTTGGTCATTCTTTGAGTAAATAAGTATGTCATCAATGAAAACAATGACAAACTTGTCAAGGTATGGTCCACACACTCGGTTCATAAGGTCCATGAACACAGCTGGTGCATTAGTTAAACCAAACGGCATGACCATAAACTCATAATGACCGTAACGTGTTCTGAAAGCAGTCTTTGGAATATCATCTTCTTTCACCCGCATTTGATGATACCCGGAACGTAAGTCAATCTTTGAATAAACAGACGAGCCTTGTAGTTGATCAAATAAGTCGTCGATTCTCGGTAGTGGGTAGCGGTTCTTGATGGTAAGTTTGTTCAACTCTCGGTAGTCGATACACAACCTGAATGTACCATCTTTCTTCTTGACAAACAAAACAGGAGCTCCCCACGGTGATGTGCTTGGTCGAATGAAACCACGCTCTAAAAGTTCTTGTAATTGGCTCTGAAGTTCCTTCATTTCGCTAGGTGCGAATCTGTATGGAGCACGAGCTATTGGTGCAGCTCCCGGTACTAGGTCTATTTGAAATTCAACGGATCGGTGTGGAGGTAGTCCCGGTAATTCTTTCGAAAATACATCGGGAAATTCTTTTGCGACGGGAACATCATTGATGTTCTTTTCTTCGGAATTGACTTTCTCGACGTGTGCTAGCACAGCATAGCAACCTTTTCTTATTAGTTTTTGTGCCTTCAGGTTACTAATAAGATTTAACTTTGCGTTGCTCTTTTCTCCGTACACCATTAAGGGTTTTCCTTTTTCTCGTATAATGCGAATTGCATTTTTGTAACAAACGATCTCTGCTTTCACTTCTTTCAACCAGTCCATACCGATTATCACATCAAAACTCCCTAACTCTACTGGTATCAAGTCAATCTTAAATGTTTCGCTAACCAGTTTAATTTCTCGATTCCGACATATATTATCTGCTGAAATTAATTTACCATTTGCTAATTCGAGTAAAAATTTATTATCCAAAGGAGTCAATGGACAACTTAATTTAGCACAAAAATCTCTACTCATATAGCTTCTATCCGCACCTGAATCAAATAAAATGTAAGCAGATTTATTTTCAATAAGAAACGTACCCGTAACAAGCTCTGGGTCTTCCTGTGCCTCTGCCGCATTAATATTGAAAACTCTTCCGCGGCCTTGTCCATTCATGTTCTCCTGGTTCGGGAAATTTCTAATAATGTGGCCTGGTTTTCCACATTTATAACAAACTACATTGGCATAACTTGCTCCGACACTACTTGCTCCTCCATTACTCGTTCTAACACCATTTGTTCCTTTCGTTCTATTAACCCCTGGTCCGTAGACCTCACACTTCGCCGCGCTATGACCATTTCTTTTACACTTATTGCAAAAATTTGGTGCAGAACCCCGAGTGATACTTTTCACACCTTTGGCATAGCTGCTTCTGATTGTTGTTGTTGTTGCGGTTATTATTGTTGTTGGGATGATTGTTGTAGTTGCTGCTGTTGTTGTTGTTGTTGTTGTTGTTGTTGTTGGGCCGTTTGTTGTAGTTGCGATTGATGTTGCGATTGTTGGGATAATTGTTGCGATTATTGTTGTAATTGCTATTCTTGTTGTATTGGTGATTCTTATCACTGTTTTCCTCCCACTTTCTTTTGACTTGCTTCACATTGGCCTCTTCAGCAGTCTGTTCTTTAATTCTTTCTTCAATCTGGTTCACTAGTTTGTGAGCTATTCTACATGTCTGTTGTATGGAGGCGGGCTCGTGTGAAGTTATATCTTCTTGGATTCTTTCCGGTAATCCTTTCACAAACGCATCGATCTTCTCTTCCTCATCTTCGAATGCTCCCGGACACAATAGGCACAATTCTGTGAATCGTCTTTCGTACGTGGTAATATCAAATCCTTGGGTTCGTAACCCTCCAAGTTCTGTCTTGAGCTTATTGACCTCGGTTCTGGGACGGTACTTCTCGTTCATCAAGTGCTTGAATGCTGACCACGGTAGTGCGTACGCATCGTCTTGTCCCACTTGCTCTAGATAGGTATTCCACCATGTTAACGCAGAACCTGTGAAGGTATGCGTAGCGTACTTCACTTTGTTGAAAGGATCCGTTCATATACATTATAAACGATTCACAATAGTTGATTACATCGCGAGGTATTTGACCTCTATATGATACGTTTTACAAACATTGCATTCGTTTTTAAAAGACAAACTTTCTTTACATCAAAAATTGATGGCATGCATACCATTTCATATTACATCCAACTATAATTGACTTAATATTAATTTTGATGAACTCAACGACTCGAATGCAACATCTTTCAAAGTATGTCATGAATGACTCCAGGTAATATCCTTAAAATGAGCTAATGCACAGTGGAAGATTTCTTTAATACCTGAGAATAAACATGCTTAAAAGTGTCAACCAAAAGGTTGGTGAGTTCATAGGTTTATCATATCAATCATTTCAATATATTAATAGATCACAAGATTTCCATTTATAAATATATGTACACTCGCAAGTGTATAAAAGTATTCTATAAGTTATAGGCACCCGGTAACAAGCCTTAACGTTCATGTTTTACCCTCTGAAGTACACCGGATCAGGTGTGTTTAAAATAACCTCGAAGTACTAAAGCATCCCATAGTCAGGATGGGGTTTGTCAGGCCCAATAGATCTATCTTTAGTATTCGCGCCTACCGTACATAGACAAGTAGTTTAATGTTACCAAGCTAAGGGTATATTTCTGGTTTAAACCCAAGTAGAATTTGTTTTAGTACTTGTGCCTATTTCGTAAAACATTTATAAAACAGCGCATGTATTCTCAGCCCAAAAATATATATTGCAAAAGCAATTAAAAAGGGAGCAAATGAAACTCACAATACTGTATTTCGTAGCAATTATGTATATGACGACACTGAACAAGTGCAGGGTTTGTCTCGGATTCACGAACCTATATTAAGTATATATATTTATATGTTGGTCAATTCTGTGTAACAATTTAGGTCAAGTCGTAGTGTATCACAATCCTAATGCTCGAGACCGACATGCAAAAGTCAACAAAAGTCAACTTGACCCAAAATGACTTCCAAAATCTATACATGTTTATTATATAACTTATATATAGTAGTTTTATATATTTAAATATATTTATCAGATCTTATTATACTAAATAATACAAGTTATTTATTAATAAATAAAAATTTATATTTAAATTTATATATGATAAAAATATACTTTTATATATCTCAAGTAATAAAATTTATAAAATTCACTTAATATCATAAAAATATAATGGTATGTATTATTAATGTAATTATATTACGTGTGGTAAAAATATCTTTGTACGCATATTTATTTGATTAAATAATATTGATAATAATAATAATGATAAAGATAATAAAATGATAGTTTCAATAAAAATATTAATTTTTAGTAATAAAGATAATTTTAGTAATAACATCAACTGATAACAATTATAATAATCGTTTTAATAATAATATTAAAATTAATAATAATTCAGTTGACCATATCTTTTAATCCGTTCATCGAACCCACACGATTTCTAAATGAAAAGTTATTAATTTTTCTTTAGCTTTTCAACGACATGCATATCATATACCTTATCTCAGTAGCATATGTATCAAATTCGTAATTTATCATAAACTATTTAACGACGAAACTAAGCATACAAACATGCATAATCATATATACTCGAGCACTAGTCAGGGATACACTATTAATATATAAAAGATAAGATATGAATGCTCACGTATCAATATTGTGACTCAATATTGCAGGAAAGTACGTAGACGCAATGAAAATGATAAACGTTAGGTTGACCTCATGAGCAATACCCTCGAACAATACCCATAACCTCCATAACTATAACCCATAATTTCCTTAGCTCTATCCCGTTTGAAAATTTATTTTGAAATCGTCTGAATATAACTCCATCGTAGTATTTTATGTATACTAATAATATCTTGAAATAATACTAAGTAAATATATATATATATGTAATTTGATTGAGAGAGTTTAGAGAAATATATTTTCAAATTTCTATGAAATAATGAAACCTATTGAATTCTATTTATAATAGATTTTTGAATTATTAAAGTGAATTATTAAAGTATGAATTATTAAAGTGAATTATTAAAGTATGAATTATTAAAGTGAATTATTAAAGTATGAATTATTATAGTGAATTATTAAAGTATGAATTATTAAAGTGAATTATTAAAGTGAATTATTAAAGTTAAAGTAAAGTAAAAGTAAAGTAAAAGTAAAGTAAAGGTAAAGTTAAAGTATAGTAAAAGTATAAAACTATGTACGTATAATACGCGTATAATTATATTTAATATTAATTTAAATCGTTATATCATAAAACATTTTAGAAAAGTAGAATTATATATATTCATAATAGGTTTCAAGTTTTTAAATTACAGTCTGTTGGTGAAGCATGGGATAAAGTCCAAAGGTTTAATAAACGTATGAAATCATCTTAATGAAAAATGTCGAGTTACTTAACTTGTCGATATCCAACATCGAAGTTATTTACACTCCACGTTCTTACTTATAGATCACTTTACCATTTTCTGAATATTGTCAAAAAGAATAGATTTCTTAAATCACAGTGGACCTCATAACATTGGCCCATAATCATATCATAATGTATCTGATAATTCAATCATTTGATATTATCTCTTAATTCTGTCGATAAATATATCGAAACAAATACGTTCATGTAAAGTATCATATATATCAAATACTTTGTTAATATTTTCAGTTATTATATATTATATATACATATCTATATACACATAATTGTTCGTGAATCGTCGAACACGGTCAAAGGGTAATTGATTACATGAATGTAGTTCCAAACTTTTTGAGATTCAACATTACAAATTCTGCTTATCGTGTCGGAAACATATAAAGGTTAAGTTTAAATTTAGTCGGAAATTTCCGGGTCGTCACAGTACCTACCCGTTAAAGAAATTTCGTCCCGAAATTTGATCGAGGTCGTCATGGCTAACTTTAAAAATGTTTTCATGATGAATATGAGTTGATAAATAGAGTTTTATCATCATTGAGTAATATAGATAAAACAATTTGATTACGCGAAGAGTATAAGTGAAGTTATCGCAAGAGAGTGAAATGAGTAAACGTATATTCGTTTTAACCGATGACGTAGTTATGATTGATTTCCGGAATTCATGGAATTTAAAGAAAATCTTTGCAATAAGATTTGGTTCTTTGGCGATTAAGGAAATCAGGATCTTATTTGATTAAATGCGATAATCTGTCTCGATTTCTCTGTCTGATATTTTACTATAAATCCACCCCTTCGTTTCTTTATTTCCACAGCTCACACCTTCTAGTCTTTCTCCCCAATTCATACTTTAAAGCATTCGTTAATATGCTTCATCCAGTATTGATTCTTGATATACTCTTAACTTTCATATCTGTCATTCTTCTTTTTCATCTACCACCGGAGGAAGTTATTTTCTTCTACCATTACCTTGGGGTTATTGTGTTTTTCATCCTCCCGTGTCTTTATATTGCTATATGCATTGATATACACGGTTTGTAATTTCGGGATTGTTATCGGGCTTTATATTCTCCATTATATTTCGGAGCTTCATGCTTTCGTTTTCTCTTCCCGACCTTAAGTCAAGCGGATAATGGTCCAGAATTCATAGATATGAATTTTTGGATGAACATAGTTAATGTTCCAAGAAGAAAATATTAATGGCACGATCTTGATTTGGCAAATTACCAGAATATCCGAAAATATAGAGCTATCAAGATGATATGTTCTTAATATGTTTGGAAATTGGGTAGAATGTAAGAGTCGTGTAAACAGTACATGATGACGGTATGTTCTGTGAATCATCACATTCCATTAGAAACTCAGCATGACTTACTGTAATATAATCACGTTGATCAAGTGTCATTATATTATACTAACTCATGCTTCAATTCTCAACACTACTTCAAAAACATTCCTATTTTAAATTCAATTTTTTTTTTTTAGAATTTAGAAACTAACAAAGTTTATTTTTATGTTGTAACGCAGATATTGCGAAGAGATAAAATATTTCGGATAAGAATAGTTGTGAAAATATCTTCAGGAATATCGAAGATATTTACAATAAAAGATACGATGATATCTTAGAATTCTTAACATAGATGGATGATGAATAAGATTTGTCTGTGAAGGTTTAGAATAAGAAGTAAGGTGTTTGCTAACGATTTCAGTAGACACTGAATCATTTGGATCCTTTGAAGGCAGGTTTAGTCTTTGTGATTTGTCCACAGCCTCCTTCATGGTCTGCTCAATCCGTTTTCCAGTATCAAACCTTCTCTTTTTCTCAGCTTTACCACCATACTATTCTTTATCATCAAACTTTTGACTGTTAAAGTCGTTTACAGTTTTTGCTGCTTCATCAGCATTTTTCCAATTTCAGAGAACTAGTTCATAGTTTGGGATGTTTTTCAGAAAATTCACATTCGAAGTATGTAAGTCTAGGAGATAGACGTTATATGTATAACTTTTGACGTAAAATTGTCGCGAAATTCAAAATACTGATTGCTAATTCCCAGTAGTTGGTGTGACAATTATTGTTACAGGATGTAGGTGAGTACATGATGGGGTTTTAATGAATAAGTATAGTGGCTTTTCGGAGAGGCTTAAGTCGAAGGTTAATGAAGTTGTTGATAAGTTTACTGCTAATGTGGCGAGATATGAAAGGTTCCCCGGTAACAATGATGAAGGGGTAATTGTTATAATAAGGTTTATTCATATAAATAAATGAAGGTGATTTGCTGGAGCTGTGACAAAACTGTCTATTTTGGAAAGAGATTGAAAAATTATATTTGGTAATAAATATCAAAGGATCTGACACGGATACGTGTTAAACTATAACTTTGGTTTCGAGAGCTTTTCAGGTGCATGGCAGTGGGTAATGTGTGGTTGGATCATCATCTTGCATGTCTTTAATAATTTCGAAGTGTTTGAACACATATTGTAATTGTTAATATACATATGATGTTCTAAGATTTTGAATGATACAAATATTTTTGTGAGTTCCATGAATAGAAATGAGGTTCTAGGACAGTTTTGAAGTCAAAGTATAGTTTTGAAAGATGTAGAAATATAAGAGTGATGATTTCGGTTATATCTTGAATCGAATTCTGAGATTTCAAAATCAGAATATGTAATTAGATTTTGAATGAGTATGGTTGTTTTGATTTCTATAAAAGAATGTATATTGTTGTGAAAGTAGGGAGTATAATGGATGATTGCTGAATAGTAAAAGTAAAGGTAAAGTAAAGTAAAAGTAAAGTAAAGGTAAAGTTATATTTAATATTAATTTAAATGGTTATATCATAAAACATTTTAGAAAAGTAAAGTAAAGGTAAAGTTAAAGTATAGTAAAAGTATAAAACTATGTACGTATAATACGCGTATAATTATATTTAATATTAATTTAAATCGTTATATCATAAAACATTTTAGAAAAGTAGAATTATATATATTCATAATAGGTTTCAAGTTTTTAAATTACAGTCTGTTGGTGAAGCATGGGATAAAGTCCAAAGGTTTAATAAACGTATGAAATCATCTTAATGAAAAATGTCGAGTTACTTAACTTGTCGATATCCAACATCTAAGTTATTTACACTCCACGTTCTTACTTATAGATCACTTTACCATTTTCTGAATATTGTCAAAAAGAATAGATTTCTTAAATCACAGTGGACCTCATAACATTGGCCCGTAATCATATCATAATGTATCTGATAATTCAATCATTTGATATTATCTCTTAATTCTGTCGATAAATATATCGAAACAAATACGTTCATGTAAAGTATCATATATATCAAATACTTTGTTAATATTTTCAGTTATTATATATTATATATACATATCTATATACACATAATTGTTCGTGAATCGTCGAACACGGTCAAAGGGTAATTGATTACATGAATGTAGTTCCAAACTTTTTGAGATTCAACATTACAAATTCTGCTTATCGTGTCGGAAACATATAAAGGTTAAGTTTAAATTTAGTCGAAAATTTCCGGGTCGTCACATTTGTCCTCTTCAGTACACTTACTTATGGCAAACACCGATTAAACCTTCTCGGTCCACCATTTCAATCCGATCGGTCCTTCGGTTCCATCAAATTCCAAAGGTTTACAGGCAGTGAATTCTTTGTAGGTGCATCCTACACGATTTCCTGTAGTGCTAGATCCACGATTATTGTTGGTATGTAGCGCAGCCTGTACTGCGGCTATGTTTGAAGCTCGAAAAGTACGGAATTCCTCTTCATTCATATTCACGGTGTGTCGAGTTAGTCGGTGCCATTTCCTTCAAAATAGTCAAATGGAACAAGTTAATCATACAGAATATTAAGAGTAGTTAATAGTATTTCGTAGCATAATATGAACTCATTTATAAAAGCTTTTTCTTCATATTAGCGTTTTATAAGTTTAAATTCGGGTAGTAGCTACCCGTTAAGTTCATACTTAGTAGCTAATATACAATTCAACTACTACAATTCTATATGAAAAACTGATTATAATAATATTTCGCGTTCAAACTTTTACACAATATTTTACAAACTTACAATACCACTTATTTTACATATAGCATGAAATATAGCACACAATAAATTTGATACAAGATGGTTGTGAAGATAATTCTAGCTAGTACACAAGTTGTTCAGCAAAGGCAATAAAGACACGTAATTCATACGTCCAGAAATAAGTCATGCATTCTGGTTTTACTAGGATTACTTCCCATCCTTGGTCTTGTGAAACATAACCGTTATGGCCGTTGATAAGACAGCGTGTTGTAACGTCGTCAAAGGGACGAGGGTTACGTAATGTCCAACAGTCCCGTAACAATCTAAAAACCTCATTTCTTACCCCAATTACCGACTCTGTCACTTATGGAAACGTTTTGTTTAATAGTTGTAGCCCGATGTTCTTGTTCTCACTTTGGTAAGAAGCGAACATTACTAATCCGTAAGCATAACATGCTTCTTTATGTTGCATGTTAGCCGCTTTTTCTAAATCACGAAGTCCAATATTCGGATATATTGAGTCAAAATAATTTCTTAACCCATTGCGTAAAATAGCATTTGGGTTCCCCGCAATATATTTGTCAAAGTAAACACATCGTAACTTATGGATTTCCCAATGTGATATCCCCCATCTTTCGAACAAAAGCCTTTTATAAACCAAGGCATTCTTGGAATGTTCTTCGAATGTCTTACAAACTGATCTCGCCTTAAATAGTTGTGCCGAAGAATTCTGACCGACTCTAGACAAGATTTCATCAATCATGTCTCCGGGTAGGTCTCTTAAAATATTGGGTTGTCTATCCATTTTGTGTTTTTATACTGTAAAATAGACAAGAGTTAGATTCATAAAAAAAATACTTATTAATACAAGCAATTTTTACATATATCATAAAGCATAAGCACACTATATTACATATATTACACCACACGAATACAACTATCTTATTCCGACTCGCTTGTTTCTTCTTCTTCGGTTTTGGTTCGTTTTGCCAAGTTTCTAGGGATATATGATGTTTCCCTAATACGAGCCGTCGTTTTCCACATTGGTTTAGAAAAACCTGGTGGTTTAGAGGTTCCCGGGTCATTGTTACAACTTAAGGACTTCGGGGGTTGACGATACATATAAAGTTCATCGGGGTTGGAATTAGATTTCTCTATTTTTATGCCCTTTCCCTTATTATTTTCTTTTGCCTTTTTAAATTCAGTTGGGGTAATTTCTATAACATCATCGGAATTCTCGTCGGAATCCGATTTCTCGGAGAATTGGTAATCCTCCCAATATTTTGCTTCCTTGGCGAAAACACCATTGACCATAATAAACCTTGGTCGGTTGGTTGAGGATTTTCTTTTACTTAACCGTTTTATTATTTCCCCCACCGGTTCTATTTCTTCATCCGGTTCCGATTCTTCTTCCGGTTCCGACTCTTCTTCCGGTTCCTCTTCGGGAACTTGTGAATCAGTCCACGAATCATTCCAATTTACATTTGACTCTTCATTATTATTAGGTGAGTCAATGGGACTTGTTCTAGAGGTAGACATCTATCACATAATATCAAACGCGTTAAGAGATTAATATATCACATAATATTCACATGTTAAAAATATATAGTTTCCAACAAAATTTGTTAAGCAATCATTTTTCAAGTAAACACGGTCGAAGTCCAGACTCACTAATGCATCCTAACAAACTCGATAAGACACACTAATGCAAAATTCTGGTTCTCTAAGACCAACGCTCGGATACCAACTGAAATGTCCCGTTCTTATTGATTAAAAACGTTCCATATTAATTGATTTCGTTACGAGGTTTTGACCTCTATATGAGATGTTTTTCAAAGACTGCATTCATTTTTAAAACAAACCATAACCTTTATTTCATAGATAAAGGTTTTAAAAAGCTTTACGTAGATTATCAAATAATGATAATCTAAAATATCCTGTTTACACACGACCATTACATAATGGTTTACAATACAAATATGTTACAACAAAATAAGTTTCTTGAATGCAATTTTTACACAATATCATACAAGCATGGACTCCAAATCTCGTCCTTATTTAAGTATGCGATAGCGGAAGCTCTTAATAATCACCTGAGAATAAACATGCTTAAAATGTCAACAAAAATGTTGGTGAGTTATAGGTTTAACCTATATATATCAAATCATAATAATAGACCACAAGATTTCATCTTTCAATACACATCCCATACATAGAGATAAAAATCATTCATATGGTGAACACCTGGTAACCGACATTAACAAGATGCATATATAAGAATATCCCCATCATTCCGGGACACCCTTCGGATATGATATAAATTTCGAAGTACTAAAGCATCCGGTACTTTGGATGGGGTTTGTTAGGCCCAATAGATCTATCTTTAGGATTCGCGTCAATTAGGGTGTCTGTTCCCTAATTCTTAGATTACCAGACTTAATAAAAAGGGGCATATTCGATTTCGATAATTCAACCATAGAATGTAGTTTCACGTACTTGTGTCTATTTTGTAAATCATTTATAAAACCTGCATGTATTCTCATCCCAAAAATATTAGATTTTAAAAGTGGGACTATAACTCACTTTCACAGATTTTTACTTCGTCGGGAAGTAAGACTTGGCCACTGGTTGATTCACGAACCTATAACAATATATACATATATATCAAAGTATGTTCAAAATATATTTACAACACTTTTAATATATTTTGATGTTTTAAGTTTATTAAGTCAGTTGTCCTCGTTAGTAACCTACAACTAGTTGTCCACAGTTAGATGTACAGAAATAAATCGATAAATATTATCTTGAATCAATCCACGACCCATTGTATACATATCTCAGTATTGATCACAACTCAAAATATATATATTTTGGAATCAACCTCAACCCTGTATAGCTAACTCCAACATTCACATATAGAGTGTCTATGGTTGTTCCGAAATATATATAGATGTGTCGACATGATAGGTCGAAACATTGTATACGTGTCTATGGTATCTCAAGATTACATAATATACAATACAAGTTGATTAAGTTATGGATGGAATAGATTTGTTACCAATTTTCACGTAGCTAAAATGAGAAAAATTATCCAATCTTGTTTTACCCATAACTTCTTCATTTTAAATCCGTTTTGAGTGAATCAAATTGCTATGGTTTCATATTGAACTATATTTTATGAATCTAAACAGAAAAAGTATAGGTTTATAGTCGGAAAAATAAGTTACAAGTCGTTTTTGTAAAGGTAGTCATTTCAGTCGAAAGAACGACGTCTAGATGACCATTTTAGAAAAATACTTCCACTTTGAGTTTAACCATAATTTTTGGATATAGTTTCATGTTCATAATAAAAATCATTTTATCAGAATAACAACTTTTAAATCAAAGTTTATCATAGTTTTTGATTAACTAACCCAAAACAGCCCGCGGTGTTACTACGACGGCGTAAATCCGGTTTTACGGTGTTTTTCATGTTTCGAGGTTTTAAATCATTAAGTTAGCATATCATATAGATATAGAACATGTGTTTAGTTGATTTTAAAAGTCAAGTTAGAAGGATTAACTTTTGTTTGCAAACAAGTTTAGAATTAACTAAACTATGTTCTAGTGATTACAAGTTTAAACCTTCGAATAAGATAGCTTTATATGTATGAATCGAATGATGTTATGTACATCATTACTACCTTAAGTTCCTTGGATAAACCTAATGGAAAAGAGAAAAATGGATCTAGCTTCAACGGATCCTTGGATGGCTCGGAGTTCTTGAAGCAGAATCATGACACGAAAACAAGTTCAAGTAAGATCATCACTTGAAATAAGATTGTTATAGTTATAGAAATTGAACCAAAGTTTGAATATGATTATTACCTTGTATTAGAATGATAACCTACTATAAGAAACAAAGATTTCTTGAGGTTGGATGATCACCTTACAAGATTGGAAGTGAGCTAGCAAACTTGAAAGTATTCTTGATTTTATGTAACTAGAACTTGTAGAATATATGAAGAACACTTAGAACTTGAAGATAGAACTTGAGAGAGATCAATTAAATGAAGAAAATTGAAGAATTAAAGTGTTTGTAGGTGTTTTTGGTCGTTGGTGTATGAATTAGATATAAAGGATATGTAATTTTGTTTTCATGTAAATAAGTCATGAATGATTACTCATATTTTTGTAATTTTATGAAATATTTCATGCTAGTTGCCAAATGATGGTTCCCACATGTGTTAGGTGACTCACATGGGCTGCTAAGAGATGATCATTAGAGTGTATATACCAATAGTACATACATCTAAAAGCTGTGTATTGTACGAGTACGAATACGGGTGCATACGAGTAGAATTGTTGATGAAACTGAACGAGGATGTAATTGTAGGCATTTTTGTTAAGTAGAAGTATTTTTATAAGTGTATTTAAGTCTTTCAAAAGTGTATAAATACATATTAAAACACTACATGTATATACATTTTAACTGAGTCGTTAAGTCATCGTTAGTCGTTACATGTAAGTGTTGTTTTGAAACCTTTAGGTTAACGATCTTGTTAAATGTTGTTAACCCAATGTTTATAATATCAAATGAGATTTTAAATTATTATATTATCATGATATTATCATGTATGAATATCTCTTAATATGACATATATACATTAAATGTCTTTACAACGATAATCGTTACATATATGTCTCGTTTAAAAATCATTAAGTTCGTAGTCTTGTTTTTACATATGTAGTTCATTGTTAATATACTTAATGATATGTTTACTTATCATAGTATCATGTTAACTATATATATATATATCCATATATATGTCATCATATAGTTTTTACAAGTTTTAACGTTCGTGAATCACCGGTCAACTTGGGTGGTCAATTGTCTATATGAAACATATTTCAATTAATCAAGTCTTAACAAGTTTGATTACTTAACATGTTGGAAATATTTAATCATGTAAATATCAATCTCAATTAATATATATATACATGGAAAAGTTCGGGTCACTACATTACCCTCCCTCTTTGCATGAGCACACACCCCAAACATTTCTTGGACGCGTCACAACAAACCGTCATGTCTTCGCTCCCTTCTGGTAACACTAACACCGGAGCTTGTACTAACTTTTCTTTCAAGAGTTGAAAATCTTGCTCTTGCTTATCTTCCCATTTCCATATAACATCCTTCCGAGTCAATTTCGTAAGTGGAGTAGCAATCCTAGAAAAATCTTGTATAAATCGCCGGTAATATCCCGCCAATCCAAGAAAACTTCTAATTTCGGTAGGACTCTTTGGTTCTTCCCATTCCATTACCGCTTTCACTTTAAGTGGATCCTCATGAATACCTTTCTTATTAACTACATGCCCCAAGAATTGCACTTCTTGAAGCTAAAATTCGCACTTTGAAAATTTTGCATAAAGCTTTTCTCGCCTCAACACCTCTAAAATTTGTCGTAAATGCATACCATGCTCTTCTTCATTTCTTGAATTCACGAGAATATCATCAATGAAAACTATTACAATCTTGTCAAGCATCGACCGACAAACTCGATTCATCAAATCCATGAATGCGGCGGGTGCATTATTCAAGCCGAAAAGCACGACCACAAACTCATAATGACTGTATCTAGTACGAAAAGCCGTCTTTGGTATATCTTCCTCTCTTACTTTCAATTGATGGTATCTCAACCTTGAGTCGATCTTTGCGAAGAAACATGCACCTTGTAATTGATCAAACAAATCGTCTATTCTCGGCAAGGGGTATCTATTCTTAATAGTCACCTTATTTAATTCTCGATAGTCTATGCACATTCTTAAGGTACCATCCTTCTTCTTCACAAAAAGCACCGGAGCTCCCCAAGGGGAACTACTTGGTTGAATAAAACCCTTATCAACTAACTCTTGCAATTGCGTCATCATTTCTTTCATTTCGGAAGGAGCTAACCAATAGGGTGTCTTTGCAACCGGAGTAACTCCCGGTATTAGTTCAATTCGAAACTCTACTTCTCGTTCGGGTGGTACACCGGGTAGCTCATCAGGAAAAACATCCAAAAACTCATTAACTATTGGAACATCACATGCCTTAGGAACAAGCTTAGTGTTATCAACCAAGTGTGCCAAAAAGGCTCTACACCCGTGTGACAACATACGTTTAGCCTTAGCATACGTACATATAGGAATAGCACGCCTTGCACGCTCCCCATATACTTGAATAAATCTTCCATCTCGTGTTTGAACTTGAATGATCTTTTCTTGACAAAAGATCACTCCTTTATTGGCTCCGAGCCAATCCATTCCTACAATTACATGAAACTCCCCCATTTGCATGGGGATTAAATCTATAGAAAACATTACATCATCAATTACAATGCTACACCCCTTTAATACATCAAAAACCACAACGGTTCTATCATTCGCTACTTCTACTTCCAGGGGTTGTTCTAACTTACTTACCGGTACATTAAAACTTTTACAAAAATCATAAGAGACAAAAGATCTGGAAGCGCCGGAATCAAATAAAACGTTAGCAGGTATGGAATTTACAATAAAGGTACCTGACACAACGTCATGAGATTCTTTAGCTTCTTCCGTTGTTATTTGAAAAACGCGGGGCCTTGGTTTATGGTCACCCGACGGTGGTTCTTTCTTAATCATTTTCTTTACCTCACCCTTAGCTTCATCTCTTTTATAATCGGGACACTCGGACATGACATGCCCTTCTTTCGAACAATAAAAGCATTTCACCTTCCCTTTACACTCAGCCGCCCTATGACCGGGCTCCCACAATTAAAACAAGCATTAGTCCCCGCTCGAAATTGACCTAAATGTTGCTTTCCACACTTTTCACATGTCCTTATTTCCTTATTACCACCCTTACCCGACTTAGATTGTTTTGACTCTGGAGGCGACCCGGAATCAAACTTACCTTTCTTCGGGTAAAAACCTTTCGACCCTCCCTCCGAGTCAACCTTTATTTTCATCGCGGCTTTCTTCTTTAAATCAATTTCCTTATTTAAAGCTTTATCCCTCATTACCGTAAGATCTTCACAAGCTTTTAAATCAATAAATTCACTAATCTCCGGGTTTAACTTTTCCCGATAGTGCTCTTTTAACAAATCGGGGTTAGCCAAGTATTCCAGACAAAACGTGACTTGTCATTAAACATCCCGTTAAACTCCATAACTGACATATTTCCTTGAGAGATATTGAGAAATTCTTGTTTCAACCGAGTTACCTCTGCCGATGGAGCAAACTGTCCCATAAACCTTTTTCGGAAGTCGGCCCATGAATCTTACTTGCATCCTCTCTTCCAAGAGACTTTGAAAAAACATCCCACCATTTTTGACCCCGACCCTTCATTTGATGAGCCGCATAGATCACCCTTAGATGTTCGGGACACGAGCATAACATAAAAGTCTCTTCGATCTCGTCTAACCATCTTTGACTAACTAGTGGGTCCGACTCCCCATGAAACTCGGGGGGATTACAAGCGGCGAAACTCTTAAACTCAATCGTTCATTCTTTCTTTCCTTGGGAACCTCACGTTCCTCACTTCTAGTTCCACTACCACCTTCCCCCTAAGAACCGGGTGTTTAGCGGCAAAAGCTTCGAGCTTATCATCTAACATTTTCTCCATCTTCTTTTCCATTTCATTTAAAAGAAACGGGCCATATTGCAAAAAGGCCTCCTTGATTTGATCGGCGAGGGTGGGGTTACCCACCGCATCTTCATAACTTTCATTGTCACTACTCACTGGAGTATAGACACGTTCTGTAACATCCCACCTTTTTCTATTTACTCTCCGTTTAATTATTTTAAAGTCCGTTATATAATTATAACATCTTCCGTTAAAACGCGTTTTGAAATATCTCGTTTAGGTAATTCCCGCAACCGCTTTTAAACTTGAAGGACTAAACTTGCCAATGGACCAAAGTGGTGACTAGGTCAAAGTGGTCAAACGTCATCCCTTCCACTCATTCACCTCCTCTCTTTCTTTTTGATACTTCAACTTTTCTCTCAAGCACTCTAGCAAAGATTCATCATCTAATTTCAATTCTAACAATCAAACATCAAAACTAATTACATATTTGGTATCCTCGCATCTTCCTCTTCGAATCCATACCAACTTTATTGCATTTGGATAACTTTCTAAAAACACTAGATTTTGTGTTCTTGATGTTTTTAACTTATAGAAGTGTTAATTAGTGTCTATGGCTCAAGTCTAACATGAATATATAATTTGTATGCTTGTTCTTGTCATTTTGATGTAACTAGCTTAAACTTGAAATGGGTGTGCTTAATCTTGAGTTTTGGTGAATCATATGTTGTTAGATGTTAAAAGTGCATGTATTAAATGTGTTACTAGCATCACTAGCTTCAATTTGGTATGTAAGTTGACTTGGAAAAACCTCATTAACATGATTAAGGATTTCATGATTGTTGGTTAGGGTTTGGTAGCCTTGAATGTGATTTTTGATGTATTGAAAGCCTTGCAATGTTGTTTTCAAGTGTTTAGTAGTATTGTATGTGAAATTACCTACGAAACGGCATATTATATGTGTGTAGTAAGTTCCCGAATCATCTTATACGTTTTACGAACTTGAAACCTTGATAACCAGCTTTAAATGATCAATCGACGAGAATTCGATTATTGGAAATGATGTTTTTGTTTGATATAAAGTGTTTAGTTATGTTCCTTGTTAAATTACCTTTCCAACGATATAAGATACATGTTTTGAATGTTTACGGTTCATTAATTATGGTTGTTTGAAGTTGGATCCGTGCACTAAGTGTAAAAACTGCCCAGAATTGCTGAACAGATACATGGAGCGGCGCTGCATAACCTTAAGCAGTGCTCCAAAGTAGGCTATCCAAACTTGCACTTTTTCGTTTAATTCTAACTATGTTACGCACCTCCGATTATGTAACGACCCTACTTTTTCCGTTATCTTTTACCGTTAATTATTTAACGACCGTTAATTGTTATTCATTCCACGTCATTTCTATGATCTATATTATTATTTTAGTAATAATATATTAATTATTATGTGTTATAGGAATATTTGTATTCATATTTCAAGTTATACGTTTCTACGTGTCGCGGATTTCTATCCGGCGAATCTTTTCGGTTTTCAAACTAACGGGCAAGCTTTTGGGATTTTTAAGTCCAAATTATTTTAAATATAATATTTTAATGTCATATGTTTATATTTAATGTTTATATATTTTATTCGTCGCGTATTTGTTATCTCTCCGAAAAATCAATCGCGTAGTAGCGTTTTCGCGTTTCGGGCTTCGATCGGGCGTTCGGGCCACAAGCTAATTGACTTTTTAACATCTTTGAATGGTGGGGCCCACACCTTTGCTGATTTTGACCGAAAATTCCCTTAGGGAGGGGGGTGTTTTGTAACTTTTGCAAACTAGTGGCTATTTGATCAAAAACACCATTACTTCCTCATTTAACCTAAGCATTTCTTTTTTTGTTTTCTCCTTCCTCTTTTTTTTCTTTGTTTGAGCAGTCCACCACCACCATCATTAGCATCATCATCTTCATCAATCAAGTGCTTGGAATTTAGGGCTTTCATCATAATCGGATTCATCTCTTCGATCTCTACACGTTCATATCATTCAATTCTCGATTAGGGTATAAACCCTAACCCTAGATTTTTAATTTTTATTTATTTTTCTGTATTTTGATGTTATATTGATAGTATGATAGTTACATATTATTGTATTGATGATTGTATGCGTAGAATTGCTCGATTATATATGTTTTCGGTTTGATTAATTTGGGACAGCAGCATTTTCGTTCATTTCTGATTGTGTAACTGATATAAAAGTGAAATTGAAGTATCTAGATGAGTTCCTCTCATCAAGACATTAATTTTAGACTCCGGATTCATGTCATTTCGATTCCCGGAGCTTAAGATATGATTAAAATGGTGTTATGTGGAGATTAAACTATGAAAACGAATTGAACCAGGTTTGGTCCGATTTTGTGACCATTTTTAGAGTCCTTAGGGTGTAATAGTGTGTTAGGATTGATGATGGGATGAACTTTCATGTTCGTGTCATCGAAATCCGAGCCACGGATCACCCGTTATGACTAAAACACGTTTTTGAGCGGATTAAAGGTCCAAACTGATTAAGAGCTGTAAGTCACGACTTGATGACTATTCTTGGGATGTTCTTGAGCACACTAATGTGTCAGGTGGGTTGGTTAGGCGAAGATATATATAAGGCTCGCCTAAAACTGATTCCCGGGGCTCAAGTTATGACCCGATGAACTTTTGATTAAAACTTATGGTTATTAAATAAAACTTATGATATAAATAATAATTTTCATTATTATTAAATTACTTATGATATAAAAAGTAATTATTATAATTTAAGACTTATGATATATATTTATTATATCATTTAATTATTACTTATGATTTAATTAAACTTTTAATTAAACTTATGATTAATAATACTTTTATTATTAATGGAAAATACTTATGATAAGTATTAAACTTATATTATGAAATTATTATAATAAGACTTATAATAAGGATTAATTAATTATTTAATTATTATAAGGCTTAGTTATTATTTAATTATAATTTAATTATTAAATACTTATGATTTAATAATTATAATTAGAAACTTATGATATGATTAATAATTCATTATTAATTAATAGTACTTATGATATGATTTAAATTTTATTATTAATTAATAATACTTATATTATGATTAATATTTAATTAATTAATTAAATACTTATATTATATTAATTATATCATTTAAACTTATGTTAACTTTAAAAATTCATTTTAATTTAATTAAACTTATGTTATGACATAATTATACATATTTAACTTTAATTAACATTATAACTTACATTATTATTATAACTTACACTTTTAAAATTAATGTTGACTATGTTTGACCAAGGTTGACTTTTGAGTTGACTTTCGGTTGACTTTGACTTTCAGTTGACTTTTGTTGACTTTCTAAATAAGGAAAATTTCCTAACTTAAAAACTTTCTAAAAATAGAAACTTTCTAAATATGGAAACTTTCTAAAAATAGAAACTTTCTTAAAATAGAAAATTTCCAAAAATAGAAACTTTTCTAAAATAGAAACTTTCCAAAAATAGAAACTTTCCAAAAATGGAAACCTGCTAAAAATAGAAACTTTCTAAAAATAGAAAGTGTGTGTCCGTACGCTGTTTTGATCAAACCGATGCATGTTGAGTATTGTTCTATGTCTACTTGCAACATGTACAATAGCTATCATACTAAGACTTGACCTAATTTAGTTATTTATATCGGCCTGCTTTATTTATAGGTCGACGTTGTGATCATTCCTGATCACTTTACTTCATTTGCTGTTTGCATATTTGTGTGGTTACTTCGTTTGCTATTAAGGTGAGTTATAGTCCCATTTTTCTATTTAAATCTTTTGGGATGAGAATACATGCAATTTATTTTATATTTTGTTGTAGATACAATTGTACTTCGTATTTTGTTGTAGATACAATTTATTTTATAGAACTTCGTATTTTGTTGTAGATACAATTGTTCGGTGTATATTATTTATTGTGTTTGGCAAGGGTAAATAAATGGTTAAGTGGTTACCAGGTGGCTCACAGAAAATGGAATAATGTTTTTATATATTTTCTAGCATATAATTTTGTGGTCCAAAAAGGAGTTTTTATGTTTTCAAACATAAATTTTTATTGTTTAAATTAAATATTGTTTGCAATATTAAACCTATAATTCACTCAACATTTTTGTTGACAGTTACTCGCACATTTTATTCTCAGGTTCATGATTGATTGCTTTCGCTGTGCTTAGAGAGTCTGCATATTTATGTTGGCAGCTTTTGTTAAACATTAACTTGCATTCTATTTTGATACATTTAATAGTGGATGTTGTTGACTTGTTTTGGTCAACTTTTGGTTAAGTAATAATGTATGTTTTTTTTAAACTTACATATTTTGGTAGGTTTCCTTTATAGGAAATTATTTTTAAATAAAGAATGCAAGGTTATTTATCAAATTCATATAGAGTTATGATCAAGTTGTGGGACCAAGATAACGATGGTCGTCAAGTGTACTTTGACGGGTCGTTAAAGTTGGTATCAGAGCGTTGGTTGTAGAGAATTAGGCTGTATTGATGTCGTTACCCGAGTCAATAGGGTGCATTAGTGAGTCTAGTCTACAGCTCGACCGATAATATATTATTATATGTGATTATTTGTTTCATATTGGTATGTATATTGTTATCATACATACATCTCTATTATGTTCTGAATCTGGGAGGAACTCTCATTCCGATTTAAACGTATCCTCCGACTCATACGAGTTTATCTTTTATAAGAACACGTCGGTTAGTGAAACCGAGGAATGCCATTCTTGACTTCTGGAATTTTCGACATTTCTATGTCATCTATTATGGTTATGTATATAACGTTTGAATTATATTACACGAGATGTCATTCTTGACTTCTAAAGGCTAGGCATTTCAATGTCAGCTATTATGTTTAGGTATATAACATTCTTGTTATATTACGTGCCTTTGTGTTGTTGTGCCTATGTGCTTTGGTTTTTGAACCGAAAGACGTCATTCTTGACTTTTAGAGATTCTTGGTATTTCGAAGACATTTTTATGTCATCGTTACTCCTATTCATTACTTTTGATGTTTTTGTCTCTTGTGCTATCCTTAGCACATTGTTTAAGAAATCGTTTTAGAGAATTTGTGTGGAAATTTGAGGTTGATCGCGTGTCCTGACCTCATGTAGTGCTATTGGAATGGAACTATGAATTAGTGAAATATAATGGCATCAGGCCAACGTGATTATATTACGTTTATTCATAAAGAAGTCCCAATATTGTGACATGAGGAATAGAAAGCGAGTCAAAGAAAATTTTTACACTACTTATTCAGAAATTTTGATGTATTACATGGGCAGGGAAAATATTCATTATCTTATTTGTTGATATACGAGAAGCTCGTTTTAACCAAATTATGTATCTCATGCTCTATCCTTCATAACTCGCTTGTTAGCAACAGCTTCGCTCGGGAACAGTTTTGGTCAAGGACTTATGTCCTGATAATAGTTAAAACAACATTTAACTCATTGGTTTTCATGACCCCGTAACATTTGTTGGTCAAATGTCGCACGACGATTCAAGTCCTTTACTCGATCTTCTGCGATCTTACTTCAACTTGTAACCTCTGAAATACAGATACTCTGTTTATCATCGAGAGTTTTACACATTTGTTTAATTGGGCGGTTCTCACGAGATTTATGGGCGAATAGAAGTAATGAAATATTTTGTCATGTATACAATATATAAAATCATATATGGTCGTATGGATTCAAATGAATAAATTTACCCTTACCTATTTTGACTAGTATATACTAAATTATACCTTCAAAATTATTTTAAGACCACTCATTTATTGAGCTGTTTGACTAAGTCAATTTATTTTATATAAAATGGTACACGATGTACATGCTTCTAAATTTACTAAGAACTTCGTTCCGTTTATGTTGTCACATCAAACGTTTAAAGCTTTTTCAAAACTCCTTTTATTGATTTTATCAAATTTTCGCATTACTCTATAGAGTGTTTGGATCACAGTTCTTCTCATCCTCCTTTTAAGGATGAAACTTACCATTAAGTTCGTTGATAGAAACTCTTACACCACTTTGGATGCCGGTTTTATAAAATTTGTTGGTAAGTCTTTGCGCTCATAAATTTTTCCTCTTGTGTTTGGACACGACTGACACGCAAATCGATAAATTAGTTTTCTGAGGTACGTTCAGTGGTCACCCTATCGTAGAAAAGGCGCTAGGACGGTTTCTACCCCAACTGTTGTTATAGTGGGTATCATTGATATATATTACACTAGACCGTTTGAGGAGCTTATACTCTCAATACTTGCTGTTAACCGCAACACCCACGTAAACATCAATCCTAGGATTCAATACTTTGAGGTGCACAAAATTATTTTTGGAGATTCATCTCACCTGGATTCGGTCATTCTTTATAACCCGTGATTTGCGTTTTTTTCATCTGCACATAAATTTAAGAATATGGATGAATCCTAGATTTCCTCGCTCATTGTACAAGGAAGTTCACTCTCATTGAAATATCACACCTTTCGTACGTCTTCCTTTCGGAAATGTAATGAAAATTTTCTTTGAAGTCCATGATCCTCATTATCTCCTTTGAGAGAATTGCCTTAAATACCTATGCCACCGATGTGACTACTCCATATATTTCTTCCTTCATTGTTGCAACTACATTTCATTCGTCCCAGTTCGTCCCCTTGGGGAGCTCCTGTTTTGTTTGTTAAGAAGAAAGGTGGTTCGTTCCGATGGTGTATTGATTATCGCGAGTTGAACAAGCTTACAGTTAAGGACTGTTACCCTCTTCTGAGAATTGATGATCTGTTCGATCAACTTCAAGGTTCGTCCATTTATTCTAAGAATGATCTTCGTTCCGGTTATCACCAACTGCGGGCTAAAGAAACTGATATTCCAAAAACTGCTTACCGTACCCGTTATGGTCACTGCGAATTTCTTGTTATGCCGTCCGGATTGACTAACTCACTTGCTGTGTTCATGGACCTCATGAACCGTGCGTGTAGCCTATATCTGGATAAATTTGTTATCATTTTCATCGATGATATCCTTATCTATTCCAAGAAGTGATCAAGAGCACGAAGATAAGTGCTTGATTTGTTAAGAAAAGAAGAGATGTATGCTGAATTTTTCTAAATGTGCGTTCTGGTTGAAAGAAGTTCAATTCCTTGGGCACGTTGTTATTAAACAGGGAATTCAAGTTGATCCTGCTAAGATTAAGGCAATTGGGAAATGGGAAATTTCTGAAAACTCCTACTCAAATTCGCCAGTTTCTAGGATTAGTAGGCTATTATAGAAGGTTCATTCAAGATTTTTCACGAGTAGCGAAACCTCTGACTGCTTTAACGCATGAGGGGAAGAAGTACGAGTGGAAGAGTGAACAAGAGTCTGCTTTACAAACTCTGAAGAAGAAGTTAACTTCTGCACTGATATTATCACTGCCTGAGGGTGATGATGATTTTGTTATCTATTGTGATGCTTCGTGCCAAGGCTTTGGATGCGTTTTGATGCAACGAAAGAAAGTTATCGCTTATGCGTCACGTCAGTTGAAGATCCACGAACAGAATTATACAACCCATGATTTAGAGTTGGGAGTTGTTGTGTTTACGCTTAAGATTTGGAGACATTATTTATATGGGGTCAAAAGTACAGTGTACACTGCTCACAAAAGTCTTCAACATATTCTTGATCAAAAACAGCTAAATATGAGATAGCGAAGATGGGTTGAGACATTGAATGATTATGATTGTGAACTTTTATATGATCCAAGAAAGGCTAATGTTGTTGCCGATGCGTTAAGTCACAAAGAGAGGGCTGAACCTTGCAGGTTTAGAGCCTTGAATATGACAATTCGAACAAACCTCACAAGGTAGATTCTTGCAGCTCAAAAAGAAGCCTTGAAGGAGGAGAATTTCGTAACGGGAAGGTCAGAGGCTTGAGTAAACAGTTTGAAGTACGAACCGATGGAACTTGGTATTTTTGTTGGACGTCTTTGGGTTCTGAAATTTGGTGATTTACGACAACTTGTTTTAGATGAGGCTCATAAGTCTAGGTACTCTATTCATCCTGGTTTAGGAAAGATGTATCATGACCTTAAAGAGCTGTATTGATGGCCTAATTTGAAAGCTGATGTGGCTACATATGTGGCTAAGTGTTTGACATGTGCTAAGGTTAAATCTGAACATCAAAAACTGTCCGGACTTCTGGTACAACTTAAGATTCCCGAGTAGAAGTGAGAAGGTATTACGATGGACTTATTGTGAAGTTACCGAGAGTTGTGGGTGGTTATGATACCATTTGGGTGATTGTTGACTGACTCACTAAGTCAGCTTACTTCTTGCCAATTAATAAAACTGATTTAATGGAGAAACTCACTCGTTTGTATTTGAAGGAGATTGTTTCTAGACATGGTGTTTCTGTATCTATTATTTCGGACCGAGATAGTCGATTTGTATCGAGGTTTTGGCGATCCTTACATGAAGCCTTGGGAACTAAGTTAGATATGAGCACCGCTTATCATCCTTAGACGGATGGTCAGAGTGAAAGGACCATTCAAACGTTAGAAGATATGTTACGAGCGTGTGTTATTGATTTTGGTAATGGGTGGGATAAATATTTGCCGCTAGATGAATTTTCTTATAACAACAGTTATCATGCAAGTATTAAAGCCGCACCGTTTGAAGCTCTGTATGGTAGGAAGTGTAGGTCTCATGTTTGTTGGAATGAGGTTGGGGATGCTCAACTCACAGGTCCAGAAATTATTCATGAGACTACCGAGAAGATCGTACAGATTAAGGGAATGTTGAGAACCGCCAGAAGTTGGCGAAAGAGTTATGCTAATAAGAGAAGGAACGATATTGAATTTCAGGTTAGTGATCGTGTTATGTTGAGGGTATCACCTTGAAAGGGCGTAATACGTATTGGTAAAAGGGGAAAGTTGAGTCCTCATTTTGTTGGACCGTTTGAGATTATTGAGAGAGTTAGACCCGTGGCTTATCGTTTGAAATTGCCACAAGAACTCAGTGCTGTTCATGACGTTTTTCATGTATCGAATTTAAAGAAGTGTTTGGTCGAGGCCGATAAGACTATTCCTCTGGAGGAGCTTCATGTTGTTAAGCAACTAAATTTTATTGAGGAACCTGTTGAAATTATGGGTCGAGATGTTAAGACTCTCAAGCAGAACAGAATTCCTATTGTTCGAGTTAGATGGAATGCCAGACGCGGTCCCGGGTTCACTTGGGAGCGTGAAGATTAGATGAGGTAGAAGTACCCGCATTTGTTCTCAGATGCCGAGTCAACCCCTGCACCTGCTTAAATTTTGGGACGAAATTTCCGTAACGGGAAGGTACTGTAACGACCCTACTTTTTTCGTTATCTTTTACCGTTAATTATTTAACGACCATTAATTGTTATTCATTCCACGTCATTTCTATGATCTATATTATTATTTTAGTAATAATATATTAATTATTATGTGTTATAGGAATATTTGTATTCATATTTCAAGTTATACGTTTCTACGTGTCGCGGATTTCTATCCGGCGAATCTTTTCGGTTTTAAAACTAACGGGCAAGCTTTTGGGATTTTTAAGTCCTAATTATTTTAAATATGATATTTTAATGTCATATGTTTATATTTAGTGTTTATATATTTTATTCGTCGCGTATTTGCTATCTCTCCGAAAAATCAATCGCGTAGTAGCGTTTTCGCGTTTCGGGCTTCGATCGGGCGTTCGGGCCACAAGCTAATTGATTTTTTAACATCTTGGAATGGTGGAGCCCACCCCCTTGCTAATTTTGGCCGAAAATTCCCTTAGGGAGGGGGTGTTTTGTAACTTTTGCAAACTAGTGGCTATTTGATCAAAAACACCATTACTTCCTCATTTAACCTAAGCATTTCTTTTTTTGTTTTCTCCTTCCTCTTTTTTTTCTTTGTTTGAGCCATCCACCACCACCATCATTAGCATCATCATCTTCATCAATCAAGTGCTTGGAATTTAGGGCTTTCATCATAATCGGATTCATCTCTTCGATCTCTACACGTTCATATCATTCAATTCTCGATTAGGGTATAAACCCTAACCCTAGATTTTTAATTTTTCTTTATTTTTCTGTATTTTGATGTTATATTGATAGTATGATAGTTACATGTTATTGTATTGATGATTTTATGCGTAGAATTGCTCGATTATATATGTTTTCGGTTTGATTAATTTGGGACAGCAGAATTTTCGTTCATTTCTGATTGTTTAACTGATATAAAAGTGAAATTGAAGTATCTAGATGAGTTCCTCTCATCAAGACATTAATTTTAGACTCCGGATTCATGTCATTTCGATTCCCGGAGCTTAAGATATGATTAAAATGGTGTTATGTGGAGATTAAACTATGAAAATGAATTGAACCAGGTTTGGTCCGACTTTGTGACCATTTTTAGAGTCCTTAGGGTGTAATAGTATGTTAGGATTGATGATGGGATGAATTTTCATGTTCGGGTCATCGAAATCCGAGCCACGGATCACCCGCTATGACTAAAACACGTTTTTGAGCGGATTAAAGGTCCAAACTGATTAAGAGCTGTAAGTCACAACTTGGTGACTGTTCTTGGGATGTTCTTGAGCACACTAATGTGTCAGGTGGGTTGGTTAGGCGAAGATATATATAAGGCTCGCCGAAAACTGATTCCCGGGGCTCAAGTTATGACCCGATGAACTTTTGATTAAAACTTATGGTTATTAAATAAAACTTATGATATAAATAATAATTTTCATTATTATTAAATTACTTATGATATAAAAAGTAATTATTATAATTTAAGACTTATGATATATATTTATTATATCATTTAATTATTACTTATGATTTAATTAAACTTTTAATTAAACTTATGATTAATAATACTTATATTATTAATGGAAAATACTTATGATAAGTATTAAACTTATATTATGAAATTATTATAATAAGACTTATAATAATGATTAATTAATTATTTAATTATTATAAGGCTTAGTTATTATTTAATTATAATTTAATTATTAAATACTTATGATTTAATAATTATAATTAGAAACTTATGATATGATTAATAATTCATTATTAATTAATAATACTTATGATATGATTTAAATTTTATTATTAATTAATAATACTTATATTATGATTAATATTTAATTAATTAATTAAATACTTATATTATATTAATTTTATCATTTAAACTTATGTTAACTTTAAAAATTCATTTTAATTTAATTAAACTTATGTTATGACATAATTGTACATATTTAACTTTAATTAATATTATAACTTACATTATTATTATTATAACTTACACTTTTAAAATTAATGTTGACTATGTTTGACCAAGGTTGACTTTTGAGTTGACTTTCGGTTGACTTTGACTTTCAGTAGACTTTTGTTGATTTCTAAATAAGGAAACTTTCTTAACTTAAAAACTTTCTAAAAATAGAAACTTTCTAAATATGAAAACTTTCTAAAAATAGAAACTTTCTTAAAATAGAAACTTTCCAAAAATAGAAACTTTCCTAAAATAGAAACTTTCCAAAAATAGAAACTTTCCAAAAATGGAAACCTGCTAAAAATAGAAACTTTCTAAAAATAGAAAGTGTGTGTTCGTACGCTGTTCCGATCAAGCCGTTGCATGTTGAGTATTGTTCTATGTCTACTTGCAACATGTACAATAGCTATCATACTAAGACTTGACCTAAGTTAGTTATTTATATCGACCTACTTTATTTATAGGTCGGTGTTGTGATCATTCCTGATCACTTTACTTCATTTGCTGTTTGCATATTTGTGTGGTTACTTCGTTTGCTATTAAGGTGAGTTATAGTCCCATTTTTCTATTTAAATCTTTTGGGATGAGAATACATGCAATTTATTTTATATTTTGGACACAAGTGGAGGTTGGTTTAAATTATTTAGTGTGAGTTGAACAAAAATATTCCCTAGTCTGGTAACTGTAATCACTGGTTTCTACTGGTGAACGCGAATCCTACGGATAGATCTATCGGGTTTGACAACCCCATTTCGAGCTAGTCGCGCTAGCAATTTATAATTGGAATGTTTAGTACTTCGTATTTTGTTGTAGATACAATTGTTCGGTGTATATTATTTATTGTGTTTGGCAAGGGTAAATAAATGGTTAAGTGGTTACCAGGTGGCTCACGGAAAATGGAATAATGTTTTTATATGTTTTCTAGCATATAATTTTGTGGTCTAAAAAGGAGTTTTTATGTTTTCAAACATAAATTTTTATTGTTTAAATTAAATATTGTTTGCAATATTAAACCTATAATTCACTCAACATTTTTGTTGACAGTTACTCGCATGTTTTATTCTCAGGTTCATGATTGATTGCTTCCGCTGTGCTTAGAGAGTCTGCATATTTATGTTGGCAGCTTTTGTTAAACATTAACTTGCATTCTATTTTGATACATTTAATAGTGGATGTTGTTGACTTGTTTTGGTCAACTTTTGGTTAAGTAATAATGTATATTTTTTTTAAACTTACATATTTTGGTAGGTTTCCTTTATAGGAAATTATTTTTAAATAAAGAATACAAGGTTATTTATCAAATTCATATAGAGTTATGATCAAGTTGTGGGATCAAGATAACGATGGTCGTCAAGTATACTTTGACGGGTCGTTAAAGATTAACATGAAACTTGTTCTAAAATGCTCATATATATGATTAAAAACCTCAGAAAAATAGTTCGGGACCCGACCCGAACGTTTGACTTTCTCGTTGACTTTGACTTGACCAAAGTTGACTTTTGTCCAAACTTAACCAAATACTTATGCAACCATTCTAACATGCTTTTATACTTGTACCTTGCATGAAACTTGACAATTTGATTCACATGCTATAATAATTGAGTCATAACGAGGCATAGGACTAATTGAACACTTTGACCAATCGTGTTTACCGTTATTGATACGACCTACTTGTTTAGGTCAACACTAGCATTCGTCCTTGCACACGTTTACTTGTGAAGTACTTTTATACGCTTGCACTCAAGGTGAGATCATAGTCCCACCTTTTTCAACAACTTTTACTTCTAAACTATGGGATGAGAAACATATACGTATCATACTTTTATGCTTTGAACACAAGTACGAAAACAAACATTCCACAGCGAGTTAGAATGAGAAGCCTCAATTCAATTATCATTAGTTACACTTGCAGGGTGTAAACGTGAACTTATGTTATGTGATCACATTGGGCTTGACGAGCCCTCATTCGGACGGTTCGCTACCGTTAGCGGATGAAATATATTTTCGAGTTTAGTGTATGTTCTAACACTACGTAACAGGGTACAAAACAATTAAGTCTTGATAATTGGGTGCTCGCGAACATACTTTTGGAATACAAACGATTTGGATAATCAACTATATTAAATCTTGTGGTTCAAAAACAACGTTACTATTACACCTATGATTTCACCAACGTTTTTCGTTGACAGTTTTCTATATGTTTTCTCAGGTCCTTGAACGCTAGGTGATACATGCTTCCGCACATTATTTTTGATACTTGCTTGGATGTCGAGTATACATGCATACGTGGAGCGTCTTTTGACTTATTCTTAAATTGTGTCGCATATGTTTCAATTGTACTTTAAACTTCGTAATGTAACTAGTTGTCGAACTACTTTGTAAACCTTGAAACATCCTTACTTTTGAAATGAATGCGACATACTTTTAGTAAAACGTTGTGTTAAAGACTTATGACCACGTAACGGGACCTAAGTAGACGGCGCCGTCAAAGATGATTTTGTCGGGTCGCTACACGTTCCTCCTCGCTTTCCACATTTGCATCATGCTCATTAGTCGACATTTCTTCTTACTGAAAGTGAAACTCAAAACGTTAAACCTTATATCATTCATTAATAATCAATAATCACGAACATAAACTTTAGGGACTCGATTCATTGTTCCTGGTTGTGGTGATTTCTATGTGTACCGTGCCGTTATAAAGGCGTTGGCCAAGTGTCTTTATACCACCACAATACACACTTAGTCCACCAACAATCCAATCACTCTTAACCAAGCTCTATCATTCCATACATTTATTACATCTACAAAAGCATCGTTCGTTTTCCTAAGGAGCATGGCAATTTAAACGTACACAAGTCCTAACCGCTTGTTCTTTCTAAAGTTCGGTTTAAGCCTAGATAACCCTATAGTGGATTATCCAAGTCCCTTAAACCATAGCTCTGATACCAACATGAGATGCCCTTAAACCGTAAACACATAATTTTTTTTATTTTTTTTAGCTGAGCACGAAATGCACTAATCTGCACAAATGTGCAAATTCTTGCACACTTGTGCAAATAAGGGTAAACTAAAATCAGAAACCCCCTTTTTTTTAGCTGAGCACGAAATGCACTAATCTGCACAAATGTGCAAATTCTTGCACACTTGTGCAAATAAGGGTATATTGAAATCAGAAACCCTTTAAAATTACTTTGACCCAATTCAAGGAATCCAATTTGACATCTTTTAAAAAAAACAAATCTGGACACTTCTTAAACTCGTACAAGACATTTTCATAACATAAATCCATTTCATACATTCATAACGTTAATCATTCCTTCAAATCCAAAACATTAGATAAATTCATACACCACAATTTTTAAAAGTGTGTGTTCATCCTTTAACCATAATTACAACAACATTAACAATCACGTTTTTGGCGTCCAACAAGCGATTATCAAAAGCATAGTTAAATGGGACTTGCATACCACTTACTAATTGCCAAACGCTCCAGTATCCTTAAGTTGGTTCCTTACCTTCTCGATGCTTTTGAGGTCCTACAAAACAAATTCAACATAAAATGGGGTAAGCAAATGCTTATTGAGTGTATAGCGAGTAAATAGGCCATTAATAACATCAAACATTATAAAGCATAGGGTATCTTACTTATAACCGGATCCGGATCCTAACTTACATTCATTACAATTCTTACGAAGACGCAACATAAGTTTCGTCATCACATCATTGACCTTACAAGTATTTTGACCAAGGTCTCATACTTGCATCATTCTTACAAGTGTGCGATCAACTCACACCCTTGCATCATTCATCTTACAAATAACGAACTAATCGTTACTTGCATCATTAACATTACCTATGCATAATCATTTATAAAAAGTAAACGTTCATTCCCTTGTGTCACGAGTGACCTCTTGCATGGATGCAATCCAAAAACTCATGAACGCATCATACCCGCCCAACTTACCCCCATACAACTCACCTTGGCTTTGGTCCAGACTTTTAACACTTCCGAGTTCCTCACTTTGATTAGCACCTAGAATCAATGCTAATCTCATTAACACTTGAACTTTATTAACATACATACATTTACTTGAACTCACCCAATTTTAACTTAAACCTTTTTCTCAATACATACAAATAGTTCATACATTCAATTTAACTACTTGAACCAAATTCTCATGTTATTACTTTCATTTAGGCATTTATACAAACACTTGGTATGCACTAACTTAACTCAACTATCTTTCATTCATGAAGAACACTTTCTTCATCCTTTTTAATTCTTAACACTAATTCACTTGCAAATTAACCCTAAATACATTAGAAATTCGTTCTTATGTCCATACATATCAAAAACCTTCATTTAATCAACACTCCACCACCCAAAATCTTACAAAATTGACTTTTACAAATACCTATATTATTAAATCCGAATTTCACCAATATACAACATATCTTAAACTCAAAATCATGTTCTAGTAACTAATTTAAACACATCATACATCAAACTTGAAGTAAACTAGACTTACCTCCAATTTCTTCCAAAAAAAAACCAATTTCTTGAAATTGAGTAGAGAAGGATGGTGATGGTGAAATTGGTGCTCCCACTATGATTAGAACACCTTAATGATCTAAATTCCTTGCTTGCATTAACCTTAATCAACTTGGATGATCCCAATTTTTACTAGCTTGCATTCACCTCTTTCTCCCTTTTCTTCTTCTTTTTCTTTCCAGGAGATGAAAATGAGAAATCATTTTCCTTAATTCCTATTTATGTTTTATTAACCAATATAGTAAGTTTAATTAAAAGTTAAAATATAATTGTTATAATAATATATAATTACTTTTACTAAAATCAATATAAAATTAATATCAATATTAATACTATTACTGTATATAATATAAAGATATGAAATTAGATACATTTAACTTGTTATAATATTATTATTAGAATCATTATTACTATTAAAATTAATATTGAATATTAATGTTTGTATAATTAAATATTATTAGGTTCCTTTATATATAATAATAATAATAATAATAATAATAATAATAATAATAATAATAATAATAATAATAATAATAATAATAATAATAATAATAATAATAATAATAATAATAAGTTTGCGAACAGATTATTAAAGTGCATCCCTCATACACTGCGTGTTACATCAAGGGTGGAGGGTTTAGAAGCTCGAGGTGAAAGTAAAGGTGATGTGGACACAACACTTGGTACATCGATGAAGTTTTCACTAAATATACCCGGAATTGAAAAGATCACCGACACTCCTGAAAACCTATATATATTCATAGATATGGGAATACCTAAGAATTGGGTGTTGCATGATTTGGATGACTGTGGACTTTATCTTAAGTTGAAACACAATTCTGGTGTCAAAAACTATTTGTGGATTGAAGGGTACGTGCAGAAACTGGACATTCGTAGACACTACACCTGCAATGTTTATTTACCACCTAAACGTAAAACAGTTATAAAAGTTGCGCATGTATTCTCAGCCCAAAAATATATATAAAAAGGGAGCTATGAAAACTCAAGATGCTGTATTTCATATTTCGTAGTAATTACGAGTATGATGGCACTGAACAAGTGCAGAGTTGTCCTCGGATTCACGAACCTATATCAATTATTTATATATTAACATGTATAGTGAACATATAATGTTAATCAAACTAGTTTGTGTACAATATATTACTTATATATATGTATGTTCTATGTATAAGTATTTGTTTGATAAAACGATTTTAATAATGATAACAAATAAAGAGTAGTATTATTTTGTAATAACAATAATAATACTAGTAGTGAAAATGATAATAATCATAATAAGGTTTTAAAAATAATAATAATATAGTTTTGATGATAGCAAAAATGTTAATTTTTGTATAAATGATAATAACGATAAAATTTTAATAATAACAATACTATTGTTAATTATAATAATAATAATGGTAATATTATATTAATTTTCATAATAGCAATGATAATAATAAATTTTAGGATGATAATAATATTATTGATAGTAATAATAATTAATACTAGTAAAAATGATAGTAATAATGATAATAATAATGAAAATGATACTTTTAGTAATAAAAATAATAATTTTATTAGTAATGATGAAACTAATAACTTTAATTTATTACAATAAATTATCCGAGGCTTAATCTCTATAGGGGAGTCAATGTGTTCGTTCATACAGATGTTTCCTCGCTAATTTAAAAAAACTAATATAAAGCTGTATCTATGTCAGCAAGACAAGTAGGAATTTAAATTCATGTATATTTTCTCATGTTCGACAAAAAATTAATAAATATTAATATTAAATATTACAATTTATTTACAATATTAGTAATATGAAACGTATTTAAATATATCTGTTTTTATATATATATCTGGGTACATATATGTATTTAGTCTCATTAGTTATTAAATATAATTATAATAAGAATACTTCTTAATAATGTAAATAATAATAATAACACTTTATAATAATGTAAAGGTTATAATAATTATATTATTGATAATAATAATATCCATAAGTTTTATAACAATAATATTATTAATGATAATATTATAATAATTTAAATTTATCACACTTCGTATCTATATGTATATTACCACTAATACTTCTTATAGTAATGAGAGTAATATTATTGTTGTATAAAATTTTAATGTATTAATATTACATGTTATCGTTTATAATTTATATTATGTAATAACTTATTTTGGATAGTAATAATATAATATATAATTTAATAAATCTTTCACTACTTGTCACATTTGGTCCCTCCCCATCAACCTATAGTTTGCATAGTCCTTAACTTAACTAACCAAGAGGTTATCTCAACTTACAAGGTTAGTCCTCTATTTAACAATTTCTTTAAGTTAACTTACATTACACAACTAGTCCTTATTCTAACCAAAGTCACACTAGTGCTTATATTCTTAAAACATAAACATAACATTTCATTAAAATAACAATTAAAATAGTAATATAAAATTACCATGAAAATTGGGGCGTCACAAAAAGTCAGATCTAGTAGGTCTTAGAGACTTCCGACCCATAAGAATAATTAGAATTATCTATACAATCATAGCTAAGATTTAGGCCAACCGGCTTCAGAAGGTGATTTCTTCATTTGTCACTGGTGAACAACGCGCGTTCCTTAAGAAAAGGTTTATCTAAGATGAGGTGCTTGAAATGAATATAACAATCAATGACATGAATAGGCATAAGAAGAAAAGCATCATCGTTAAAGCGTATTATGAGGAAATAAGTTGATAGTTTAAGGTGGAATTTCTTGCTATACATGATGAAATACATGGGTATCGGGGAAAGTTGCAGGAGTTGGATGATGGCATGTTTAAAGTCGGATTCAATATTAATTCTCGTAAATTCATCATCAACAAAAGAGTTTAAGCCGAAACGCAGGGTTCGACAAGGAGACTCATTTTCCTCTTTTCTTTTCATAATTAATTTAGAAGGTTTGAATACCCTTTCTAGAAAAAGCTTTACGGTCTTGAAACCGAAAAAAAAATCGTGTGCATTGAAGAAAGAATTCAATGAAAGGATGGCTCATGGAATGGAGAATGGAAATGGACAAAATCTCTATGGGAAGAGCAAGGGGAGTCTCGCGTGGATTTTTCTAATGGTTGATCTTCTCTTGTATATTTTAGCAGGAACATGGATAAGTGTGAAAATTACAAGCCACAAATTGTGGTCTTGGATTATATTGATATATATATATATATATATATATATATATATAGAGAGAGAGAGGGAGAGAGAATTACAAGGAATTACAATTGAATACAATATACAATTACCCTAATAAAGAGATATTCAATAACTAACAAATCTTATCTTTTAATATTACCAAGACCCCCCTCAAGCGAATGGGAGGTGGACCGACCCGAAGCTTGGCACGAAAAGAGTCAAATATCGGCTTAGAAAGACTCTTGGTAAAGATGTCAGCAAGCTGAAGAGTAGTAGGCACAAACTTGATTATTAACTTCCTCGATGAAACAAGTTCACGAACAAAATGATAATCAATATCAATATGTTTGGCGCGCTTGTGCGAGACAGGATTCTGACTCCAGAAGAGAGCACTGTTGTTATCACACAAAATGGTTGGTCGAGATGGGGGAAGAACGTTAAGCTCACGCAAAAGATGAGTAATCCACACGATTTCAGCAGCGGTGGCAGCTAAGGCACGATATTCAGAATCACAACTTGAGCGGGCAACAGTAGGTTGTTTTTTCGCACTCCAGGACATAAGATTTCCCCCAAGGAAGATAGAATACCCGTAGGTCGAGCGACGCGTTTCAATACAGCGAGCCCAGTCGGCATCAGAATATCCGAGAATTGTCGGTACAGTCGAATGAAGGAAAGATATCCCATAGTTAACAGTGCCTTTGACTTATCACAAAATCCTCTTAGCTGATTGAAAATGATCAACCGTAGGTTACTGGAGAAACTGACTTACTTGGTTTACTGCATACGAAATATCCGGCTGAGTAATAGTAAGATACTGAAGTGCACCAACAAGAGAATGATATTGTGCCGGGTCTGCAAATGGAACACCCTTAGAAGTAAATAGTTCAGCACTAGCAAGAGGTGTACCTATGGGTTTCGAGTCAAGTAAGTCAGCACGCAGTAATATATCATGTGCGTACTTTGTTTGGCTAAGGAACAAGCCTGTAGTAGTATACGTAACTTCTAGTCCCAGAAAATAGTTAAGAAGACCAAGATCCTTGATAACAAACTCTTTGTGAAGTCGAGAAATAAATCGAGTAATAGTAGCCGAATGATTGCCTGTGAGGATGATATCATCCACATACACAAGAAGATTAATCAAGCAATTGTTGCGCTTGTATACAAAAAGAGAAGGATCGGCACGGCTACATATAAATCCAAGTTGTAAGAGAAACGTGCTAGGATGTTGAAAACAAGCACGTGGAGCTTGTTTAAGACCATATAAGCACGCTTGAGCTTGCACACATGAGTTAGATGTTTTGGATCAACGAACCCAAGAGGTTGTTCCATATGGACGGTTTCATTTAAGTGGCCATTAAGAAAAACATTCTTTACGTCAAGTTGATGCAACGACCATTTGTTAAGAACAGCAAGTGAAAGAACAATACGAACCGTTGAAGCCTTGACTACCGGACTAAAAGTAAAAGAATAGTCTAGATCGGTATCTGAGTAAAACCTTGGGCAACAAGTCGTGCTTTGTAGCGATCAATGGAACCATCAGAAAGATATTTCGTACGAAACACCCATTTTGAGCCGACAACATTTGTGTGAGGAGGACGTGGGACAAGTTCCCACATATTATTAACCTTCAAAGCATGCATTTCATCTTTCATTGCTTGAAACCAAGCGGGATCTTTAGATGCAGTTTTAAAACTACGTGGTTCCCTAGAAGCAAGAAGAGCCTGATGTAATTTGGTAGGCTGGAGAAATACAAGATCAAGTCGATGTCGTGGTTTGAATATACATGCCTTAGATCGAGTTGTCATGGGATGACCTGATATACTTGGAATGGAAGCCGTAGGCGCACTTGAAGTAGTAATCATAGGTGCACTGGAAGTAGTAACCGTAGGTGTAGGTGGTGAGGTTGATGTAGAAGATGTAGGAGTAGTATCTATAGTATTATGTTGAGGCTCATCACACATTGCACACATATGAGGTGTGGCGGAGTCTACATGTGGTTGAGATATAGTATGTGACGAAGTGGAAGAGACATCCCCATCTTGAGCAGAAGGAGAGAGTGAAATATAATCATTGTATTAAGAAAAAATAAGTGATGCTGGATCAACCGAAGGATACTTTCCCAAATACGGAAATTGGGCTTCATCAAAGTGTCCATGACGTGTAATAAACACACGACCCGAGGAGATATCGAGAAAACGATAGCCGTTATATTGTGTACTGTAACCAATAAAGACACATGCTGTGCTACGAGGAGCTAATTTGTGTGGAGCATAATCGCGTAAATAGGGATAAACGCAACACCCAAAGGTGCGGAAATTCTCATAATGTAACATCCCGCCTTTTTCCGTTATACAATTTTAAACTCCGTTATATGTTTATAACATCTCCCGTTATTACGCATTTTAAATTAACTTGTTTAGGTAATTTTACGCACCCGCAAATCGAACTCGAGGGACTAGTTTCGCCAAAATGCCAAAGAGGTGACTAGCTTTTGACTAGTCAAACCCACCTCCCCATTTCTTTTCCATTTTCTCTAATTACTTTCAAAGTTTCTCTCAAATCTTCAAACAAGAATTCATCATCTAAAACAAATCGATCAAGCTTCAACCAAAACAAATTACATATTTAGAATCCTTACAACTTCCTCTTCGATTCCATACCGATTTCATTACATTTGGGTAACTTTCTAAAATCAATAGATTTTGTGTTCTTGATGTTTTTAACTTATAAAGTTGTTAATTAGTGTCTATGGCTCAAGTCTAACATGAATATATGATTTATATGTTCGATTTTGTTATTTGAAGTAACTAGCATGAACATAAACTTTGGTGTGTTTGATTTGGTGATTTGGTTGTTTGAATGATGTTAAATGTTATATATGCATGTATTAAATGTGTTCCTAGTATCACTAGCTTCAATTTGATGTGTAGGTTGCTTGAGAAAACTCCATAAACTTGATTAGTGATTTTGATGAATTTGGGTTAGGGTTTGATAAGCTTGAAATGAATATTTGATGCATTGAATTTCATGAATTATTGTTAGTAAGTAGTTAGTTGTACTGTATTCTCGATTACCTACAAAACGGCGTGTTGTATGTATGCATTAAATGCCCAAATCATAAATGTGCACTTATCAAATTTGAGTATTAAATGTGTGCATTGATTGATCATTCGATTTGAAAAGTCGGTTATTTCAATTAATGTTTTCGGTTGGTGAAATGTGCTTAGTTGTCTTCCTTGTCAAAAGAGCTTTCCAACTACATAAGGTACGAGTCATAAGTGTTTACGGTTTGTGATTTGTGTTTGTTCGAAGTTTGGAAAAAGACTTGAACATTTGAGACTGACCAGGTACCAGCACCCGTTATATGCCGCGGCGCGGCAGCCTTGGGTCGTGGCGCGACATATAACGTGTCCAGGTTCTGACCTCCATGGTCAAAATATGGAAAATGTTTGGCACGCTATGGACCTCCGATTTACATGAGACTTGTTCTAACATGCTTATATATGAATAAAAACTTTAGAAAAATAGTTCGGGACCCGACCCGAACGTGTTGACTTTTTCGTTGACTTTGACCGACCAAAGTTTGACTTTTTGTCAAACTTAACCAAATGATTATGCAATCTTTCTAACTTGTTTCTATACTTGTATCTTGCATGAAATTTGAAAATTTGATTCGCATGCTACATAATCAAGTCATAACGAGCCATAGGACTAATTGAACATCTTTGACCTATCGTGTTTACCGTTATTGATACGACCTACTTGTTTAGGTCAAGACTAGCATTATCCTTTGCACACATCACTTGTCGAAGTACTTATTTACTCTTGCGCTCAAGGTGAGATCATAGTCCCACGTTTACTCTTTTGAACTTATATTTGGGATGAGAAAACATAAACGTTTCTTTTTAACTAAGTGAACACAAGTACAGGAAAACAAACATTCTACATACGAGTTTAGAACGAAATCCTCAATTCGATTATCATTAGTTACACTTGCAGGGTGTAAGTGTAGGCGTGAACTTATGTTGTATGGCCATATGGGTTTGACAAACCCTCATCTTGGACGGTTCGCTACCGTCTACGGATGAAATATATTTTCGAGAAACAGTGTTGTTCTAGCACTATTAATGGGGTTCAACGGACGGAATGTTAAGCCTTGATAATTGGGTGCTCGTGAATATTAACTTTTAGAATGTATTACTATTTATCAATGTTGCAAATCTTGTGGTTCGACTTACTTTTACTCACTTACTTATTTAAACCTATGATTTCACCAACGTTTTCGTTGACAGATTTCTATGTTTTTCTCAGGTCCTTGATCATTAGGTGATACATGCTTCCACACTTTCTTTTTGATACTTGCTTTGGATGTCGAGTACACTTGCATATGTGGAGAGTCTTTTGACTACTTTAAACTGTGTCGCACGTGTTTCATTTGTACTTTAAACATCGTTATGTACTAGTTATGGAAACTACTTTTGTAAACTTTGAAACATCCACACTTATGAAATGAATGCGACATATTTTCGGTCAAACTTTATCTTAAAGACTTATGACCATGTAATGGGACCTACGTAGATGGCGCCGTCAAACATGATTTGGTCGGGTCGCTACACATAATTCGGCTGTGTGAAGTATATTAGTTCAAATGGAGAATTAAAGTCGATAACACGTGATGGCAAACGATTAATAATGTAAACCGCAGAACTGAATGCATCAACCCAGAGAGAATCCGGGGCATGAGAGTTAAACAACATAGCTAAGCCAGTTTCTGTAATGTGCCGATGTTTTCGTTCGGCTCGACCATTTTGCTGAGGCATGTATGGGCACGATATACGATGATGTCATACCCTCAAATAGGGCCTAGGTTATTTGTGACTAATTATATCAAATCACAGTTGTACAAATGAGAACGACTCTAAATGAGACGTTTTATTTATTAAATAAACAGCGGAAGCATTATTCAAAGGTTTGCATCATAAGAGTACAGTAAATGGGAAATGTCTAAATAACATGATAAATATGAATGATGGACTCCATGCAAGCAGCAAAGCATACATCAATCATCTAGAAGCAAGTAGCAGCTAGCTCAATCATCACCTGAGACAAAACATGCTTAAAGTGTCAACCAAAAAAGTTGAGTGAAATTCATAGGTTTATAAATAATATCCAAAGTTTTAGACTACAAGATTTAGTTTAAAGTTGATCAATATAGATATATCAATCTAAAAGTGTTGTTGTAGTTTGTAATATCGCTACTAAACAATTTACCCTATGACACCTTGTACTGTCAGTGTCGTGGAATCATTATTATGTAACCAAAGACCAACAGTCGAATGGTTAGAGACGTTACTCTCAATAGGCCTACTCACAATAATTAATTTTGCATTTAAACGTAGCAATTAACGATATTACGGTAGGGATTTAGCATGAATCAAAGCATGACATCATAGTTAACAATTTAGTACTTGTGTCTAAGCGTAAAACAGTTATAAAGCAAGCATGTGTCTCACCCCAAAAGTTGTAAAACAGTTATGAAACAGTAAAAAGTGGGGCTATGAAGTTCACCTTAAATAGCAGTTGAAGATAATCCACAAAGAAAAGAAATGACGGAAGTAAGTAACGGAGATCTCAACCTAGAGATATAACGTTTAGTCAGTTATGTTCTAACAGAAAAAAAGTATGTCTATTAATATAAGGATTATATTAATAGTGACAATTTATAGTAAGAGTTTCTACTTTTGAAAAGTTTCCATTTAAAGCAGGTTTATAGTTTTAGAACGTTTGGGTTATAATCCTCCACAAGACGTTGTACAACTTCGTCCAAACTTCGTTGCTATTAAGTAAGTCGGGATGACCAGATGTAACCGGGGGTCAGGAACTTTCAGTTGGACTATAAGTCTACAACCTTTCGTTTAATCCAAAACCTTATTCCCATTATGGCAACCTAGACATCATCCACTTTACCGTAAATAGCGGTGAGTTCGTATAAGTCATACGTTATCTTTTGATCATAACCTTCACCCATTATGTGAGTATAGAAATACGACATGTTTATGTATTAATAATATGATATTAATAAGTTTATTGTTATCGTATTAATAATTCGATTATCTTTATTATTTATTTAAGTGTATATAAGTTTAGGTTTATTATTATATATATTATTGTATTTTATGAATTAATAAAGTATATGTATGTATAATAGGGAAAGGAATTAATTAGTTATTATAAGTATTATTTTGATGTTTTATAATAATAGTAACAATATAATATTAATGTATTTAATTAGTTTAGCCGAATTATATACATATACGATTTAATTTGTTGATTAATTCCATTAGTCACCTAAAAATTTTGTTCATAATTTTTATAACTCTAGTTAGGTATATGAATCAGTAGAAACATTTACAAAAATAATTTTTCCAAGTTTTTATATTTATTTCCATTTTTCTTTGCATATGTTCTCGGTTTAGATTAAATCAAAGTTAATTAGGTAATAAATATCAAATCGACCTAAATAAATAATTTTATATTTTTTACAGGTTCTATATTCTGTAAAAATGTTATAAAAATTATTAAATCAAATTTTATATCAAAATATTATTTATTTAAAGTTTTCTAATTATTTAACCATTCTAATTGGCCTATAATTAAATAAATAGGAAAAACAATTTAAAATTAATTTTTATATTTTTTTATAGTATCTAGTGATGCTACTAATCATATAAAAATTTTATAAAAATAGATTTAATACGCGTTTGTATTTATTTTGTATTTTCTTTTTTATTTCTCTCGGTTTAGAATAATGCAAAAGTAAATTCTATTTAAATACTAATCGACCCATTTATTTAATTTTTATAATTTTCACTTGTTTATAAAAGTATAGTAATATCAAAAAAAATTATAATTATTTTTATTACTGTTTAATATTTTATTACGAATTTTTCATAATTTTTGTGTTTAATTAATAAGTAATTCGTAATTAAATATAAATAATATTCCAAAAATTCTAAAAATCATTTTTACATGTTCCTTAACAGTTCCAACTAATTTTTATACAATTCTTACTGATCTTAATATTTTATATCATTTATATCTATTATATATATATATATATATATATATATATATATATATATATATATATATATATATATATATATATATATATATATATATATATATATATATATATATATAGCGGTTTTGATTAAAATATAGAATATATATATAAAATTGTAAATAAATTTTGATTTCAATTCTAGTATTCTTCTTATGTTAATTTAAAGTTATGAAAATATTTTTTCCAGTTTTTAAGTACATATACTAATTTTTATTGATTTAAAGTATATATATACTAACCGAAACAAAAATAAAAAAATATATATATAGCACAACATATAAATTAATATTTCGAATTTAATAACTTATATGTGATTAATAGAATCTGTAAAAATTATTTTTACTAATTTTAATGATTTATAACTATTTAATCCGATTTATATATTATTTTATGTAAATCTAAAGAAAAAAATGAAATAAAAAGAAGAAAAAGAAAGTACCTCAAATTTCTTCAAAATTTTGAGAGAAAGATTTAGAGGTTATGTGAAAAATATATGAGTTTTAGGTTGGTATTTATAGGTAAAAATGGTTGGTGAAAAGAAAAAAATATAATAAAATAAAGGTGTTAATTTTGACAAAATAATAAAAACATGTTAAAATGTTTTTAATAAGTTTTTTTGTTTTTGAAAATATTTAGTCAAAATTCATGGGCTCATTATTTAATTTATAAAAAAAATCTTATTTTTTTTTATAAGCTAAAAATATAAATAATGATTAAAATAACTTATCATTTAATTAATAATTATGTTACATATAGTTTTATATATAATACACATTAATATTAATATTAACTAAAGTTATTTTATATAATTAGTATAAACTTTAGTTAACAAAATGTGTCGACAAAAAAAAATATTTAATCAACGTCGAATTTAATCATATATTAAGTATGGATAACAACCCTAGGGGCAAATTAGTCAATTCAAGTATGGAAATATGAGGGTTGTTATAGTACCTACCCGTTAAAGAAATTTCGTCCCGAAATTTGACAGAGATCGTCATGGTTGATAATAAATATGTTTTCATGACGGATATGAGTTGAAAAATAGAGTTTTATCACTATTGAGTAATAAAACAATTCGATTACGTGAAGAGTATGAGTGAAGCTATCGTAAAAAAAATGAAATGAGGAAAATAAAGATTTGTTTTAACTCTTGACGTAATTAAAGTTGATTTCCGGAATTCGAGGGATTTAAAGAAAATCTTTATAATCTGTATAAGATTTGATTCTCCGGTAATTAAGGAAATTAAAATTGCCTTGATTGTTGTGTCTGGAATTTTGCTATAAATTAGCTTCTTTTGTTTCATTATCTTCACCACTTCTGTACTTTCTTTCTCGATTCATACTTTCAAAGATTGTAAAAATGCTTCATCCAGTTCTTATCCTGGATATTTTTCTGACTATGGTTTCTGTCATTCTTGTTTTTCATTTACCCCCAGAGGAATCTATTTACTTCTACAATTACCTTGAGGTTATAGTGTTTTTAATTCTCCCGTGTCTTTATGTTGCTATACGCACTGATATACACGGTTTGTAATTTTCGTGTTGTTATCGGGCTTTATATTTTCCCTTATATGTTGGAGCTCTATGCTCTTGTTTTTCCTTTCCGACTTCAAGTCAAGCGAATAATGGTCCAGAATTCGTAGGTATGGAGTTTCGAATGATCATAATATACAAAGCAGAAGGAAAGGTAATAGCACGATTTGATTTGTCAAATTACTAGAATTACTAAGGATAGAACTATCAAGAATATATGTTCTTGATATGTTCAGAGGTTAAGTAGAATGTAAAAGTCATTTAACATGGTAAATGATGATTATAAAGTCTATGAATCATCATCTTCCATTAAAAATTTAGCATGACTTACTTTAATATAATCACGCTGGCCTGACGTCATTATATGTTACTAACTCATGCTTCAATTCCCAACACTACTTCAAATCATTCAAAATTCAAACTTGTATGTTACAGAAATATAGAAACTAAAACAGTTCCCTTTATTATGTAACACAGATAGTGCGAAGTGATAAATAATTTTGGACAAGAATAGTTATGAATGTATCTTCAGAAATATGGAAGATATTTATAACGAAAGATACGATGATATCTTAGAATTTTCTAAGATCAAATGATAACGAGAAAAATTCTTCTGTAAGGATTTAGAATGCGTAAGGAGATCTTTTGTGATTTTCATCAGAAATCGAATCATCTAGATTCTTTTATTACAGGTTTAGTCCTTGTGATTTGTCCACGGTCTCCTTCATGGTTTGCTCAATCCATTTTTCAGCACCAAATTTTCTATCGAGCTTTCCCAATACCCCATTCTTTATCATCAAACTCCTGGCCATTTAGGTCATCTACAATTTTGCAGTTTCCTCTGCATTTAATGCAGCCATATTTGAATCGTCGGTTATCAATCTGAGATGGTTTCAAGAAATTTCGTTTTTAGATGATTGAACGCTGATTGTGATCATCAAGATTCAAAGGATGTTTTCAAAAATTTTGAATTTGAAGTGTTTAAGCATAAGATGCATCCATCAATGGATCTAACAGTTGACGAAGAAATGTTTGTGATTTTCAAAAGTAAGGAATGGTAAGTTTGGTGGTTTGATGTGATAATTCATCATAGAATACGAATGAATATAATTCATGAATGTAGTGATCTTTAAGAAGATAACACTTGCTAAAGCTTTACTTAAATTCCGATATGTCAAAATCAGAATATGTATTTGAATTTGTATGAAAATGGTTGTTCTTTAGTGAACGGATACATATGTGGATGTAAGTAGTATAGTTAATGACTGTTGAATCAGAATTGAAGAATGTACGGTGTAACATATTAATGTGAGATATAAATATTTCTCGGGTATTACCTACCCGTTAAAATATTTTCACCGTCAACAGTTTGTACAACAGAATATTTAATTACAATCTTTACATACATATATATTTTCTTTCAGATGTAATCATGGATTTAATGAGTTAATATAATATTAAACTCATTTGATTTACGGTTGAAATGAGAATTAATAATCTCCAAAACCTTAGAGATTTCATAATTGTCGCGAATTTTCGCTAATGAAGTTATGAATCAATACTTCATCGTTCATTGTTATTGATATATCTCGGTATATGATGTTGGTGCTCGTGGATTTCTTGTGAAATTCACAAGGCACGAATAATGTTTTCTAGAAAGTTTTGAGTACATCGAAAATGGAAGTGTAAAATCAAACATGTATTTGAATAATACACTTGATTTATTATGAAAATGGAGTTTAGTGTGCTGAAGCAGTGATTAACGATTGTTAAGTCATTAACGAAGGATGTACATCATAGCATATTAGTGATATGAATTAATCGAGTAGTATTTACTAGTTAAGATTCACTCGTAATAGCTTAGTACGAAAAGATTTATTATTGTTCTAAACCATATATATATATATATATATATATATATATATATATATATATATATATATATATATATATATATATATATATATATATATATATATATATATATATATATATAAAGTATACATATATAATTCTTCAGGAAGAATGAGTCAATACATCTTAACTCATTATTACTAATATTCTTTTGTATCTATGGGGCGTATGATGTTAATGTTTGAGGTACTGAGTGTGATGTTGAGGCGTGGAATGCAGATGTTGTTGTTGGTGAAGCTGATGCTGTTGGCGGTGATGCTGATGGTACTGGTGGTGCTGGTTATGCTGCTGGTGCTACTGCGGGTGCTCGTAGGTTTTGCACCATATTTTCCAAAGCTACTACACGAGCGCGAAGCTCGTTGACTTCTTCTATTATTCCGGGATGATTGGCGGTTCGGACAAGGGGATGAATAAGATCTGAAATTCTAGATATTATATATTCATGACGAGATATCCTGGAAATGAGGGTGAAAATAGTGTTCCGAACGGGTTCGCCGGTAAGTGCTTCAGGTTCTTCGCCAATAGGGCAATGTGGTGGGTGAAAAGGATCACCTTCTTCACTTCGCCATTGATTAAGTAGACTACGAATCCACCCCCAATTCATCTAGAAAAGGTGATGACTAATTGGTTGGTTCATTCCGGTTACACTGCCATTAAAGCTTGAGGAGTTCGAGGAATCAAGTGAGAAATCCATATTATCTGATCGGAATAAGGGTTTTTGTTATAAGATGAGTGTTGAATATTGAATGATATATTTGTCTTCTTGATATACGTATATATAGCAAAAAGATTTCCGTAATTTACCGAGAAAATTTAGAAAAAGTGTTAGACAAAGTCTATTAAGATAGATATGATATGATATAATAAGATATGATGTGTCTATACTCCAATAATAGCAGTATGACGTGTCGAGATCATAAAATGATAAGTACGTAATCTGATAATCTTTCGATTAAAGACTTTCAATTCGTAATGGCCTATTCAGGTCTAGGGGCTTGAGCTATAGGATCCTTTAAATCGATAATCCAAACCCTTCTATTCTAGAGTTTCGTAGACACCATCCGTCAAGAAAATTCAATGATTAAAAAATAACAAGAAATCAAAGATTTAAAAGTAATGAATATGAGTAGTGATGACATTATAATGTCTTTGAGATTCTCGATAACTCAATGACATTTTCCGGTTCACAAACCGATGCATAAAGGCATAAAGCATATAGGTACGTGATATAACAAGGAGGTTATATACGTTTGAGTATGAATAGTAACAAATATAGGAGTTTTCAAAAATCATGGATAACATTTCATGTAATACATATGTAATACACAAAACTATGATAGATGACATAGGAATGTCGAGAACAGTGTCGCATTTAAATGTGGTGGCGAAATTGAATAGTACTTAGGAGAATGAGCAGAGTTCTTAGATTGGCTCGGCATTCTAAGATAAGTAAAGTTTCTAAAGTATAGTGTAGCATTTAACAGTTAAAGGCAACAATTAAAGGCACTATAGTCAAGGAAAGTTGTAGTCCTACATTGCTAAGGTACCTAATTGTATAAGGCACACTTAAAATGCAATCATGGTTCTCTACAACAGCCTGCTCTGATACCAATCTGTCATACCCCCAAATAGGGCCTAGGGTATTTGTGACTAATTATATCAAATCACAGTTGTACAAATGAGAACGACTCTAAATGAGACATTTTATTTATTAAATAAACAGCGAAAGCATTATTTAAAGTTTTACATCATAAGAGTACAGTAAATGGAAAATGTCTAAATAACATGATAAATATGAATGATGGACTCCATGCAAGCAGCAAAGCATACATCAATCATCTAGAAGCAAGTATCAGCTAGCTCAATCATCACCTGAGACAAAACATGCTTAAAGTGTTAACCAAAAAGGTTGAGTGAAATTCATAGGTTTATAAATAATATCCAAAGTTTTAGACCACAAGATTTAGTTTAAAGTTGATCAATATAGATATATCAATCTAAAAGTGTTGCTGTAGTTTGTAATATCACTACTAAACAATTTACCCTATGACACCTTGTACTGTCAGTGTCGTGGAATCATTATTATGTAACCAAATGTGACGACCCGGAAATTTTTGACCAAATTTAAACTAAATCTTTATATGATTCCGACAAGTCAAGCAAAGTCTACAATGTTGAGTCTTAAAATTTTTGGAACTGTTTACATGAGTATAATTAACCTTGCCTATTCCGACGATTCACAAACAAATAGATGTAAATATGTATATATATATATATATATATATATATATATATATATATATATATATATATATATATATATATATATATATATATATATATATATATACAAATATAAATATGTTTATGTATATAATATTTTAAAAATTAATAAAGTATACTTTAATTATGTAAAATAAAATACAAAACAATATATAAGATAATTAAGTGGATATTGAAATAAATATATATATGACTTCTATATACAAATAAGATAACATGTATATTGTAAAATACATAATATACATATAAACATTAAATATCCTATACATTAGGTAACTAGTAAATAGGATATAATTAATTAATTATAATAAGAAAGTATTAAATGTAATTACAAGTTTAATTATAATTATTACATTATTATTACATTCATTATTACTATTAATATTAGTGTTATTAGTATTATTAAAATTATAACATGAAATTACCATATGTAACTTGTAATATTATTGTGTTATTACAATTATTGTTATTAACAATATTAACATATTATTATTATTATTATCTTTATCAATATTATCATTATTAGCATGATTACTAAAAATTATTTTTTTATCATTATTATTCTTATCATTAATAATGTAATATCAGTTTTATTAATTATTTTTAACATAAATAATATTAGAAATTCTATTATTAATATTTGTGAGTATATTATTATTATGATGATTGTTATTAAAAATTAATATTATTATTATTTTTATTATTATTACAGAATTAATATTATTGTATTTATATTTATTAGTTATTAACATTATATAAATTCAATTAAATGATCCTGTATCAATCACTATCTTTCTTTTTGTAAATTTTCTTCTCTTACAGCTCATACATTTGTATTCTGTCGAGTGATTTAGCTAGGATCCAACTTCAATCAATTTTAGTTGCTGTATTAGACACTCATAAGCACGATATATTTGAACAATCTCAGTTAGTTGTTGAGGAAAAAAATAGAAAAGATAGAACATCCATTTTTATTCTTTGCACGATAACTTTTTTCACCATAATTCAGTTTCGAATGAATTTTCAAAAACTAAAAATGCAGTCTCGTTAGGAATCTATAGTCTAAACTATCTGCAAAATCTCTTGTTCCAATTCCTCAAATTGAAATCGAATTTTTGAGTCAAAGTTTTAGAAACAAAAGTCAACTAAATCGTTCTTCACGAAAATTTGAACTCATTTTGATGATTTAAGATCGAATAATGATCCAGGAAGTTTATAGGTATGTTTTACTACCTAATTCATATTATATTTTTTGTCCAAAACAGTCTCAAATTCGATATTTGATTTTGAGTTCATGTTCTTGAACTTTGAAAAAGTAAACACTCGAATTTGAATTTCATTTAAAAATCTATAAATGTAGTTGTATTAAGATTACTATAAAAAATCTTTCTGCAAAATTAGAGGTTCCAATTCGTTAAATTGAGTAAGAATTTGAGAGTCAAAGTTTTAAAATTAAAAAGTCAATATTTGTTCTCCAATCAAATATGAGTTCTAATGGATGTTTCTGTTGAAATTGACGATTCGGAAGGTTTATATAAACAATTTAAAACTTAGTTTGTGTAAAAATCTTTGTCCAAAAATTGCTTGAAGATGAAGAACATTATTTTTTTTTTGTGTAACAAGCTGCGACATTTTTTTGGGGGCTTTCTAATGGTAGTTTCACACATTAAAATTCATTATTATTATTATTTATTGTTATTATTATTATACTAATTATTCTTGTTATTGTTATTAGTATTATTATTATTATTGTTATTAGTATTATTATTTTTAAGATCATCATTAATATAATTATCAATATTGTTATTATTAGTAACAAAATTATTATTATCTTTACAAATATAAGCTTTATGATATAATTATGATTATAATACAAGTATGAAGATTACTATTATATATCGCTAATAGTTGTATTTTATTATGATTATGATTATGATTAGGATTATTATTATGAAAATAATACAAATTATAATTATTTTCGCAAATATTAGTATTAGTATCTTTTTACAAATAATAGAATTGTTAATATTAACATAAATATTATTAATTATATTATCACGAGTATTATTATTATGTAAGTACTAAAATCGATATCATAATGATCACTAACCATAAAATTTATATTTTTACAAGTATTATTATTAATATCATTGTTATTATCTAATAGAATTATTATTAACATAAATATATTATTAATATTACTATCATTATTTGTACTAATATTAACTTAGTATAATTTGAACTACTGTTTCGATAAACAAATGAAATACATACATAAATATAGATATCTAACACATATAACATAATAAAATTTAATATTTTTATATACAAAATGAACATATAAAGTATATATAAATTATTAACATAAAAATGATATAACTAATACATTTATATATATGTGTGTGTTCAATTACAACTATGAATATTAATAAATATACAAATGATATAGGTTCATGAATCTGAGGCCAACCCGGCATTGTGCAGTTTCGTCGTATGAATATTTTTACTACAAAATATTGTACTGTGAGTTTCATTTGCCTTTTTACCCTTTATATTTTTGGGCTGAGAATACATGTGAAATTTTTATAAATGTTTTACGAAATAGACACAAGTAATCGAAACTACATTATATGGTTGAATTATCGAAATCGAATATGCCCCTTTTTAGTCTGGTAATCTAAGAATTAGGGAACAGACATCCTAATTGACGCGAATCCTAAAGATAGATCTATCGGGCCCAACAAGCCCCATCCAAAGTACCGGATGCTTTAATACTTCGAAATTTATATCATGTCCGAAGGAGGATCCCGGAATGATGGGGATATTCTTATATGCATATTGTGAATGTCGGTTACCAGGTGTTCAATCCATATGAATGATTATTTTTGTCTCTATGCATGGGACGTATATTTATGAGAAATAAAAATCTTGTGGTCTATTAAAATATTGGAAATATTTATTTATGTTAAACTAATGAACTCACCAACCTTTTGGTTGACACTTGAAAGCATGTTTATTCTCAGGTACGAAAGAAATCTTCCGCTGTGCATTTGCTCATTTTAGAAACATTACTTGGAGTCATTCATGGCATATTTCAAAAGACGTTGCATTCAAGTCATCGAGTTCATCAAGATTATTATTAAGTCAATTATAGTTGGATATATTCTGAAATGGTATGCATGCCGTCAATTTTCGTTGTAAAGAAAGATTGTCTTTTAAAATTGAATGCAATCTTTGTAAAATGTATCATATAGAGGTCAAATACCTCACGATGTAATCAACTGTTGTGAATCGTTTATAATTGATATGGACTTCGTCCAGATGGATTAGGACGGGTCCTTTCAGTTGGTATCAGAGTGGTGGTCTTAACGAACCAGGTCTTGAATTAGTGTGTCTAACTGATAGTTGTTTAGATGCATTAGTGAGTCTGGACTTCGACCGTGTCAGCATGTCAAAAGTTTTGCTTATCTTTTCGTGTCGAAAATTACCTGCTTATCATCCTTAAAGTCTAGACACATCTTAATGCCTCTATTGCATAGATAGTGTATAGATAAATTCGTATCTTTGCTTATTTGTTACTGTAAACCTCTCCTGACATATTCCGTAGATTCCTTCGTAACTTATGGAATTTTAGTATTTTATATGCATATGTAAATTATGTATGGCAGGGTACTAATCTACATCCTATAATCTATTCTTATCGAAAATCCTTCATCTGATCGTACGAGATGAATCCCTCAACCAGTTCGAATTCCTCGAATTTCGACAGCTATTCCGATATGGAGTTTCACATAAGCTCCAGAAGCAGTGTCACCAGAATGAATCAACCAATCAGCCATCCCCAATTCATCTGATGGGTTCGTAGCTTACTTAATCATTGTAGGCAAGAAGAAGGTGATCCCTTCCACCAACCGAATTCACCTTTTGGAGAAGAACCTGAAGCACTTACTGGCGAACCTATTCGTAACACCATTTTTACCCTCATTTCCCGAATATCTTGCCACGACTATATCATAACTCAGATTCTAAACCTTATTCATCCGCTCGTTTCGACCGACAATCATCCCGGAGTAATCGAAGAAGTCAACGAGCTTCGCGCTTGAGTAATCAATTTGGAGAACATGGTGCAAAACTTACCAGCTTCAGCAACATCACCGACACCAACAGTACCATCAGTAACAGCACCTGTATCATCAATAATCCATGCCTCAATATCACATTCTGTACCACGAGCATAATCATCGTTCTACGTATTGTTCTATCTATTTTATCTTCGTTCGACATGGCGATTATGTAATCTCTAATGTTTTATAGATTATGTATCTTGGTGTAACGGTAAATCAAATGAGATTAATACTATATTAACTCATTAAATCTATAATTACATCTGAAGAAAATATATATTTAAGTATGTTTTCATAAAGATTGTAATTAAAAATTCTTTTGTACAAACTGTTAATGGTGAAAATATTTTAACGGATAGATAATACTCGAGGAATATTTAGATTTCACATTAATAAGTTACACTGTACACTCTTCGAATCTGATTCAACGGTCATTTACTATTCTACTTACATCCACGGATATACGTATCCGATCACCGCAGAATAACCATTTTTATTCGATTTCATATTTGGATTTTGACCTATCAGAATCCAACATGTGGCATAATGAAGAAATAATGGACACAATAAAAATTGATTAGAAACAGACTAATTAACAATATGAAATTTTGTTAAGAATCCACGCTAACTGTTCCTAGCTAACTGTTCCTAGCTAATTGATTACATTTTATTTATCGCAGTTTATTTATCGCAATTTAATTATCGTAATTTTATTTATTGTCATTTAATTTATGTTATTTACTTTACGCATTTTATTTATCGTCATTTAATTCTGTATTTATTTTACGCACTTTAAATATCGGGACACGTATACAAGGTTTTGACATATCATATCGACGCATATATATATGTTATTTGGAATAACCATAGACACTCTATATGCAGTAATGATCGAGTTCTCTATACAGAGTTGAGGTTGATTCTATAATAATATATATACTTTTAGTTGTGATCGAGTCTGAGACATGTACACGGGTCATGACACGTATTAGTTAATTTGAATATTATATATTAAACTATATATGAATTATTAGACTATCAACTGTGGACTATCGACTGTGGACTAATAACATTGGACCATTAAAATGAATTAAAATATTGATTATAACATACAAAACCAAACAATTCTTCAAGTTGCCACTTGATTCCATCTTAAACCTCATTTGTATCTTGACGATTACAATCTGCGTTCAAACCTTTCATGATTCTTGAAAACACCTCAATCGAGAGGATGAACCAACCGCACTTCATCTACGGAAGGAAATATTTATGCATATAGTTATACAGCTGAAAAACTCTCAGAATCTGAGCAAACGTTTAACACGTATCTGTGCTAATTCCTTTAGCGTTATTATTACCGAAAATAACTTTGCAATTCCTCTCCAAATTAGCCAAGTTTATCACAGCTCCAGCAAGACAACTTCGACTTTCCATTCAAAACAACCTTATTATAACCTTGATATATATGCGTGCTCATTTATTGTTACCAGAAACCCTTTTATATTCCACCATATTACCATCAGCGTTTAATTATCTTAAAACACAATTCTCCTGAAAACACCTCGGATGGATAACCGATGATTCAAATATGGCTGCATTAAATGCAGAAGAAACAGTAAAATTGTAGATGGCCTAGATGGCCAAGGGTTTGATGATAAAGAATGGAGTGTTGGGAACGCTCGATAGAAAATTTGGTACTGAAAAATGGATTGAGCTAACCATGAAGGAGACCAAAAATGAATACAAGGACCAAACCCTAAATTCAAAGAACCCAGATTAATCTGGATCTAACGAAATCTTAGAGAATATCTTGCTACGAAGTCATATTAAAATCTTGCGGAAAATTTTTTTCCTCATCAACCTTCGAACTTAGAAATTCCAAAATATCATCAAAAATATCTTCGATGTTTCTGAGGATATTTTCATAAATATTCTTGTCCGAAATTATCTACCTCTTCGTGTTTTCTGTATTCCATTATATTGGAAACTTCTATAAATTTAAGTATAAATTATGAATGAATTGTGGAGAAGTGTTGGGAATTGAAGCATGGGTTAGTATAATATAATGACGCTTGGCCAACGTAATTATATTACATTAAGTCATGCTGAGTTTCTAATGAAACGTGATGATGGTTCACAGTAGATCATACCATCATCATGTGCCATGTTACATAACTCTTTCATTCTAATTAACCTCTGAACATATCAAGAAAATATATTCTTGATAGTTCTATTCTCAGTGATTTTAGTAATTTGACAAATCAAATCGTGCTAATACATTCATTTCTGCTTAGAATATTATAATCATTCGAAACTCTATAACTACAAATTCTGGACCATTATTCGCTTGATTTAAAGTCGGGAAGAGAAAACAAAAGCATGGAGCTCCGAAATATAAAGGAGGATATGAAACCCGAAAACAACACATAAATTAGAAACCATGTATATCAATGTTTATAGCAAAGTAAAGACACGGGAGAATTAAAAATATTATAACCCCAAGATAATCATAGAAGTAAACAGATTCCTCTGGGGATAAATGAAAGAGAAGAATGACATAAGCGATAGTCAGGAAAATATAAAGTATTAGAACCGGATTAAACATTTTCACAATCTTTAGAAACATGGATTAAGGAAGAAAATATAGGAATGGTGAAAATAATGGAAATACCCGACAGAGCAATCGAGGCAGATGACCGCATTTAATTAAAGAGATCGTAATTTCCATAAATCTCGAAGAATCAGATCTTATAGATTTCCAAGATTTTCTTTTAAATCTCTTGAACTTCGGAAATCAACCTGTCTATGTCAAAATATATGACGAAACTTTACCATTCTCATCTCACTCTTTTGCGATAGCTTCACTAATACTCTTCGCGTAATCGAATTATTTTATCCATATTACTCAATGAGGATAAAACTCCATCTATCAACTCGTATGAGTCATGAAAACATTTTTATTGTTAGCCATGATCACCTCACTCAAATTTCGGGACGAAATTTCTTTAACGGGTAGGTACTGTGACGACCCGGGAATTTCCGACCAAATTTAAACTAAATCTTTATATGATTCCGACAAGTCAAGCAAAGTCTACAATGTTGAGTCTTAAAATTTTTGGAACTGTTTACATGAGTGTAATTAACCTTGCCTATTCCGACGATTCACGAACAAATAGATGTAAATATGTATGTATATATATATATATATATATATATATATATACAAATATAAATATGTTTATGTATATAATATTTTAAAAATTAATAAAATATACTTTAATTATGTAAATTAAAATACAAAAAAATATATAAGATAATTAAGTGGATATTGAAATAAATATATATATGACTTCTATATACAAATAAGATAACATGTATATTGTAAAATACATAATATACATATAAACATTAAATATCCTATACATTAGGTAACTAGTAAATAGGATATAATTAATTAATTGTAATAAGAAAATATTAAATGTAATTACAAGTTTAATTATAATTATTACATTATTATTAAATTCATTATTACTATTAATATTAGTGTTATTAGTATTATTAAAATTATAACATGAAATTACCATATGTAACTTGTAATATTATTGTGTTATTACAATTATTGTTATTAATAATATTAACATATTATTATTATTATTATCTTTATCAATATTATCATTATTAGCATGATTACTAAAAATTATTTTTTTATCATTATTATTCTTATCATTAATAATGTAATATCAGTTTTATTAATTATTTTTAACATAAATAATATTAGAAATTCTATTATTAATATTTGTGAGTATATTATTATTATGATGATTGTTATTAAAAATTAATATTATTATTATTTTTATTATTATTACAGAATTAATATTATTGTATTTATATTTATTAGTTATTAACATTATATAAATTCAATTAAACGATCCTGTATCAATCACTATCTTTCTTTTTGTAAATTTTCTTCTCTTACAGCTCATACATTTGTCTTCTGTCGAGTGATTTAGCTAGGATCCAACTTCAATCAATTTTAGTTGCTGTATTAGACACTCATAAGCACGATATATTTGAACAATCTCAGTTAGTTGTTGAGGAAAAAAATAGAAAAGATAGAACACCCACTTTTATTCTTTGCATGATAACTTTTTTCACCATAATTCAGTTTCGAATGAATTTTCAAAAACTAAAAATGCAGTCTCGTTAGGAATCTATAGTCTAAACTATCTGCAAAATCTCTTGTTCTAATTCCTCAAATTGAAATCGAATTTTTGAGTCAAAGTTTTAGAAACAAAAGTCAACTAAATCGTTCTTCATGAAAATTCGAACTCATTTTGATGATTTAAGATCGAATAATGATCCAGGAAGTTTATAGGTATGTTTTACTACCTAATTCATATTATATTTTTTGTCCAAAACAGTCTCAAATTCGATATTTGATTTTGAGTTCATGTTCTTGAACTTTGAAAAAGTAAACACTCGAATTTGAATTTCATTTAAAAATCTATAAATGTAGTTGTATTAAGATTACTATAAACAATCTTTCTGCAAAATTAGAGGTTCCAATTCGTTAAATTGAGTAAGAATTTGAGAGTCAAAGTTTTAAAATTAAAAAGTCAATATTTGTTCTTCAATCAAATATGAGTTCTAATGGATGTTTCTGTTGAAATTGACGATTCAGAAGGTTTATATAAACAATTTAAAACTTAGTTTGTGTAAAAATCTTTGTCCAAAAATTGCTTGAAGATGAAGAACATTATTTTTTTTTTGTGTAACAAGCTGCGACAGCAGCAGGTCTCCATGACTTTTTTTTTTATATTTTTTTTATATTTTTTAAAACATTGATTGATTATAAATATGTTGAAGTAGTAAATCTCTGTGTTGATGTTTTATTTCCACTTGGCAATTTAAAAACCTTAATTCGGATTTAGGATGGATTATGAGTCGATTCAGTGTTGGTGTAAAGAAGAAGATGAAAAAGCATACAAAGAAAACGGGTTATAAAAAAAAATTGGTTGGGATTTAATTCAGAAAAATGGAAAACAGTTTAGTGGTTGTGGGTGTTGGGTGTGAACGAGAGGTCTCGGGTTCGAGCCCTGCTCGTGACATTTTTTTGGGGGCTTTCTAAAGGTAGTTTCACACATTAAAATTCATTATTATTATTATTATTTATTGTTATTATTATTATACTAATTATTCTTGTTATTGTTATTAGTATTATTATTATTATTATTGTTATTAGTATTATTATTTTTAAGATCATCATTAATATAATTATCAATATTGTTATTATTAGTAACAAAATTATTATTATCTTTACAAATATAAGCTTTATGATATAATTATGATTATAATACAAGTATGAAGATTACTATTATATATCACTAATAGTTTTATTTTATTATGATTATGATTATGATTAGGATTATTATTATGAAAATAATACAAATTATAATTATTTTCGCAAATATTAGTATTAGTATCTTTTTACAAATAATAGAATTGTTAATATTAACATAAATATTATTAATTATATTATCACGAGTATTATTATTATGTAAGTACTAAAATCGATATCATAATGATCACTAACCATAAAATTTATATTTTTACAAGTATTATTATTAATATCATTGTTATTATCTAATAGAATTATTATTAACATAAATATATTATTAATATTACTATCATTATTTGTACTAATATTAACTTAGTATAATTTGAACTACTGTTTCGATAAATAAATGAAATACATACATAAATATAGATATCTAACACATATAACATAATAAAATTTAATATTTTTATATACAAAATGAACATATAAAGTATATATAAATTATTAACATAAAAATGATATAACTAATACATTTATATATGTGTGTGTGTTCAATTACAACTATGAATATTAATAAATATACAAATGAAATAGGTTCGTGAATCCGAGGCCAACCCGGCATTGTGCAGTTTCGTCATATGAATATTTTTACTACAAAATATTGTACTGTAAGTTTCATTTGCCTTTTTACCCTTTATATTTTTGGGCTGAGAATACATGCGAAATTTTTATAAATGTTTTACGAAATAGACACAAGTAATCGAAACTACATTATATGGTTGAATTATCGAAATCGAATATGCCCCTTTTTAGTCTGGTAATCTAAGAATTAGGGAACAGACATCTTAATTGACGCGAATCCTAAAGATAGATCTATCGGGCCCAACAAGCCCCATCCAAAGTACCGGATGCTTTAGTACTTCGAAATTTATATCATGTCCGAAGGAGGATCCCGGAATAATGGGGATATTGTTATATGCATATTGTGAATGTCGGTTACCAGGTGTTCAATCCATATGAATGATTATTTTTGTCTCTATGCATGGGACGTATATTTATGAGAAATAAAAATCTTGTGGTCTATTAAAATGATGGAAATGTTTATTTATGTTAAACTAATGAACTCACCAACCTTTTGGTTGACACTTGAAAGCATGTTTATTCTCAGGTACGAAAGAAATCTTCCGCTGTGCATTTACTCATTTTAGAAACATTACTTGGAGTTATTCATGGCATATTTCAAAAGACATTGCATTCGAGTCGTCGAGTTCATCAAGATTATTATTAAGTCAATTATAGTTGGATATATTCTGAAATGGTATGCATGCCGTCAATTTTCGTTGTAAAGAAAGATTGTCTTTTAAAATTGAATGCAATGTTTGTAAAATGTATCATATAGAGGTCAAATACCTCGCGATGTAATCAACTGTTGTGAATCGTTTATAATCAATATGGACTTCATCCGGATGGATTAGGACGGGTCCTTTCACCAAAGACCAACGGTCGAATGGTTAGAGACGTTACTCTCAATAGGCTTACTCACAATAATTAAGTTTGCATTTAAACGTAGCAATTAACGATATTACGGTAGGGATTTAGTATGAATCAAAGCATGACAGCATAGTTAACAATTTAGTACTTGTGTCTAAGCGTAAAACAGTTATAAAGCAAGCATGTGTCTCACCCCAAAAGTTGTAAAACTGTTATGAAACAGTAAAAAGTGGGGCTATGAAGTTCACCTTAAATAGCAGTTGAAGATAATCCACAAAGAAAAGAAATGACGGAAGTAAGTAACGGAGATCTCAACCTAGAGATATAACATTTAGTCAGTTATGTTCTAACAGACAAAAAGTATGTTTATTAATATAAGGATTATATTAATAGTGACAATTTATAGTAAGAGTTTCTACTTTTGAAAAGTTTCCATTTAAAGCAGGTTTATAGTTTTAGAACGTTTGGGTTATAATCCTCCACATTAAGATGTTGTACAACTTCGTCCAAACTTCAATGCTATTAAGTAAGTCGGGATGACCAGATGTAACCGGGGGTCAGGAACTTTCAGTTGGACTATAAGTCTACAACCTTTCGTTTAATCCAAAACCTTATTCCCATTATGGCAACCTAGACATCATCCACTTTACCGTAAATAGCGGTGAGTTCGTATAAGTCATACGTTATCTTTTGATCATAACCTTCACCCATTATGTGAGTATAGAAATACGACATGTTTATGTATTAATAATATGATATTAATAAGTTTATTATTATCGTATTAATAATTCGATTATCTTTATTATTTATTTAAGTGTATATAAGTTTGGGTTTATTATTATATATATTATTGTATTTTATGAATTAATAAAGTATATGTATGTATAATAGGGAAAGGAATTAATTAGTTATTATAAGTATTATTTTGATGTTTTATAATAATAGTAACAATATAATATTAATGTATTTAATTAGTTTAGCCGAATTATATACATATACGATTTAATTTGTTGATTAATTCCATTAGTTACCTAAAAATTTTGTTCATAATTTTTATAACTCTAGTTAGGTATATGAATCAGTAGAAACATTTACAAAAATAATTTTTCCAAGTTTTTATATTTATTTACATTTTTCTTTGCATATGTTCTCGGTTTAGATTAAATCAAAGTTAATTAGGTAATAAATATCAAATCGACCTAAATAAATAATTTTATATTTTTCACAGGTTCTATATTCTGTAAAAATGTTATAAAAATTATTAAATCAAATTTTATATCAAAATATTATTTATTTAATGTTTTCTAATTATTTAACCATTCTAATCGGCCTATAATTAAATAAATAGGAAAAACAATTTAAAATTAATTTTTATATTTTTTTAAAGTATCTAGTGATGCTACTAATCATATAAAAATTTTATAAAAATAGATTTAATACACGTTTGTATTTATTTTGTATTTTCTTTATTATTTCTCTCGGTTTAGAATAATGCAAAAGTAAATTCTATTTAAATACTAATCAACCCATTTATTTAATTTTTATAATTTTTGCTTGTTTATAAAAGTATAGTAATCTCAAAAAAAAATTAATTATTTTTATTACTATTTAATATTTTATTACGAATTTTTTATAGTTTTTGTGTTTAATTAATAAGTAATTCGTAATTAAATATAAATAATATTCCAAAAATTCTAAAAATCATTTTTACATGTTCCTTAACAGTTCCAACTAATTTTTATACAATTCTTACTGATCTTAATATTTTATATCATTTATATCTATTTTATCTACATATATATAGCGGTTTTGATTAAAATATAGAATATATATATAAAATAGTAAATAAATTTTGATTTCAATTCTAATATTCTTTTTATGTTAATTTAAAGTTATGAAAATATTTTTTTTCAGTTTTTAAGTTGTACTAATTTTTATTGATTTATAGTATATATATACTAACCGAAACAAAAATAAAAAAATATATATATAGCACAACATATAAATTAATATTTCAAATTTAATAACTTATATGTGATTAATAGAATCTGTAAAAATTATTTTTACTAATTTTAATGATTTATAACTATTTAATTCGATTTATATATTATTTTATGTAAATCGAAAGAAAAAAATGAAATAAAAAAAAGAAAAAGAAAGTACCTCAAATTTCTTCAAAATTTTGAGAGAAAGATTTAGGGGTTGTGTGAAAAATATATGAGTTTTAGGTTGGTATTTATAGGTAAAAATGGTTGGTGAAAAGAAAAAAAATATAATAAAATAAAGGCGTCAATTTTGACAAAATAATAAAAACATGTTAAAAATATTTTTAATAAGTTTTTTTGTTTTTGAAAATATTTAGTCAAAATTCATGGGCTCATTATTTAATTTATAAAAAAATCTTATTTCTTTTTTTTTATAAGCTAAAAATATAAATGATGATTAAAATAACTTATCATTTAATTAATAATTATGTTACATATAGTTTTATATATAATACACATTAATATTAATATTAACTAAAGTTATTTTATATAATTAGTATAAACTTTAGTTAACAAAACGTGTCGACAAAAAAAAAATATTTAATCAACGTCGAATTTAATCATATATTAAGTATGGATAACAACCCTAGGGGCAAATTAGTCAATTCAAGTATGTAAATATGAGGGTTGTTATAGATGATGAGTGCCATTTTGAGAGAGTAAAAGCCGAACACTATGGTTGAGAAATTCAGTCCCACCATCACTTTGGAAAACCTTAATTTTACAATAAAATTGCGTTTGCACAAAGGTTAAAAAGCCCGTAAATATGCTCACAAATTCAAATTCTGTTTTGAGTGGATAAAACCACGTGAACCTGTTGTAATCATCAATAAACACAACATAATAGCGGTAACCACCAGTAGATGGTACGGGTGAAGGTCCCTAAAGATCACAGTGCACAAGATCTAAAACACTTAATGCACGTTTTTCATTAGTCATAAATGACAAACGTTTGCTTTTTGAAAGCTGACATGACAAACATACGCATGGTGTTGGCAATAAAGATGTAACCGACAATTCACCACGTTTATTCAACAAAGAAATTATATCAAAAGATATATGCCCTAAATGGGTATGCCATAAATCGTAAGACGCACACTTTTATTTGAATGCAAAGTGGCGACAAAAGCTTTTTGACCACGCTATAAAATATAAAGATCGTTATGCCTTCGGCCCATTGCCAGTATTTCTCTTGTGAAACGATTCTGAATAACAAACTCATGGTCATTAAATAATATGTCAATAGGGTTATCAGATGTCAATTTGCTAATAGATAAAAGATTCTTGATAATATAGGGGACAACAAGGACATCTAGAGTTTAATATCTTTAGAGATGAGAGAAGTGCCTATATGTGATATCAGTATCGAGTTACCATTACCAACCGTGACTTGTTCATTACCTGAGTAGGGTGTGACTGAGTCAAGATGAGATAATAATGGAGTCATGTGCGTGGTAGCCCCTGAATCAATACACCAAACCGAGGAATTATAGCTTTAGCATCAAAAACAGATGAGCGTGATGCATAAGTATGTAGATCGGGATACGCAGAAGCATAGTGCCCATTATTACGACATAACTGGCAGCGAGGAGGTCGTCTACCAACAATATGACCAGTCATGATGGCCGAAGAAGAAAGAAAAACAAGGAAAAGAGCAGAAGCAGTTAATAAATCAGATATTATAGAAAAAGAGAACGATAGAAACAATTACTAATAGATTAATATAATATGCTTGCTCGACTACGGCTGACACAATCGAAATCAATAAAAGAAAGAAACAAAGTTTCTTTAAATTTGGTGGATGTTTATTGATTTTGCAAACAGCAATTTAAAAGTCGGTAAACCAATTAAATATGCGACGTATTTTAATTGCTAAAGATGGGAATCTAAGAATTCATGAACCACTTTTAGTGAATCAAGAAACAAATTCCCCGTTCTTGTTACGTCGGCCAAAAAAGAAGAAAAGAAAAAGAAAAGGGAAGGAGGTGATTTAGGGTTATGGATCAATTAGGCTGATACCATGTGAAAATTACAAGCCACAAATTGTAGTCTTGGATTATATTGATATATATAGAAAATTACAAGGAATTACAATTGAATACAATATATAATTACCATAATAAAGAAATATTCAATAACTAACAAATCTTATCTTTTAATATTACTAATAATAAGTAGAAGGGGTCTTTCGATGAAGGTGGAGATTTCAAAACCAAGACACTTGTAGCAAAGATTGATGCGAATTTGGTACATGAAGCGAACATAGAGAAGAAACAACCTCGTTTCACAAAATATTGGTGCATCAGTGTCGAGAGAAAAATAGGGAGATTATCGGTACGAATAAAACTTGATTTAAGAGACATAGGCCTAGATATGTGATGTGTAAAATTGCGTCTATAATATATTTAACAAGAATTACCTTTTATAATTACACACACTCACGGGCAGTGTACCCGATAGTGTAACTAATCAAATAGATAACACAGAAGACAAGCAGATAAAACACAAGACACATAAGACAATCAAAAACACATAATCAAACACAAAGACACAAGAGAGAAAAGCAGCTTAGAAATTACAAATTACCAACTCCAGCAACAGCAATTGACTACTAGTCAAGCAACCTGCAGGTTAGCTATACAATAGAAACAAGAAATAAAAATGGAAGACTCAACGTAATAACGTTATAAGGTCTTGAAAGATGCCTTTCAAGAGAACTCCGATGGCTATAAGAATCAAGTTAATTAAGTTGTTAGAGCCAGGATTTCACATCCAATCAATGTTGGTAGATCAAGGATAACGAACTTCACCTGAAACTCACGCGTAGACTCATATTCAAAGAGAAAATGAAAAAGAACTTACAGTAATAATGGAAGAAGATAAGACTAAGGAATCACAATTGACAGCATCGGAAGACAAATAAACCTCTGGATCAGCCAAGAGGTGTAAACATAGAACACATGTCAACCACGCACCAATAACAGTAAGTACCCAAAACAATTTTGAAACCCTAGTTTTTTGCAGATAAATGAATCAGCCGATATACATGACCAATCGCTCTGATACCATGTCAGAATTCCAGAATACTAGCACACAAACACTAGATTTAATCAAAGAAACCCTTAATCAACTTTAATTCAAACGATTACAAAATTTAACCAAGCGGATTATGACTTGCAGTCACAATCTTATACATTTCTTTATAAAAAGAACACCTGATTATGAAGATGAACCAAGAATAATAAGAACAAAACTGAAACTCTTAAATTGGGAGAAAAGAGATAAACGATGATCGGGATTTCAACTAGTGAATAACCCTAATGAGATTTGGGGTATATATGTATGAGAAAACACATCTTGGGCCCTTACATAATTGAAAAAATAAGAAAAGTCAACTAATGTCTTTTGGATTTACAATAACAGTCCTTCCAGCAACATCTTTCCAACATTGACACTTTACCCCCCCCCCCCCCCCCCTCCTTAATTTGTATCCAACAACAAGAGCAAACCCAAACATAACTGAAAGAGACAAAACATTAAGTCAACAAAGTACAAGCCTTTCTAGGAGAAGATTGAATAATCAACCATATGATTTCAACACAATAAAAATAGAAATTGAATGCAATCATATAACATATTCATTTTCAAACGTGAAGAACCAAAAGTGGATCCATTGCGGAAGCGCCAAAGAAACCATGGAGAGGCAACCCATATAGTCTTCAAGGTATCTCTGGATTCCTTCAAAAGTATGTGTCTTCAAGCAGCTTTTTTTAGTTTGTAAATGAAGGATTCTGTAAAGTGAAAATATCCACCCAAAGACACATATGATTCCATATACCCATAGCCAAATCGAATTCAAAAAACACGTGATGAGATGTCTAAGCCCTGGTGTTGCAAGAAGGATACAAGATAGACTTCAAATGAATACCTCTCTTAGAAAGATTCCAACGAGATGGGAGACAATCTATATAGAGGCGCCAAAGGAAAATGTTCACTTTTCGATGGATAAGCTTAAACCACTTGAAAGATTGTTCCATAGTAGGTAAAGAAATGGAGTCAATATGAGAGTGGGCACTATTTACCAAGTATAAACCATCCTCGGTGAGTAACCATCCCCAACTATCCAGACGATTAACTAGCTGCACTGAACCAATATCCATAAAAGGGTGTATTATGAAAATAACGAGAACTATATAAGAACAGAGTCTTTTCATCGAAAAATGAAAAAACTAACAAAATTACAACCAACATAGCAATGGTCAGTATCAGTAAACGAACACGTACAAACTAACACGGGTTATAATTAACTAAAAAACGAGTCAAGCCATCTACATGACACCGGGATGAAAACAAAAATCCTTACTACCTCAAACCAAAATAATCAAATACAAGTACCACTGCAATATTTGATAAATTAATTTTTCACATGATAATGTGGGTTGATATATTCATTTAATATATATATATATATATATATATATATATATATATATATATATATATATATATATATATATATATATATATATATATATATATATATATATATATATATATATATATATATATATATATATATATAGGAGGATTACATATAATTGCAGGATATATAAATTAAGAATAAATACAAAGTATAACAAACAAATATATATACTTACTAATATCTTGATATCTTGCTTGTTCACCAAAAACATGATATGACCATGTTTCGTAGTTACGTTTTCTTGTCTGTAATAACCACACAAACCACCACAACAACAAAATCCAATACCACATGAGTGGTGTACAGGGGAAGTGATATGTAGACAATCATTCCCATATCCGATGATAGAAACAAGTCATTTCTCCACTCAGAATAAAACAACCTCAAGAGTAGAGAAAGTCATCATACTCTTTATTCGACGGATAAAGAGATCGTTTTCGAGAGGACATCCGGCCTTTAAGTAGGAAAATGTTTTTTTATTTTTAAAAATAAAAATAATAAAATAAAATAATAATACACGCCATGAAAATAGTAGAATCAAATTTTTATGAGTTTTAAATTTTGCCTGAAATTTAATTTAGGCTCTAAAATTCAGTTAAGTCGCCACTAAATTAACGATTGGTGTGGACTCAATAGAGTAGTTAATAACCACTCAAACCAAACTAACCAAATACAAGAACCGCCACTCTAAACTAACGAAAGCAAAACATCATACTGAATAATTAACAGAAATTAACACTTTACGGTAACCAAATTTCTTTGAGTTCTATAACCAAATACAGAAAGCAAAACATCAAATTGAATAATTAACAGATATTAACGCTTTATGGTAACCAAATTTCTTTGAGTTCTATGACCAAATACAAGAACCGCCGCTCTAAACTAACGAAAGCAAAACATCAAACTGAATAATTTACAGAAATTAACGCTTTACCGAACCGGGCACGGTAACCAAATTTCTTTCAGTTCTACTCCGTATGATTTTAATCGCCGAAAATAAAAAGTGATCGAGAGAATAAGGACCCGATGTCACGTGACTTCCAGCGTGACGGTTATGTCTTTAAGCTGGCCCACTACCACTCTTCGTTGTCCAACTTCCCACGTTCAATTATTTTCCATTTATTATTATTCCATTATTATAAATAAATAAATTATTGTATAACATATAAATAAACTTTAAACTTTAATTATTAATTACGGAGTATATTTCAGTTTTTATTTTTTTCTAATATTCCGAGAAATTTCATTTTCATGGCTACAGCAACAAGTTGCATATGTTAATTCACAATCACTATTTAGGGCTCAGTTTCATCCAATTCAATCAATCGCCATCATTTCCCCCAAATTAAAACTCCATTATTATGGAATCTAAGGTACGCTCAAGTCTTCCAATTTTTATACTTTACACTTCAATTTCACTTATAATAATAATTTGATTCCCCAGTTATGTCACCATATCGAAGAATTGCACACAATTAGACATCTGAGATCTGATTTTCAGTTTATTGTTGCTATTTGCTATCCATTTTGATATGTACTGTAATCTATCTAAGGTTTTGATACACTTTGTTGTTTGTATGTATGTATGTATTACTCTGTATGTAAATGTAAACACATATACAGAGACTGTATAATTTAGGTATGGATTTAGGAACTGAGTTACCTGTATTACAATCAATGAATGATAGTGAAAACAAATCAAATAGTAATGGAGTTTATCATGTTGAAGATAAGAATGGAAAATTAGTAGATGTAATACAACCTGCGGTCACCGAAACGTTGTCCAAAACGCGGTCAGTGTTGAAAAAATGGCGGCGAATACCTAGGGAACTTGTTAAAAAAGATAGTAATATAAATGGTGATGTGAACAATAATGGTAATTCAACAGTTGCTACTAGGGAGGATTCTGACCAGAGTAGTAGATCATCTACGGCTGCTAGTATTCCGAGAATCAGAAATGAAATAAATGGTTTAAATGGGAGGAATCAAGTTGTAATTGTATCTGATTATGATCAACGGAGAAATGGTCGATTTGAACCCGGGAAGAAGGCTCGGGGGTTTCAAATCGAGAAGGAAAACTCAGTGGAATCTGACTCTAGAAGCACCAACTTTTTGTTTGTGCAGGGTATTAACACTGTAGCAAGTAAGAGTGGTGGCGGGTTTGTGAGTTATGATGAAGACTATAGTGATGATGCTAATTATGGTGATATACATTATAATGAAGAAGGAGAAGAACGAATTGAATTCTTAAAAGGTGATGATGAATCTGAGGATATTGCATCTGAGAAGCATGAGGATGTTCTTGTGGAATCTATCAAAGGACTTGATCTTGCCCAGAAGGAATTCGAGAAAGGTAGCTTGTTGATCTCTGTGTGTTTCATTATATTTTTTAGAATTATTCCGATAAAGTTTCCTGCTTTGTTATTATTTGTTTAATGGTTGTCATTTCATGTAATTTTGGATATGATATGTATGTTTTTAAGCTCTGCTAGTAACTGGATCATTCAACTTTGTATTAGGAAAGTTTCATTCTATAAGTTGATGGGGGATGTTTGGTATTGTGTATTCAAGTCTTAACTGATCAGCGTCTAGCGTTTGAATATAGTGAAATGGAATTTGGCTTTCTAATTAATCAGGGGTATAATATGTTAGTCATTACTTAGGGTTATTCTACGTGTAAACTTTTAAATAAGTAGAATTTACAAACTTGCAATCACTTAAAAGTGCAATCTTAAAGAGCCCTTTAACTGTAAAATCATTATCCTTCTTCCTTTTATTTGTTTCGGTAGTTTGCTTTATTAGTAATATCTAGGATGAGATAATTGGGTGTGGCATTATTATCTTATACACTTATAACAATCGATTGGTTGTCATTTAAAGTAATTTTGGATATCATAAGTATGTTTTTGTGCTCTGCAGCTAACTGGATCATTGAACTTTGCATTAGGCAAGTTTTTTCACCTATTTTTCTTTATTTTCAAGCTAATTTGCATGCTATAAGTTGATGGTGATGTTTGGCATTATGTTTTACAAGTGATTATCTAGATGTTGTGTATTCATTATTCAAGTCATAACTGATCAGCGTCTAGCGTTAAATATAGTGAAACGGTTTTTGGTTTTATAGATTAATTAGTGGTAGAATACGTTACTTACTAAACAAGGTCATTCTACTTGTAAACTTTAAATAAATAGAATTTTCGAACTCGCAATCACTCTGAAAATAAAATCTTAAAGAGCCCTTTAACTGTAAAATCATAATCCTTTTTTCTTTCAAAATATATTTGTCCCTGTAGGTTGCTTTATTTGTAATATCTAAAATGAGATAATTTTGTCTGCCATTAGCACATTATTAAATTAGGCTGAGTTTGATAAAACTGAATGATTAATCCCTGAATTAATAATTCATAATCTGAACGATTCAAAGTCTTTGAATAAACTTGGTTCTGAATGAAAATAAGTTGTTTGATAATCATTTTGAATAAACGATATGAATCATGTAAAATTACCTTATTAACGTGTTACATGAATACAAAACTCAATATACGTGTTTATTAAGTGTTCTCAATATAAATTGAGGAGGATATTACGGGATAATTAGGCGCTTCATGGTTAAGAGAGTGTTGCAACTTTGAATGGTTCAACACTGAGGGTGAGTTTGTTTGCCTCTTAATGGAATGGTTCAGTGCTGAATGCTGAACCATTAAGCATTCAGTGCGTTTGTTTCTGACCTCTGAATGACATATGGTGCTGAATGGTTCAGAATTCAGTGCTGAATCATTCAGAGATGAAACACTCTCTTAACCATTAAGAGCTTAAATTTTCTGTAATTTTCTTCTCAAATCTTATCCTGAACACTTAATTAACAAGTATATTGAATATTTTATTCATGTTACACTTTGATAAGGTAATTTTACTCACTTTATATCGTTCATTTTAAATGATTATCAAACAGCTTATTATCATTCAGAACAAACTTTATTCAGAGGCTTTGAATCCTTCATATTTTGAACCATTCAGCGCTAAATCATTCAGTTTTATCAAACACACCCTGAGTGTTGAACCTTTCAGCATCATATGTCATTCAGAGGTCGAAAACAAACGCGCTGAATGCTAAATGGTTCAGCATTCAGCTTTGAACCATTCAATTGAGATGTAAACAAATACACCCTTGTACAGTTCTAATAAGTTATTGCTTTTTTGCTTATAAGATCGATTTATCATTTTCAGAAGTGCAGAAATGGAGGGATGTTGGAAAAGACGATTCATTTATCCTTGATTCCTCGATTAACGATATGCTTGAGATCAAGGATGCCAAGATTTTGGAACTAGAATCCACCTTAATTTCAGGAGACACTGAGCTTGAGGATCTCTTAAAGAAAATAATTCAAGCTGAGGTGGAATATGTAGTAATAACTACAACTACTAAAACCTTGACTGCAGGGCCGTTAAGTGAAATTAAACATAATTTACAACAAAAGAACGTATCATCACAAGATACACTGGGGCCTAAAAAGCAAGTCGCGAAGTTAGAGGCCCGAGAAGATGTAAAGAATCTGCAAAAAAGGTTGTGTAAATTTGTTACGCGTTTTATGATTCAGCTGATACTATTGCTTGTAATCCTGTACCTGAAATTTGTTCCGCGAAACGTAGAGGTTGTACCCACGTAAGTTACTTGTTAGAATTTATTTGTTGTAACATTGAACATAATGCTGTGTTTATTTTTGGGGATAATTTTGTAGGGAGTCATTTTCATGAATCAATTTTGTATCTTTATATGACTTTTGTGTGATTACAATAGTCAAGTTGAATAATAAACTGAGAATATTATCTTTTATCAAGTCATTGTTTGGGCTAATCTTGAACTTTGGTATTTGTTGTAAACTGTAATCAGCCATTGTTGAAATTTATTGAGTTTGGAAGTTGGAAGCCTATCTGAATATCTGACCAAGGGTCTTGTGGCTGCTAATTTTATGTTTTTGATTTGGTCACAAAGTCAATAATTGAGACTGGACAGACATCACTAACAAGATAGAGAAGGGTTTTTTAGAACCTGAAGGGTCAACCTCTTTTTAAATTATAAAATTGAAATGGATGGTTATGAAAAGCATTACTATTAAATTAGAAAAGCATTACTATTAAATTATGCATTATTAGTCCATGTATTGCCCTGTTTCATATACTGACCTTTGTTAGTAGCTAATTATGTGGGATTGAGTTACAGCAAAAGCCTCTTCATCTTCATAATGAGCATGCCTTTATTATTTTATACAAGTTGTATGTAGACTTTTGTAATCCCCATGTCATTTTACTCTTGAACCAAGATTTCTATTGAGCAAAGTAAACAAGACTTCAATTTGTATACGTAAGATAACTATAGTTAAACACAACACAACTACTGTGTATGTTACACGTCTTAGGTCAACACATAAAAATATTGAGTAAATCATAATGTGATCATCAAATTTTAAATCTTCTATATTTGTGGATGTAGGTACTCAGGTCATGTTTTTTTCTTCAATCATTAAAGATAGTTACCAATTCCGACTAATGCTCCCAGGTCGATTAGATGTATTCAACCAGTTGACTTGACTGAAGACTTGATTATTGGTATATCGATCGATCAAGCACATATTGAGCTTTGATTGATTCTTGCAAGCCATGAAAAACATGATGAGGATATTTTAGTAATTCAATTAATTCGCATAAGTCTTTTGAAATAGTATGTGATACCATAAAACTTAAGGAAAGATGTGTAAAATTCAAAGTAATGTCTCTTTAGAAAGATCGATATAACGCACGTCCATTTGATGATGCTTATAGTTCTTGTTATGCCTGTTTGATAACCTATTGCGCAAATTAGTTTAAACACAAAAGACCCATATCATATGACACTGAACCTAACTACACTTCTGCTCAATAGAATTAGTAATGTATTGCTCACTACTTCGTATCATTTTCTTACAAGTCTGTGGGTAAAAAATAATTCATGTAGTGACATTTATGTGAAACTGAAATATACCAAAGCCTCTACAAATTCATATGGGTATGTTTTATTATTATATATAGATATAGAAACTCTATGCAAGTATACTCTCTGTCTCTCTTCGTCCCACCAACAAAAAATACGCAAAATAAAAAATATATATACGTATAATTATTATATTGAACTTTTTGTTTACTTTACAATTTTATCAATTTATCTTTATGTCTTACATGTATACTTTTAACGAGAAAAAAAAAAAAAAAAAAAAAACTTAATTTGGCTAAATGATTTGAATGGTATATAGCCTTTTAATAAATTTGATTCTGAATGAAAATAAACTGTTTCATAATTATTTTAAATAAACGATGTAAGGTAAGTAAAATTACTTTATTAACGCGTTACATGAATTATGCCAAATTGTTCAAAAAAGGAGTGTGACTAGAGGATGCGCATAATGCGCAATTCACCCGGTACCCCGAGGTTTTATCTCCTATGGAGGAGTCAATGTTCTCGTTCATAGGAGGGTTTCTTTGCTAACCAAAAAAACGTGTTATATGAATCAAAAATTCAAAATACTTGTTCTTTTTAAGTGTTGTTTATACGATATGAGAAAGATATTACATAAAATTTAGGTGTTTAATTGTTAAAGGAGTGTTTAACTCTGAATATATATAAATATATGTTATTTAGAGGTCAGAAACAAACGCGTTAAATGATGAATGGTTCATTTAAACCATTCAGTTAAAAGGTAACAAACACGCCCTTAAATTTTATTGATTTATAGAAATGAACATATAATTTGAGACGACTCAAAGAAAATATTGGAAATGAAATTATGACGAGTAATAACAGCCGAGATTTTAATTTAATGCATTCTTTGTGACCAAGTAAACTTTTTTATTGTATTTTACACATCATTCGAGATAACAAATCTTGATCAACAATATACTGTAGTAAAGGTTAATACCTGTGTCAACACAGCGATTTTTTAAGAGTACTGAGAGTGGTGACCCAGGTCACTTAGCATGTCAGATGTGACTTGCTGAGTCAGAAAAAGTGACGAGTAACCTATGTCACTTGAACATGTCAGTTTTTATTTTTATTATTATTTTAATAATGATTTAAAATATAACATAAATTAATAAACTTATAAAAATTAACATAAATAGAAATAACTTTCATTAAAAATAAAAAAAAACATTACATTTCCTAAAAATAAAAAAATTACGATTCCTAAAAATTAAAAAAAAAACATTACGATTCCTAAAAAGAAAAACATTACGAACCTAAAATTAAAAAAAAAAAAAAAAACATTACAAGTCCTAAAAATAAAAATACAAACTGAAATTTCCTAAATATTAACCGTCCGATCGAGCCTTTCACGGGCTAGGACTATTGTATCCCTCATCGCTCTCGTTGAGCGGGGTAGTGAGGATGTGGGCGGCGGATGAATTTACGGGACCATATGTGGATACAATACAAGTCGATAGGCTCGGAGTTGAGTTTTGCTTTTCCGACTAGTTCTTTCCATTTTTGTTCAGTCGTGAAAAACTCAAAGGTCTGAGTTTGTGGAACAATGTACATAAAATCTGAGGCCTCGAAATGTAGCTGAACAAACGCTCTGTGTCCCACCCATTAACGTTGAGGGACTTGAATGTCATACATTTCGTGTTGGAATACGTTTTTCAGTCCTCGCTCAGCTCTCCACCGTGGTAAACATTTAACGAAACAATGCAAGAATTCATTTTTTTTTTAGTTTGAAGTGTGTTTTTGGTTGTGTGTTTGAAGTGTGAAGGTGAATGGTATATATAGAAAAATAAATTGGAGGTTAATAAAAAAATAAAAATAAAAATAAAAATAAAAATCTGAACGTTAAAAGTCCGTCGCATATGAGACTGACCCATGGGAAAAGGCTAGGCGCGACGCAAGTGGGGAGTGGGTGACTCAGTCACCTGCTGTGCAACGAGGTGGAGACGGCACCCCACTCCCAGCACTCTAACAATTTGGTAAGGTAGGAGGGTGGGAGAGAACAGTATCAACGTTTATAAAAGTGACGTAAAAAGTTTCTTAAAGTATTAAAAACTCTATTTTTCATAATGCCACTTGTAAATCGTAACATAAAACAATGTTTTCAAGAACAAAAAAAAAACTTGGTTTGAAATGAAATGATTTGCCTTTCAAAATAAAACAATGTTTTCATCTTCAAATTATGATCTATTAATTTTCAAAAGGGTTTTATTTGTTTGGACCAAATTAGACATCACTATAGTATCATGTTTTACATGGCTGCTCATCAAATAATGTATTTGATTTGATGCTTGTCTTAGATCCCAAATTAGTGACCAAATTGTGACTTGAGAAAATTTCATTGATTCTAGTATGAGAAATATGAATATGAATTGACAAAAATTCCAGCAATTTGGTCTGGTCCACAAGAATGACCATCCTGCTTTGACTTTGTCCCATTCCAAAGACTTCTTCCACTACCTGTCGACTCCACACACCCCCTACCTTTTTGGTTGGTTACCTTGCAACTAGGAATCGCAATGGATCGAATTTGGATCGGGTGATGCCATATCCATATCCATATCCATTTAGTTTTTGTTCATCCATATTCATATCCATATCCATTTAATTTTTGTTCATCCATCCATATCCATTTCCGTTGGATTAAGCGGGTTAATGGATATCCGTTGGATATTAAATGAAACGTTAATCTAACGAAAATTTTGACAATTTTATATAGAGCATAACAAATATAAATATTTAATCTTAATATTATTGGTTTCTTACTAAGGTTTGGATGTAATTTGTCTCCGATTTTGACTTTATTGAGCAAAATGCGTTATAATATAAGTAAATATACGTTTAAACTATTATAAATGTGTTATTTAAGTGTTGTTATTAACAAATTATTAATTGTGTCGATCATAACCCTTATTTTCATTAATAAATTAAGAATTTATATGTTATATGTATATGTATATCGATATGTAGATGTTTATAAATATATTTTAGTACGTTTATATCAATATATGAATGTATTTCGGGTGGTAATGGATATATCCATGGATGACATATTGTCATCCATATCCGATCCACGAAATATTTAGATCATCCATATCCATTAACCGTCCATTTACATCATCCATATCCATTATAAATGGATCGGATCGGGTGAATATCCATGGATGGAACATCCATTGCCGTCCCTACTTGCAACTCCCCAACTATATTTCCAACAATATTTAATATTAGTTATTTATTTATTTTTTATTATTATTATTTTTTTATATTATATTTATATTTATTTTATATCTACCTTTAAAATAAACAAAATATTCCTTTTCACACCAATCAGAACACTAATTAAAAAGTTAAAAACTTCACTTGTTTTTATCTACTCAAAATAAGACAAACTTTGAAGTAAATATGAGCTAATGCAAATCAAAACTTTTTTAAGAAAAATTTTTTAAATAAATAAATTTTCAAAGTTAACTAGATGAAGCTAGCACATTGAACACCACAAAATCTTTGAAAAAAGATAATCACAGAAAACTCAGAGTACTGCTATTTAGTGATTGATTTGCAAAAAGATTTACGCACCACCCATTGCATACATCATAACATCATCATAGTACATGCTACTATACTATACCTACAAAAAAAAAAAAGGGCATTTTGGAACTTTCCCATCTACCCATATCCAACACTATTTGCATTGCATGTCATCATCATCATCAACAAAATTCAACACAAAATACCAGCAACATATTAACTGATGATCATACTTGCAAAAAGTAACCAGTTTTTCAAGAAACACTAAAACAAAAACAAAGATGATCATAATCATAAAACAACTAAAAGGAACTACTAAAACTAACCCATGTTTGAGTTGTATGATGAAGATGCATACCCTATTCCATTCCCATTTCCAGCTTCATCTTCTTCAATCATACTACATGGAATCTCGTTTAAATCAAACTCCAAAACCTTCCTCCCATTTCCTGAATTTTCTCCAATAGATGTAATCTGACTTGATGGACCTTGAGCTTCAACTTGAACTTGATCTTGAACATGTTGTGGCTCACTAATTCCAGTCCAATGACACCTTTTATGCCCGCCCAAAGCTTGCCCAGTAGCAAAAACCTTATCACAAATCTCACATTGATGCACACTACTACTATTACTAACACCATCATGTCCTGCAAACTCAAAGCTCTGATCAAATTTATCACCTTGTTGTTCATGATAAACATGATCAATTAATAGTGATGGAATCTTAACTTTATTATGACTTGACCTATGTCCACCAAGAGCTTGATGACTACTAAAACATTTATCACATGTGGCACATTTATACTTACACTCAACATCACCAACCACAACATTTTGATCAGGTTCCAAATCCATCATGAGCTTCATCTTCTTTCTTTTCTTGATCTTATTATTAGGACTCTTGTAAACAACATGTTGTTGTTGTTTAGTATTAATCTCAATATCAATATCAAAATCATCATTACAATCATCTAGTTCCATACTCACTTGTGACAATTTCCCTTTATTACTTAATGAATTACTATTAGAACCCTCAAAATTCATACCTTGAGCTAAACTCATTAAATCCTCAACTGCTTCAAGCAAAACACTATCTTCATCTTCATCTTTATCCTTATCCTTATTCGATTTTAGCGACGGCCGGCCGCGCCTTTCCGTCGCTCCCCACCCACTCAAAGAATTAACCAAATCAACTACCAATTTACCACCATCATTATTATCATTTTCTTGATTTATACTTACAGAAGAAGATTCAGATCCAAAAAGATAACTTTTTGACACTTTAGGTTGCAAAATACCACGCCAAAAACGTTCAGGGTGACATCTCATGTGACCAAAAAGTGATTTCATTGAAGGGAATGATTTACCACATTGAGAACATGTAGGGTTACCTTCATGATTTATAACTGAACTCAAATAATTGGGTTTTTTATGATGTTGTTTTTTATACTTTTTTGGTTTTATAAAATTAGGGTTTTTGTTAAAAGAATGAGCATGAATTCTCATATGACCACCTAAAGCTTTACCTGAGCTGAACTCTTTATTACATTCTGGACAAACACTTTTAGCTTCGTTCGTCATTATATTCACGCTTTCGATCGTATCGTTCTCAAGCTTTGGGATCTTGAGTTTTATTACAAACTTGCTACCATCAATCGATGGTGATGATGATGATCCGATGATGATCTGATCTTTATCTTTATCTTCTTCCATTAATCGATCGATAAAAAACAAACCCTAATCGGGAAACAATTCAAGGATCAAAGATGAATGATGTAATTCAAGAAAAACAAGCTAGGGTTTTGCAAGAATTATGTAAAAAAATGAGGTATTGAGCTGAAGGATTTAGCTGTAAGATGTGGGGTTTGTGAAAATATTAAGAAAATAAAAGAAAGTTAAAAACTTGATGAGTGTTTGTTAACTGCCATGTAGATTAGTGTGTGTGTGTGTGAGTGTGTGTGTTTGAGTTGAGGGAAATTGACCATCACGTTCGCTCTCCGTTTGCCTCTTATCCCGGTTTCACAATCTCCATCTTTTTCTCACTCTCTCTCTCACACACACACATATACTGTACGTGCAAAAAATGTATTTTTTTTTATTTATTTTGGCTAAAATAAAGTTATTATTTATATCAAGTTAAATGTTTGACCAATAGGCCACCTAGTCACCCACCTCAAGATAAGTAGAAGAAAAAACAGTTTAAGCCCCTTGAGAATCTGATATCGACGAATTTAGTCCCTTAAGTAATTTAGCTAGTGGTGTGTCTTACGCGTTTTATTTTGATTTATAACATGAAAGTGAAGTAGAAATTTCTTTGGTAAAGAGAATGCACGTTTTATTTAATTTGAAATATAGTGAAAGAAATAACATTGATTGATATTGATATATAACTAATTAAATATTTGGAGTGACATGTACTCTAAGAATAAATAAAAGTATAAATTTACTTTTACTAACGTAATTGAATGTTATTAATGACTTGTAATATCTTTTGAAATAACAATTAAGTGTGGAGTTTAGAGACTTTTGATATAACAAAGGAAATAATAATTGAATATGTAATGTGATATTGGATAAAAAGGAGGAATGAATAATCGGGTCATAGTCTAGGGTCCGAATAAATAAAACCAGATTGTATAGGTAAACCCGAAATTTTTAAATTTTGAAGTTTAAAGTTTAAATTATCTGGTATCATCTATAATAAGATAAGATTGATATTGATATGATACATATCAAAACGATTGATACACTTACAAAATATATTTACATTTACAAATGGACCCAGTGTTGTAAAAAACCCGATTACTCGCCGATTAATCCCCGATTAATCATTTTAAGGAGCAATCCGTTCAAATTTTCAAAAATCCGTTTAATTAAACGGTCAACATCAATTGATAGATCAAAATCGAATTTGGTAATCAAAGACAGTGAAAGTCAAAATTGGTTAACATTTTAACATGAATTTAAACTAGAATTTTATTGTTTTGAAGCAAAATGAACAATTTTAGACAATTATGTTATAATTATCTTTATATTTATGGTTTTTTTCTATAGTTACACATATAATTTTTAAAATTTAATATTTAAATGTATACAGTACAATCCGATTAATCCCCGAATTGACGATTAATCCTTTCAAAGTCCCGACTGATTAATCCCCGAATAGCGAATTTTGCAACCTTGAATGGACCTAATGTTTATAATTAATTTCTGCCACTTACATCTTCTCTTTATACAATGGTGCATTCGTATATCTAATTTAATACTTTCTTTTAAACTTGCATTTCTTTATCTTTAATGCCAAAAACTTTTGATCTTCCTTGATAACATTAAGTTATGGTACCACATGTTAATTATTGTACTAGTTTGTTCAAGGATAATCCTATTGGAATGATACAACAAAGTTCGGTTTTTACAGTTAGTTAAGGATCACTCAGGGGGACTGAACCACATGTCCACCCACGCGTTCATCTACCACAGTTGCTATACCCGCCTCCAACTGAGTGTCCAAAATGAAACCCGCACCACATATATGAACAGTAAAAACAAATAACAATGATAACTCATGAGTACTACTTTTTCGTTTCACTTAACTTGTTTAACCATCACAAATAAGCCATAAACTTAATTTGCGTTGAATAGACATTGGCATCCTAAGTGGACACCCACAAAATGCACAACGTCTGTTATAGAATCCTGTCATAAAGTGGGGCGAGTTGCCGAGTTTCAACGGGCATCACAACGGTACTTGCTTCTGATGAGTTAGTGATAATTAATCTATTTTTCATCTCTCTTTTCTTTCAATTATAATTATATTTTGTCACATCAGTCAATAACATTCTATGGCACTCTGGCACAATATTATCACGTCATGACAATTTCTTCACATAACTACATATCATCCACAACACTCGATTACTCCAACAAATCTTATAAATTTTCTAACTCCACGTATAAACTGAAATTAGTTTTATAAAACAAGCTTACATATGAAATGTATTTTGCGCGTTGAAGTTGTTTGAGACTTTGGGCTAGTTGTAGAAAAGGTTATTGAAATGAAATCATTTCCATGTATGAGTATTTTAACAGAGAGGTGATTCTTACACACCAATTTTTGATCCATGTACACTTTTATCTTATAAAATCACAGTTATGCTCTTAGGAAGCTGAACTTATAGTATTATTATAAGTATAATTAAGGATAAACTAGGTAATTAGGTGTACATGAATTAAAAAGTGGTATGTGAAAATTATCTCTTATTTTAATATGAGAAAGTTAGCTGAAATTACCAAAATTATCTCTCGTGGTAATTAATGCAAATTTTATCTTAAAATGGTTTGCTAATTCCCGTCAAGATTAGTTTTTGTAAATAAAGTCAAACTTCCAATAGGATTTTGAAGCTTCTTAAAAAAAAAAAAAAAAAAAAAATACTCGTAATAATCAGATGCTGATTATTTATTAGTCCTAATTTTATGCTGTGAACCAGGCATGTATCTCGTGCACTCAAACTCATACGACTAAATTTTACTAATATCATGTTTAACTTATTTGTCTTAAATTAACGGATTTCGATTAATATCCTTCTTTTACACACGCTACAGTCATATGTCATATTATTTTTAATTTGTTGTCATGAATATATTGTCTTTCTATAAAGATAAGAGAAGGTGAGTATTTTCATTAAAAAGTTGTGTTCAAAACGAGTTTTGTAATCGTTTTTTACTCATCCTCTATTAACATTAATATGTGTTGTTACTAAGATTTAAGAAGGAAAAAAAAAAAAAAAAAAAAGATATAAATTAACCTGAAATCTTTTATAAGAGGACACCAACACAATACTATCGTGTGATGCTTTTTAAAATAATACTCCGTATTAATTAGTCAATCACTCATTATACATATCGTACTTAGTAAATTAAATTACATCACGTCTTTGGGAAGTTACAAAAACCTTATTTAATAGATGAATTTTAGTCTATTGACATTCAAAGGTTATGCTTATTTGATGCAAGAAATTAGACATTTATGTAGCATAAGACTTTACAAAGACCTTATGTAATGCAGTTGATTGATCTAGGATGTTAAATTTATGGCATTTTTGATAAATAAATACATACGTCAATAAAGTTAGTATACAATACAACTATACAACATTATCCGATCATGCCGATCCGAAGTATAAAAGGTAAGATATACATAGTCATACTTTTACTTGAAGAGGATAAAACAACCAAAATGCAACCGTCTTTGACCGGATTTGTTGGGAGGACAACCGTACCCTTTATCATTGGTGTTGGTCACGTAGTATCTCGGGGAGAGTATTAGGGGACGTCACCAATCTTTCTAATATTTTGTCTAGTTTTGTTCCTTGTAGGTCCGGTAAAGAAGATTGGACATGGGCGTTATCTCCTAATGGCTTGTTCTCGGTGAACTCCCTCACTAATCTTATCGCGAAAGCCGAATATAATGCCCTTTCAAATCCCATTGCCACCATTCGCAATAGAAGCGTTCCACTTGAAGTGGAGCTTTTTGTTTGGAGGGCAAGGCTAAACCGGTTACCAACAAGAGTAGAACTAGATAAACGTGGAATGGACCTAGGAACGATCCGGTGTCCGGTGTGCGATGATGGCGTGGAGTGTGTCGATCATTCCCTATTCTCCTGTAGAGTGGCACTTGAAACGTGGGAAAAAAAAATTCAAATGGTGGAACATTGGCACACCTCCGATCCTTAATATCTCGAACGCTGTCACGACCCTACTTTTGCCGTTATCTTTTACCGTTTATTATTTAACGTCCGTTAATTGTTATTCGTGCCACGTCATTCTACGACTTATATTATTATTTTAGTAATAATATATTAATTATTATGTGTTATATGAACATTTGTATTCGTATTTAAATTTTGTACGTTTCTACGTGTCGTGGATTTCTATCCAGCGAATCTTTTTGGTTTTCAAATCAACGGTCAGACTTTTCAGATTTTCGAATCTCAATTATATTAAATATGATATTTTTATGTCATGTGAAAATATATAGTGTTTATATATTTTATTTGTCGCGTATATGTTATTTCTCCGAATATTTAATCGCGTAGCGGTGTTTTCGCATTTCGGGTTTCGTTCGGGCATTCGGGCTAAAAGCTATTAGACATTTTATCAAATTGGTCCACTAGGAGGCCCACCCCATACCATTTTTTGGCCGAACACCCCAAGGGAGGGGGGTGTTTAGCTCACTTGTTCCCTCATTTTAATTTTTATCATTTCATTAATCATTTCCAACTTAAACCTAATTTCTCTCTAACATTTTCTCTCTTCCTCTTTTTCTTTTTTTGGGGTCGTCAACAACCACATCAACATCATCATCATCATCCTTCATCAATTCTTGCTTGGATTTTAGGGCTTTCAACATAATCAGATTAATCTCTCCGATCTCTACGCGTTCATACTAATCAATTCTTGATTAGGGTATAAACCCTAATCCTAACTTTTTCATTTTCAATTTTACTGATTTTGATGTTATTACGATGATATAGTACTTGTGTATTGTTGTATTGATGATTGTATGCATAGAAATGCTCGTTAATGTATGTTTTCGGTTTAATAAAATTGGGAAAGCAGAATTTTTGATTAAATCAGTACATTTGGCTGTTGTTTTTGATAATATAAAGTGTATAGATGAGTTCCTCTCATTAAGACAATAATTTTAGGCTTTGGATTCATGTTATTTCGAGTCCCGGATCAAAAGTTATGCTTAATTTGGTGTTTTGATGGGATTAAAATATAAAAACGAATATGATCAGTTGGGGTTCGACTTTGTGACCATTTTTGAAGGCTCTAGGGTGTACTAGTGGATTAGGATTGATGATTGGATGAACATTCATGTTCGGGTCATCGAAATCCGAGCCACGGATCACCCTAAATTGCCAAAACAAGATTTTAAACAGATTAATGTTCTAAGTTGGTTCATGGCTGTAGGTCACGACTTGGGAACTGATTTAGGGTGTTCTTGAGTACACTAAGGTGTCGGGTGGTTTGGTTAGACGAGGATAAATATAAAATTCATTGAAAACCAACACCCGGGGCTCAAGTTACGACCCGACGAACGTTTAACTAAACTTATGGTTATAAAATTTGGACTTATGATATAAATAATGATTTTCATTATTATTAAATTACTTATGATATAAAAGTAATTATTTTTAATTTAAGACTTATGATATATATATTTATTATATCATTTATTAATTACATTATGATTTAATTAAACTTTTAATTAAACTTATGATTAATAATACTTTTATTATTAATGAAAAATACTTATGATAAGTATTAAACTTATGTTATGAGATTATTATAATAAGACTTATAATAAAGATTAATTATTTAATTATTATAAGACTTAGCTATTATTTAATTATAATTTAATTATTAAATACTTATGGTTTAATAATTATAATTAAATACTTATGATATGATTAATAATTCATTATTAATTAATAATACTTATGATATGATTAAAAATTTATTATTAATTAATAATACTTATGTTATGATTAATATTTAATTAATTAATTAAATACTTATGTTATATTAATTATATCATTTAAACTTATGTTAACTTATTAATTCAATTTAATTCAATTAAACTTATGATATGACATGATTATACATATATGACTTTAAATAACATTATAACTTATATTATTAATATAATTTACACTTTAAAATTTAAGGTTGACTAAGTTTGATCAAGGTTGACTTTTGAGTTGACTTTCGGTTGACTTTGACTTTCAGTTGACTTTTGATGACTTTCTAATTAAGGAAACTTTCCTAAGTTAAAAACTTCCAAAAATAGAAACTTTCCAAAAATAGAAACTTTCCAAAAATAGAAACTTTCCAAAAATGGGAACCTACTAAAAATAGAAACTTTCTAAAAATAGAAAGTACGTGTTATACGTTGTCCTGATCATACCGAAACATACTGAGTGTTGTCCTATGTTTATTTGCAACAAGTGCTATAGCTATCATACTAAGACTTGACCTAAGTTAGTTATTTATATCGACCTGGTTTATTTATAAGTCGGCGTTGTGGTCATTCTTGATCACTTTACCATTTGTTATTCACATTACTGTGTTGTTGCATCATTTACGTTAAGGTGAGTTATAGTCTCATTTTTCTATTTTAAATCTTTTGGGATGAGAATACATGCATTTTATTTTACAAATTGGACACAACTGGAAGTTGGTTTAAATTATTCATTGTGAGTCGAACAAAAATATTCCCTAATCTGGTAATTTTAATCACTGGTTTCTACTGGTGAATGCGAATCCTATGGATAGATCTATCGGGCCTGACAGCCCCATTTCGTGCTAGTCGCGCTAGCAGTTACAGACGGAATGTATTAGTACTTCGTATTTTTGGAAGATACACATGTTCAGTGTATATTGTTATATTGGTTTTGTTAAGGGTAAGGAGTTGTTAAGTGAATTACCAGGTGGCTCACAGGTTAATGGAATAATCTTTTTATATGTTTTCGAGCATATAATTTTGTGGTCCAAGATGAGTCTTTATGTTTTCAAACATAAATTTTTATTGTTTAAATTAATTATTGTTTGAATATTAAACCTATAATTCACTCAACATTTTTGTTGACAGATTACTCGCATGTTTTTTTCTCAGGTTCATGATTGATTGCTTCCGCTGTGCTTAGAGAGTCTGCATATTTATGATGGCAGCTTTTGTTAAACATTAACTTGCATTCTATTTTGATACATTAAATTGTGGGTGTTTGTTGACTTTGTGTTGGTCAACTTTTGGTTAAGTACTTATGTATGGTTTTTCTAAACTTACATATTTTGGTAGGTTTCCTTTATAGAAAATCATTTTTAAATAAAGAATGCAAGGTTATTTATTAAATTTATTTAGAGTTATGATCAAGCTGTGGGACCAAGATAATGATGGTCGTCAAGTGTACTTTGACGGTTCGTTAAAGTTGGTATCAGAGCCAGGTTGTAGGAAATTAGGCTGCATTGATGTCGTTACCCGAGTCAATAGGGTGCATTAGTGAGTCTAGTCTACAGCCTGGCCTATAGCATATTATTATATGTGATTATTTGTATCGTATTGGTATGCATATTGTTTTCATATACATACATCTCCTTCTTATGTTCTGAATTCGGGAGGAACTCCCATTCCGATTTAAACGTATTCTCTGACTCATGTGAGTTTATCTTTTATAAGAACACCTTGGTTAGTGAAACCGAGGGATTTCATTCTTGACTTTTGGAATTAATCGACATTTCTATGTCATCTATTATAGTTATGTATATAACGTTTGAGTTATATTACGCGAGATGTCATTCTTGACTTCTAAATGCTCGGCATTTCGATGTCAGCTATTATGTTTAGGTATATAACATTCTTGTTATATTACGTGCCTTTGCGCCCTTGTGCCCTTGTGCCTTGGTGCTTTGGTTTTCGAACCGAAAAACGTCATTCTTGACTTTTAAAGATTCTTGATACTTCAAAGACATTTCTATGTCATCGTTACTTTTATTCATTACTTTTTATGTTTTTGTCTCTTTGTGCTATCCTTAGCACACTGTTTAAGAAATCATTCTAAAGAAAATTGTGTTGAAATTTGGTGTTGACCAAGTGTCCTGACCTTATGCAGTGCTATTGGAATAGAACTATGAATTAGTGAAATATAATGGCGTCTGGCCAACGGGATTATATTACGTTAATTCATATAGAAATTCCAATATTGTGACATGAGGAATAGAAAGCGAGTCAAAGAAAACTTTTATACTACTCATTCAGAAATTCCAATGTTATTACATGAGGAATGAAAATACTCATTATCTTATTTGTGGATATACGAAGAACTCGTTTTAGCCAAACTATCCATCTCGTGCTTATGAGTGGATTTATAGTCTCTCATATACCATAAAGGTTGTGAAGCGAGGAGCTGTGGAATTTTACATTCATTCTTGTTAACGGCATACCTCTTATTCCTTGATAATCATCATCACTTGTTGAATCTGGGTTCACCCTATTACACTATGTTTAATTAAATGTTAGTTCGATACTCACCACCATATCCTTGCTGGGAGGCACGACACATATTCTTATGTGACTGGTAGTGACACCCCCCGAAATTTCCTAAAGCGTGCATCTTGTTATCTATTATTACGTTTTTGGAGTAGATTTTCATATGATTTCCATGACCACATTTGGAAATTCAACGGAGATAATCGACAGTCACTTGTAGGGATTTTAGTTGAACCCTCAAGCGTCGAACTTATAAACACCTTACTATTTCGTCCCTTACGATAAGATGGTAATTATCTCACATACATAACCTTTTGAAGAATCGAACCTATCTACGGGTATCTTTTGATTAACATGACCAAGAAAATTTTCATGCTCGTGCGTTTATTAAATAGCAATTTGCTCGGCATAATGCGAGTAATAATGTTGTACCCGACTAAAAATCGTTCACTATGAATTTAAAACCTAGGGTGAGATACATCCTCTGAATTTCTCCTGTTTGCCTGCGGGCTGTGGCATGAACTAAATTCATCCTAATTACATCTGAAAACTACTATGACAATATTTTTCTCAGCCAGAGAGGCTCACATGGATCCTGATTTTGATGATAGTGTATTCCTTCTCAAGATTTTATGATTTCGAAGTTGTTTAGCACTGGTACGGTAGAAGCCATATATCCGAGGAATTTGGTGTTACGACATATGATCCACCAACAACCATGGACGTTAAAAATTCCATAGAACCCAGTAAAGGGTAAACTGACAAAGTTGGGTGGATGATTTGAAGTTGTGCTTTAAATTAACGGGAAGGTCATTTGAAGATGTCCTCATACCAATAAAGCTAAGAAGGTTTGATGTCATGTTTGGTCAGGATTGGCTATCGAAGAATAGAGCTGGGATCGTTTGCGTTGGTAAACCCATTCGTCCTCCTCAATTAGATGGAGAACCGTTAATGATCTTCGGAGATAAGAGATACGAATAGTTGAATCTTATCTGGTGTTTGAGAGTTCATAAATATCTTCGCAAAGGCTGTCATGCTATTCTGGCCCATGTGGTAAAATCTGACAAGGAAGAGAAGAAAAGTGGTGTTGTTCATGTCGTTAGAGATTTTCCTGAGGTATTTCCCGAGGATTTACCTGGACTTCTGCCGCATCACACGGTAGAATTTCATATTGATCTTGTACCCGGCGCTGCTCCTGTAGCACGTGCTCCTTATCGACTCGCTCCTTCTGAAAGGACCCGTTCATATACATTATAAAAGATTCACAATAGTTGATTACATTGCGAGGTATTTGACCTCTATATGATACATTTTACAAACATTGCATTCGTTTTTAAAAGACAATCTTTCTTTACATCAAAAATTGACAGGCATGCATACCATTTCATAATATCCACTATCCAACTATAAATTGATTTAATAATAATCTTTGATGAACTCAATGACTCGAATGCAACGTTCTTCGAAATATGCTATGAAAGACTCCAAGTAATATCTTTAAAATGAGCAAATGCACAGCGGAAGATTTCTTTAACACCTGAGAATAAACATGCTTTAAAGTGTCAACCAAAAGGTTGGTGAGTTCATTAGTTTGTCATAATCATTTATTTCCATCATTTTAATAGACCACAAGAATTTCATTTCCAGTTCTCATAAATATACGTCCCATGCATAGAGACAAAAAATAATCATTCATATGGTGAACACCTGGTAACCGACATTAACTAGATACATATAAGAATATCCCCTATCATTCCGGGATCCTCCTTCGGACATGATATAAATTTCGAAGTACTAAAGCATCCGGTACTTTGGATGGGGTTTGTTAGGCCCAATAGATCTATCTTTAGGATTCGCGTCAATTAGGGTGTCTGTTCCCTAATTCTTAGATTACCAGACTTTAATAAAAAGGGGCATATTCGATTTCGATAATTCAACCATAGAATGTAGTTTCAATTACTTGTGTCTATTTCGTCAAACATTTATAAAAGCGCATGTATTCTCAGTCCCAAAAATATAAAGGGTAAAAAGGCAAATGAAACTCACCATACTGTATTTCGTAGTAAAAATACATATAACGTCATTGAACAAGTGCAAGGTTGGCCTCGAATTCACGAACCTAAATTAATTATATATATTTATGTGTTGGTCAATATTTGTCTAACAAATTAGGTCAAGTCATAGTGTACCACAATCCTAATGCTCGAGACTAATATGCAAAAGTCAACAAAAGTAAATTTGACTCAAAATAATTTCCAAAAATCTATACATGATTAATATATAGTTTAAATATCGTCGTTTTATATTTTTAAATATTTTTAAAAGATTTATTAGAGTAAATAATATAATTTATTTATTAATAAATAAAATTTTATATTATATTTATATAATAAAATATACTTTTATATATATTAGGTAATAAAATTTATAGGATTCATTTAATATTATAAAGATAATATGATAGGTATTATTAAAGTAAGTTATTACACGTAGTAAAATATATTTGTATTAAATATTTATTTGATAAAATAATATCTATAATGATAGTAAGTAAAAGTTGTATTATTTTGTAATAATAATTATTATTATAAAAATATCAATATTTATAATTACTAAGATGACATTATGATAAAACGATAATTCTAATTATGATAACTTTAATATTTACGATAATTTTTAATATTATCTTTAAAATAATAATTCTATTTAAAATAATAATAATAATGATATTTTATAGTAACAATGACATTTCTATTAAAATGATAATTTTTGTTAAAATGATAGTTTTAATACTAACGATAATTTTAATATTAATAGTAATGATAAAAATAATATGAACGATAATTTTATCTAAATCAATATCTTATAATATTTTAATTTCATCATGATACTCTTACCCATTATTTCCTAATCGTTTCGTTTAATAGCTTTTAATCGTCTTTTATATCGTGTTTGTAATAATGATAATAATAGTAATCAAAATAATTAGGTGTTACAAATATTTGTTTTAATTACACTAATATTAATAATGATAGTTACTATAACATTATTAACGATAATACTAATAATTATCTTAATGATAATATAGTAATAATAATAATAACAATAACAATAACCATTTTTAAATAATGATATATATATTAATAATGATAATAATAATAATAATAATACCAATAATAATAATAATAATAATAATAATAATAATAATAATAATAATAATAATAATAATAATAATTGGATAATAATAATAATACTAATTATAACTTTAACGATAATAACGATAGTAATAATAAAAAAAATAACAATTTTTAATGATAAATCCTTTTATTGATAAAGATAATAATAATAATAATAAGATAAAACTAGAACGACGATAATAACAACGATAATAATAATCATTTTTAATAATAATACAAAAATTCGATGGACTATAACTTCAAATCCGTTCATCGAAATCATTCGATATCTAAATGAAAAGTTCTTAATTTTTCGCTAGCTTTCCAACGACATGCATATCTTATACCTTATCTCAGTCGCATATATAACTAATTCAGGATTCAACATAACCTAGCTAAAGGCAATATCAAAAGTACAAACATGCATAATCCTATATACTCGAGCACTAGTCAGGGATACACTATTAGTATGTAAAAGTTAAATTATGAGTACTCACATATCAATATTGAGATTCAATATTGCAGGAAAGGTACGTAGACGCAACGGAGATGATAAACACTATATTGACCTCACGAGCATACCCATGAACCATACCCAATCACCTCCATAGCTATAACGCATAATTTCCTTAATCCAATCCCACTCGAAAAACAATTTCGAAATCACTCGGACAGCACTCTGACGTAATATTTTATGTACAGTAATAATATCTTGAAATAATACGGAGTAAATATATATATATATATATATATATATATATATATATATATATATATATATATATATGTAAATCGATTGAGAGAGTTTAGAGAAAAATATTTTTAAGTTTCTATGAAATAATGAAACCTATGGAATTCTATTTATAATAGATTTTTGAATTATTAAAGTGAATTATTAAAGTATGAATTATTAAAGTGAATTATTAAAGTATGAATTATTAAAGTGAATTATTAAAGTATGAATTATTAAAGTAAATTATTAAAGTATGAATTATTAAAGTGAATTATTAAAGTTAAAGTAAAGTAAAAATAAAGTAAAGGTAAAGTTTAAGTATAGTAAAAGTATAAAACTATGTACGTATAATACGCGTATAAATATATATAATATTAATTTAAATCGTTATATATATTTAATAAAATAAAATATAAATATCGTTATCTTTATCATACTGGTTAAGTAATGAGTTGTCAAAAGTGGTTCTAGATATTTATAAAAGTTATATACGTTTTAATAATAAAGTTCTTTTTAAACTGAAAACGTTTTTTGTACGTTTGAAACTAAATCAAATAAATATAATAAATTTTTTTTCCAAAACCAAATATATTTTTAAGAATCATTTTGTTTAAAGGTTAAAATAATGGAAATCGTTATATCATAAAATGTTTTAGAAAAGTAGAATCATATATATTCATAATAGGTTTCAAGTTTTTAAATTACAGTTTGTTGGTGAAGTATGGGATAAAGTTCAAAGGTTAAATAAACGTATGAAATCATCTTAATGAAAAATGTCGAGTTACATAACTTGTCGATATCCAACATCTAAGTTATTTACACTTTACGTTCTTACTTATAAATCACTTTACCATTTTCCGAATGTTGTCAAAAAGAATAGATTTCTTAAATCACAGTGGACCTCATAACATAGACCCGTAATCATATCATAATGTATCTGATAAATCAATCATTTGATATTATCTTTTAATTCCATCGATAAACATATTGAAACAAATACGTTCATGTAAAGTATTATACGTTTAATACTTTATTAATATTCTCAAGTTATAATATATATATACATATATATACATATTTATTTATATATAACGGTTCGTGAATCGTC